>NC_043760.1:15230757-15536305 GCF_902148845.1 Salarias fasciatus
CACACACACTTCTTTGAAATAGAGTAAAAGTCAATACAGTATTAGAAGTTACAAATAGTGATTTTTGTGCAAGAGGTGAAATCGCCATTGAATGCTAGCTTAGCTTTAGCATTTCCATCAGAAACAGCTGTTTCTGGATTGTTTAATAGTATTATCTTCCTTATTAGAAAAAACAGAACTGAGCATGCGTTGATACATTGAGTGCAAAGGTCTCCATCGCTTACAGGTGTCTCCATACAGGGTCACGCCCAGGCCTCTGGCTCCAGCTTGTGGCAGCCACTTTGCTTTTGTTTTCTCCCCTGCTTTCCTTTGCTTTAGGTGGGCGTGTGCTTCTGGTGTGTGAGGAGTGGACCGGTGTATGGAGCCAGCTGATTACCAGAGTGCGCTCACCTGCAGTGGGGCGTGGTCTACGCCAAACAATTCATCTCTATAAAGCTGGCTCAGACCACAGTGCAGCGTCAGACTGTAAAACTACCAACAGTTAGTTATTCTGCTCTGTTGAATTCTCCTCTGCTGCACTGTGCTCCACTGAGCTCTAACCAGCGTGTCCTCTGCTGCCTTCAGGAGCCCCGTCCCCCCCCCCCACCACCACATCAGGTCCTGGACTATACCTCGGAGCCACCCCAACTCCATGCTGACGCTGTTGTGGAGAAGTCCCCTGGATCACGTTATTCAGGGATGCTGCACCAGTCCACTGTCTATTCTCACCTCCGGCTGTGCATCTACATTCTAACCTCCTCTTTGCTGTAGATGTTCGGGAGTTTATAGCTATAGACTCATTTACGTCCAGGTCGTGTTCGTACTGGTTAGATTTTTGCTCAGTTTTCTGTTAGTTCAGTGTTTTAGCCTGTCAGTTTGTTTCTTGTAGTGTTTGCTGGTGTTATCTGCCAGTGTCCTTGGTTAGCTATTAGTTTTTGTACCTTGAATCCAGTATCAGCCATGAGCTAGTCTGAGTTTCATTCCTGATTTTACTGTGTTGGGTTCGTTCTCTGTAAATAACGATTATTCTTTGGAACTAATGATCTGCTGTGTGTCTGTCCGCACCTGAGTCTGAGCTGTGACATACAGAGATCTCAAACTGCAGGCCCATGGGCCATTTACGGCCCGCACTGACCCTCCCTCTAGTCCACACCTGATGTCAAAAATGTAATCTGGCTCATAAAATAAGTTTTTCAATTTGCATACTTTTAGAAATAGTTTTCATACCAGTTTAAACCACAAAGCTAGAACTGTGGGAAAACTCGGCTTCTTGCATTTAAAAAAAAGCCCTCGGGCATTTCAACTCTTGTGGGTCTTTAGTGGAGGAAGGTGAAGCTTTCAGTGGAGATGAAAATGCTCCTGCTATTGAAAGCCTACTGCGGGACTTTGACCTACGTGTTGCAGACTTTAAAACGCATTGTGACACTTTCTAGCTGA
This sequence comes from Salarias fasciatus, assembly GCF_902148845.1. Taxonomy (NCBI): domain Eukaryota; kingdom Metazoa; phylum Chordata; class Actinopteri; order Blenniiformes; family Blenniidae; genus Salarias; species Salarias fasciatus. The sequence goes on from NC_043760.1 coordinate 15,232,174, forward strand.
TCCCTGCCCGGTGCGCTGCAAATGGAACTTCTTGACTTGAATCGCAGAGTGAACTGACAATAAAAGACTGGACATTTCCTGAGAGAAGTAGCTCCAGTGTTGTCTAAAGTATTGATGTTGATCACCGTCATAATACGATGGGGTACAGATGGATCATTTTCCAGTCCACTTGAAGCTCATTGGTAGTATTTACTTTTTAGTCATAATGAGCAATATGGCACAAAGACTGATAGTGCTGCTGCAGATTTTAGCTGTGGGTGCAAGTCAGCAGGCGAGGCGATGAGCGAGCTAACTTCCTGCATGACTGCATCCATGTAATCGGAGGTGTGTAAAGTCTTTCTTCAAAAGGTGGAAATTCTTTAAATGATCATCCAGAGCAGACCAGTGACAGGCATCATGGTCTCTGTGCTTCTCCTCGTGTTCTGTGCCACTTCAATGTGTGTTTAACAACTGTGGAGGTGCACATCAGGCTATGCAGAGGTGGTTCACTGCAATGCAAAGCCTCTGAGCACTGGAAACCTGTTTAAATATGTAAGATGAACTTCTTTTCTTTAACTCATTAAAGACAGGAGAGTCAAGATTAAAGTCCATATTACTGTGGGAAATGCTCACAATTCTAGTTTGCAAAAAAGTGCCACTTATGACAAGGATTTGCAGCTTATGGCATATCTTTACATGTCAGATACATGTAATTATCATTTACTGTGTTTAACGTACTTGAGTCATCTGTCTTCCTTGTTTGAACTTGCAAACCATCCCGTTAAGATGATTTGTCGATGAATGACATGTAAAAAAACAGCTCTGACATCTCTGCATTTTCTGTGTCTAGGATTGTATCAGAGCGGTATTTGGCAAGTTATTTCTGTATAGGAATGACTTGATCCTTATAGTGAGTGTCCTAATGTGAAGTTTATATTCCTTGTCAAAAAATTTTGCATGCAAGAAAAGTGAGAATTTCCCAGAGACTCAACTGTGTACATACTTTTTTGTACATTTGTACGTTGTGGCTGCAAATCCTGATGAAACACGCTTTAGCTGAGTGGACATCTCTGGCGACAACCTTGAAGTATAAAGCAAATCAATTTTTGGCATGACACCGGCACTCTGCAGTGCTCTGCATCAGAAATGCATGAAGTGGGTTCTGGTGCAAGACGGCTGTGGAGGGCACGATGCAGCACGGCCACAACGCAGTCTCAACACATTCAGTGGAATATGGGGGAAACACAAAACACTTGCTGTAATGCAAGATGAGAACAGGTCAGGAGACTCTCACACACACATCCTCTTCAGCAATATAGACACGCACTCTTGGGTCAGATGGGAACATGTGCTCACATTTACTTAATTGGACTGTGTTGTCACATGACAGTGACCTTGTATGGATACCACAATACTTGACAGCTACAGATCAATAGGACCAGATGGATAACGCTTATGTTAGAACAGGCTCAAGAAGCTCAGTGTGATTGATCCCTTTCCCCAGGGCTTTCCCTCGGCCAAGTTTGAATGTATATGCATCCTGGATGAGGCAATAAACATCAGCTGAGACCAAGAATCAGCGTCTGAGATTCCTTTCTGCATCAAACCTGAACACGCTGACATCCTTCGCATCCTGGGCAAGAATTTATCAGGTTGCTGTGATCTTATTGGGCAACTCATGGGTTCAGTGTTTGGGTTAAGGCTATCTTTTGTGGCAAAAATAAGGAAATAACAGTGTTTGGACAGAAGATTTCTTTTAACGACCGCTATTGAATTGAATTGAATTGAATTGAATTTCACACATTTTTTAAATTATGTCTTTATTCATCACACAAATTATTTCTTACAGATGACCTGCATGAATCATGCACCTATCATGGTTCCCTCTGTTGAAATGTAAGTGGAGAGAAAATTCATGTTAACAGAAACGACTGTCTCTGGACTCACTGTACAGACCAAACTCGAAGCAATCCTCTTCTTTTTGTCATGCATTTTCTTGTTAGGAACATTTCTTTAAAGTAAAACTGAACGGGAGAACCATTCATATTAGAGCGACGGGTCCAAAAAGGTCAATCACATATTTGCTGCCTGCAGTCATGATAACAGAGTTATTTTGAGCACAATGTGCAGCCTTTATCAGTTTCCAAGGTACGGATGTTTGGAAAGAAAGGAAAGATCAAAAGGTTGCAGTATTGGAGATTGAATGTGTTTCAGAGAGGAAAAAAAACCCTAAAATACATGTTTTTTTCTTGAAGTACCTGTTCTTGGTCTTTATTCCAGTGACTTTAAATGAGCATTTCTGAACTTTTCTGGGATAAAATACCTCTACAGAATCACCATCAATGAATATTCAAGGCTTCTGTCAAGTTCTAATAGTTTAGAATTTTTCTTTAGTTATGACTTCATGTCTCCAATTTCAGCCTAGTTTTTTTTTGCATCTTTGTTTAAGTTTAGCTTTATATTTTTTCATATTGCTTGGTATTAGCTTGTCATGCCACGTTTCTAAGGCTCAAGAGCAGGAAGCAATCAGAGACAGAGGTGTGATATTTAAAGTTTTTAGTGAAATAAATGATAAATTCCTCACAGATCTCAGAACTGATGACAGAGAAGACAGACGGGGTAAAAACCAGGGATCAGAAAACCATCGGACAAACACTGACTCAGGAGAGTGCAGATTGCGATCCTGCATGGGGTGAGGTCCGAGGGCCAGTTAAAAAGAGCCACAGCTCATCAGGGGAACAAACCTCACTCAGCACCCCAGGTAATCTGAATCATAGCAATCAGCAGCCCCCCTCCTGCCTCTGCAAACACAGCCCAGCACCGCCCACCTGGAACCAGGAACAGAGAAACAAAACCAAAACCACGGCACTCAAAGTGGCTCCAGGAATGCCGAGCATGACACTTTAGTTTCAGTGTTTTTTGTAATACCTACTATTCTTCAGGGACAATATTTAGAAAAGTTTTTTTTTTTCATTAGATTAAATTTGTTTCTATATTATGGCTGGGAAAAGACTGACTCTCTTCAGAGCATTTCCCATTTCATTTAGATATGAATCGGTGAAGTAATTTCATTTCAAATTGCATTATTTAATTTACCAGGCACAAAGAAGCATCTGAAGATAAATCAAAAAACTGAAAGTGTTTTCACTTTGATCCCCGGAGGAGAAAACTGCAAATTAGTTGCGACAGGTGAAAAGATATAAATATGTATTTTTCTATTTTGCTATTTGTATCTGCCTCTGGTGTTTATTCTCAGCTATGCAATCCACAAAAAGAATCAAGCCCTGTGCTCAACACACACACTTTAGACTGACATTGATCTTCAGTCTCACTAACAAGAAAAAAAATAGTTTTTTTCCCCTTTTTAGCTTCTTGCTGAATTACAAATAGATTGATTCAAAGTCCAATCCTTCTTGAGCTGTGTGGGTTCACACTTTTTTATCCTAAAGCTCTGTTATAATTACTTGAAGGAAGGTTTATATGTCAGAAGTTGCTCCTATTCTCAAAACGGTGTTTTATGTAACTTTAGTCACACTAAACCCCTAAACTTCTTCCAAGTACTGTGGCTTTTAGAAAAAAAAGTGTTTTTATGTCTTTATCCCACAGAGAAAATGGTTTGTATGAGATTTTCTGTTCTGCCACAACTATTCACAAATATGTTTGCAACTTTGGTGAACTGAGCACAAAAAAACTATTATTGAATTTCAAAGGATTTTTCAGAGCATAGTTCTTTCAACCATTTCTAATATAGAGTCTGCCCAATTTTTTTTTTTTTTTTTTTCGTGCAAATCATTTTCCTAATGGTACCAAATGAAAGACTTGTACTCCTGTAAAGGGCAAACTTGTTCTAGTTGTCACTTGAGAATAATATACAATATTTTCTCATTAAAAGCCCCTTTTGTGATTCAACACAGTGAAGATGGATACATGTACAAGCAGGGAGTACACATATTTAAATAGAGCAATGTATTGGTTCCATTTTCATTCGATTCAGAATTTTTCGTGGACTAATCGCCGATCGGTCAGGGGCGGCAAAGCAGAACTTTACATGCTGAGGTCTAGTTCAGTTCATCATGTTCTTTCATCTGTTGATCAATGACACAAAATCTATTCTTCCCTATAGGGAAGGAACAGCCTGTTGCAGAGGGTTGAATACAGTTTGTCTTTGAAATTCAACAGAAAAACATAATCTACATATTATTATTTTTTTTTTTAGTATGTTTTAGTTGTCTGCACTAAATGCACCACTCACTTTCATCAATGGACAGATTTAAAGTCCTTCTCACTGATGGTTGATGTGAAGCTGCCATGAAACTAACACCAACTCATGTGTTTCCTCTATTCTTACCACAGGTCTGTAAAGAAAAATATTAATTAAGTAAGCACATTTGAACAGTTATTACTTCTCAATTTTTTTTTTGCAAATATATAAGAAAATATGTATTTACACAACAGCATTTTCAAGTGAAAACGGAAAACTTTGGTTGTGTTCTGGGTGTAAGTTTACATTACAACAATGCTCAGTGCCACTGAAAATGCACTTTTCTCAAAAACAATATTGCTGTTTATGTTCACCACTATCATAGGATATAGTCCTTCTGCCCACGTGTGAGTGTAATGGACAATAACAACAGTGGCAGGCTGCAGAGTGTCATGACTATCAGTCCATATTCTGCAGGACTTGGTAGTTTAAAGTCTGTGTATTCGCCATTGTTGCTGTTGCTTGAGGTTTCATTTCAAAAACGACCAACAGGTGCCCCAAAATGAACTTTATCATTTTCAGCGTTTCTGCCATTTATGTAAAAACTGACATTATTTCAATATATTGCCATCTAAACATAACACTTTTCCGAGGCAGAAATGGAAAAATGATCCATTTTCACTTGAAATATTGCCTCATGAACATGATCTTAGTTTCCTGAGGATGAGGTGGAAGATAAGTATCATCTTCCACCTATCTTCTACTTTTATAATAATAAAAGTAGAATGATTTTTTTACAATGAAAAATAAAGAGTGAGGAGCAACACAGTGTGATCTTATTGAAGATTCAGTTAATTTATAGTCATGGGATAGCATAGATTATGACCAACTTATTGGCTATATATACCTTAGCGCAGCTGGAGGAGGAGCAGAGGGTGGAGCAGCCCCAAGGGACTGTACTGATAGCAGAAAAAAAAAAGAAAAGTGAAATCGGATAGGCATGTCTTACTGCTGCTGTACTTGTCAGGAAATAAGTGTAAAATGGAGAAAATACAGCCTGAAATAAGATTAAGAGGTAATGTGACATGACAGGCATGCATGAACAAGGTGAGACTCTCGAACCTTAGAGGGATATTGTCATTGATAAGAACAAGGTCTTCGGGGGTGAAGGAGAGGAAGATGGTGCTAAGATATGAGGCCACATTGCTGTTTTCAGTTCGGAATATATTGGACATTTTAGAATCTGGAGATTTCGTGTTGGCTGTGGTAAATTTTTTTGCCGTATTGGATACATTTTTATTGCCAGTTTTTGTGGATCAATTTCAAACTCCCCACTGCTGGATGAAAACATCAGTAAGTTGTTCCTTATTCAACATTTGTGATGACAAAAGCAAAGCTTGTCATACATGCTGGCTGTCTGTCCTCTTTCTTAAATAGCATTTTCTTTGCGGCATGTGTTGTAGACCGCCATGTCTGCTTGGTTATTACATTAACGACAGGCCACACAGGTTACTTTTACACTTGTTTATTAACGAAAGTTCTTTTAACCAGACCAGTGCTTTGTTTACCTGCTTACTGACGGTTTCAGTTTTGTTAACAACACAAGATAAAAAGGATTATGATCTTTTTAATGCAAGCAGAGGATGACAGGTGTCCAGAAACGAGGGACTCCAATAAGGCACTCAGCTTCTGAGGGCTTTTTAAAAAGGCCACTGAGCAGTAGGGCCACCATCTCCATCCACAAGAGAGTTATTTTTATCTGCAATGAGTCGATTGATGAAACCACTTGAACCATTACACAACATCACCTACTGAGGGTTGAGCACTTTTGAAAAGGTTTTGTGAGGTTTTGTGGAAGTTCTTTTCAACTTCAGCAAATTTTGTGAAGCAGTGAGATGAACCAATGTGAAGAGAGACGTGAGAAGAATAAAAATGACAATTTTTCAAACATTTGTTTTTTTAAAGTTAAATTAGAGTCTAGGGTGACATCAAGATATTCAAATTCATGTACAAACTGGAACTCCTCACCTTTAAGTGATATATTTAGACTTGACAACACTTTTAGACACTTTGAAAATACCACACAGAAATTTTTGGGGGAAATTAGATTAAGACTTGACTTGATGAGAGACTTATTAACAGAGATTATTGCAGCTGTCAATTTTTTGGAGACTTCTATATTAGACTTTGCTTTTGTAAAAAAAAAAAATGACAGCATCAACTGTGTAAAACTGTGTTAGTATTTTGACAGATATTTGGCAAATTGTTAATTTGTAAAGATTAAAAAAAATATAGGTCCACTTGTAGAACCCTGAGGAACTCTAAACTGTCAATTTAAGGGGATTGTAGACCACTGAAAAATACAGTTTGTTTGATTTAACAAATATGATTTAATCCAAAGAATAGGTTATTGACAAAAATTGAACAGTAAAATTTTGTGGTCAAACCGTATCAATTCCCCCCTTCAACTCCGAGCTCTGCCATTTACAGAAGTTGGTGGACAACACAGCCATCAGAATCAGAATAGTCTTTATTGTCATTGCAACAAGTTACCAAAGTTACCAAAGTTACAAGTTACAACGAAATTGCTTGGGTTTTAAAGACGCCCAGGCAGCCAATTACGGCACTCCGTCTTGAAAAAGAAACAGAGTTAAAGAAACTGAGACAGAAATTGGGGGGGGGGATTAAAAAAAAAAGATACGTCATTTCAGGTCACGGCTTCAAAAGGGAGTCGTGATTAGAAGTGAGAGACCAAAAAAAAGCCAACCTGCGCACATACACAGCAAGACACGTGAGACAAGTTGCTATTGGATCAGCGGTCGAAAGAGTTCACACAAACGGTCAACCTCAGCTTTTGCCCGTTGATTTGAAAAGACTGTCATCCCTTGGACATCTTTTGTGGTGGCGGTCTTCTTAATCCGCCAAAGGATCAGGCCGCAGCACAAGCCAATCAGCAGCAGGCCGATCATAATGAATCCGAAAATGTAAACATCCACAATGACCTCGACGGACAGGGGTGCCAGGCACGTGACACCCCTCCACTTCTCCCGGGCGTCCATCACATACCCAGCATGCCGAGTCCCGTCCGGACAAGCAGGATCCCCTGCTCCTGTGCTCTTTGTTGAAAAACTCGTATCCATTGCGTAGAGAGACCGGCTGATCAATTCCATGGTTGATATTTGGTTTGTTCGAAAAACCAAGTCAAGTGATTACTCCAGTAAAACAGACGAGACAAGAGTGCAGCAAGCACAGACAATAGGGAGGGAGAAGCAAGTAGGGAGCGATAGAAAAAGCGTCCGCCTCCTCCGAGAGCCAGCAAAAGAAAAAGAAAAAGGCTGTATAAGGAGTGGACAGGAGGATGAGTACAGACAACTGATCCAGGACTTTGTCACATGGAACAACTCCAACCCCCTGCTTCTGAACACCACCTAGACCGAGGAGATGGATTTTAGAAGAACCAGGCCGCACCCAGAGCCGGTGGCTATCAAAAGGGACTGTGTGGAGGTGGTACACACCTACAAATATCTGGAGTGCAGCTGGATGATAAACTGGACTGGACTGCCAACACAGATGCTCTGCACAGGAAAGGACAGAGCGGCATGTCCTTCCTCAGAAGGCTGGCGTACTTCAGCATCATCAAGAAGCCGCTACAGATCTTCTACCAGTCTTTGGTAGCGAGTGGCCTCCTGTACGCTGTAGTGTGCTGGAGGGACAGCCTCAACAAGGACGCCACACGCCTGGACAAGCTGGTGAGGAAAGCAGGTTCTGTTGTTGGCATTGAGCTGGGCAGTCTGACATCTGTGGCAGAGCGACGGACGCTCAACGAGCTCCTGTCTGTCATAGACAATCCGGCTTTAGTGACAGACTGCTCTCAGTGTCCTGCTTCACCGACAGACTTCCACTTCAATGCCTCTCGCGTTAAACAATAACCGAGTCTGGAACCACACACACCATGCACCTTAAGACACACGCACTTCATTACACGTTATATTTATGTTTTCTATATTGTTTTAATCTTTCGATCTCTTGAATGATTTTTTTTTAATAAAGTTTTAGTATCCTCCCAACTTTGCTATATACTTCTACTACTATGTTTGTAACTAATAAAGCTGCTGGAAATTTGAATTTCTCTTGGAGATTAATAAAGTATCTATCATCATCTCATCGATCTTCAAGTCAAGAAAGACCATGCCATAAAGGGGACAAAAATCTCTATTTACTTTTCCCTAAAAAATTCTATTTATTGCTGTTCCTGTTGAGTGGTTTGAATAAAAACCAAACTGTATAGACCGAAGAGGAGTTATGCCTGCATTCAAATAGTTTAACAGTTTTTAAGCAATCAGTTTGTCAATGAACTTCAGAACAATAGATAATATACTGACTGGTCCATAATTCCTAACATCTGTCTTGTTCCCAGATTTCAATATCTGAGTGATGATGGCAGCTTTCCATGCTGTTGGAACGACAGAGTTTCTCATTGACTGACTGATCATGTGTGTTTTTGGGCATATTAAAGAGTCTTTATGTACCTTAAGGAAATTAGTGTATGGACCACAAACATCTTTAGCTTTTGACAGTTTTAATCTATATATAATAGAAATCACTTCAGACTCATTTATTTCTACAATTGTAAACATATTGGGGGACTTATTGACAGTGTATGATATATTTTCCCGAGAAGAAAAGAGTTGTGAGATTTCCTGAATACAATTTATGACAAAAAAAAAAACAAACCAAATATTAAATTTAGTTGTCAATAAGAATTTTTCACTAATTGATTATTAATTTGTAATTCTAATTCCTTGTCTTCATTTTTCTTACCAGTTATTTTATCCATTGTCTGCCAGATCCTTTTATTGCTACCTTTGGCAGACTCAGTATTTGATATGTAAAAGTTTGCCTTGGCTTTGAGCAATGCTTGAATTACTCAGTTTCGCAGTGATGTAAAGAGTTGCCTGTCAGAGACAAGACCAGTTTTAAGGGATTTTCCACTTTTCATTAAAGTCCTGCATTCATCATTGAGCTATTTAAAATTTTCCCTACTGTCTTGGTATCTCAATCTTCTTTTTGTAAATTAAGCTATCACATTTTTTATTTTGGTGTAAATGTTATTCCTGTTTGTTAAGTTATGATCATATTCACAGTTCATCCCTTCACCTACAAAGTTGCGTATTGTGAACCTGATGATCCAGCTGATCTTGGTCCACAGAGAGCTGGGTGATTGCCCACATTGCCCTCAGCTAAAACCGTCACTGCGTGTAACCCTCAAATTCCACAGCGTCCGTCCGCGCTCCCCTCAACTCGGCTCAGCTCCGCTCAGCTCCGCTCCGTTTTTCCAAAACTCACAGCGTCCGCTTTGCTCCGCTGCGTCTCTGTTCCGCCCAGCTGGAGGAGCAGAGAAGCGCATGCACTACTTACCATCGACCTCCAAAAGTTGAGCAATCTGGGCCACACTTGTATTTTTCTCTATACATCCTTGTAGAAAGGATGACTGGGGTCATATAAAATTTGATGATTCTCCACTTCCAAAATCAGCCTCTCTTCATCCATGGTTGTTGTGCTTCAAGATGCTAAATTTCGTGCGACAGAATTATTGTAATTATTGTATTGTCTGTGCCCTATTTCATTTATGTGAAGTCTCACATCATCTCTTATTTCAGGCTCCTTGCCTGTGTCCGAATGTCCACACTATTCCCTGTATAGGGCACTACACAGCTAAGACGTCATTTGTAGGGCTGTCCGAATGTCCAGATAGCAAAAAAGAAGTTCACTAGAAATTTCCCACAGTGCATCTCGAAAAGTAGTGATCATCGATGGTCCCTAGATGACTCAATATTAACCCATCGTGCATTGCAAATCTCCAGCAAAATGATGGAAGAGCAGCAGCACGAGCCGGGAATAATTTAATAATATATTTTTATTTATTCTTCAATGATTAGAAAGATGACAAGGAAAGTAAAATGCAGAAAAAGAGCACATTTAAAACAATATATTACAAATGTTTTTTTTTGTTGTGGAATTACGTCTTCGTGAGCCGGTGTGTCTGGTTACCATGGTACCTGCCGGGGGTCACGTGATCAGTGTTGAGGGAAAAAGTAGGGAGCTGCGTGTCCGAATCGCCAACAGATATGGCACGATAAAGTCCACTCTGTAGTCCAGCACTATATAGTGATTGAGGGCTTAGGGCATAGTATGGACATTCGGACACAGCCCTTGACTTCTCTCCATGTCTGATTGCTGTTCCCTACCCTGATGTGTTTCACCTGTGCCTGAGTCAGTGTGATTGTCTTCACCTAGTGCCTGCTTTATATACAGGGCCTCTTTTGTGTTTTTGGACCATTTTGTATCTGTTCTCTGTGATGAATGTGTTCTTAGAACTGCACTGCATATGGCAGCAATTGTAGAGGCTGGATGTTTTCTTATTTTTTCAAAGTAGTATTTAATAGCATCCCAGCTGTCTAATAAGATTGAGAACTTTGTGAAAACATACTTGCTGACTAATGCAGGAACAATTTGTTTTTCTAAGTGGCAGGGTGACATCTCATTTCAGTCTGAAAACACGGACAAGGTGCAATCCCATATTTTGGATGCAGTGCTTGTGTCATTTCTATTAATTCTTAGTTGCTGGAGTAGCAAAAAGCTCATTTAGCTGTATAATATACGGCCACAGATTTCAGTCAAAAGTTTGCCATGATTTTGTTTGAGATTTTATTGACAAAAAAAAAAAGTGTCACCACCTTAAAGGTGCATTAAACAGTTTGCTCGTTTTATGCGAAACACCGACCCCTGCAGGCCTTGGGCGTAACTGCAGCTTAGTGAAACGCTCGTGTCTGTGGCTTGCGCCCATGTATGTGCACACAAGAGGGGAACTCCTTCCTCGCTCTTTAAGTAACGCTCAAGTAAAATGTAAGTTTCTTTTGCCTGGTGAGGTCTGTGCTGGAGTTGTGGCAGTGCTAGAAGCCGGTCTTTTCTTACTTTCTGGAAGCTCCATCCTCAGTACTGCTCAGTTGTTGCTGCTAAGCATCTGGCGGAGTAATGGTGGACAAAATGAAACTTAAGGATATCAGGCCAGCGGGAGCGCGTATTACGTCAAGCTCAGAGCGATTAGTACCCGAATCACTCATATTGCTGTGCCTTCAGTGCCCTGCACAGGAAAATAGGAGCGACTGCAATCTTGCAGAAATAGCTCTTGCTGCCCATCAGGCAAAGGTGAAAACGTGTGTGGGTGTGAATAATTGATCATTTAATATTTAAAACTACGCTATGCTCCTTTAAAAGAATACTTCCAAGAGTTTGGTGTGCTGTTCCTATATAACATTCCTGCTATATAGTATGCTTCCATGTATGTACAACACACTAAAAAATGTTGGGTTATTTTGTTAACCCAATCGCTGGGTTATGAAATCGGAAACCCAATTTGGGCTATTATAATCCATTTGGAGTTATTTGTTGTGACTTTTGTGTTGGGTTAGAGTCCATCAGACCCAACATAGTTTTTTAAACTCAGCACATGGGTTGCTTTGACCACTGTTGGGTTGTCAATGGGTCCGTGCGTCACTTCCGTCTTCTCTCTCTGCAACACAGAAGAACAGGCTCTCTGATGCAGTACAGGGTTGCTCTTATTTACATTACATATCTAATTCACATGACTGTGTGGCGTCATGTCATCAAGTAGTGTCATCCACAGAAAAATTTGCTTGAGCGAGTGCCCTCCATGTAGTTAGCGTTAACCAAATAGCTAGCTCGCTAGCTACACTATGTATAACATGGCTCGTTAGTTTAGAACTGTTGGCGCAAACACACTCGCCCCCGGACAACCACAACTGCATGGCCAGTGACACAGCATACAGTAGTCTTCAGTGCCATTCAAAATTTAATTATGTTAATTTAAAAATTCACATTTCTTGTTATGTTGTTCAACACAGGGTTGCAAGAATGCAAACTACTTGCCTTTTTCATTCACTGGGGTGTAATGTGTATCTGAGTGGTTGTGTGCCTGACTGGGCTCAAATATATAAACCTTTTGTGCACTAAAAGTGGATTGCAGTAAAATCCACAGGTTCCTGAATTTATTAAAATTTGGGCATAGAGGATGGAGCCAGTCTTTGGAGTTGACTTGTGTAGTATTTTGTTGCACGCTAATTTACATAAATAATGCCAATCTTGTAATTCAAGGTGGCTGTGCCCAGCTGTCAGGGCGGCTGTGGGTTAGTGGGCAGCACAGTTGTCTTACAATCGGGAGATTGCTGGTTCAACTCCTGTCTCCCTCCTGTCTGCATGTCGCAACCCCCCCCCCAGCTATGGGGGGATTGCGGCAAAATTTATAGACTGCTGGAAAAAAAAAGAATTTGCACTGCCAAATATAGATTACGTTTTAACAGGGTTTGAAAATTAGTTGTTTTGTATTGTATTAATTTAATTTATTTGTGAATCAAAAATTTTTCGACGACTAAACCAATGTGTTTAGTTGAATTGACACAGAATTGTAGTTAATTTGACCCAGAATTTGGGCACATTCAACCAGTATATATGGTCAAATTGACCCAGGGCTGAAATTAATTTGATGCAACATTTGGGTTAAAAATGAACACAATATTCAACCCAATCATATGGGAGAATCGACCCGTACTAAAATTGATTTGACCCAAAGATTGGATTAAATCTGTGAACCCATCTGTTGGGTTAAAAAGACCAACCCTTTTTGCTGGGTAAAAATAACTACTGTTGGGCTGGTCCAATATTGATTAACTGTTGGGTAAAAAAATAAACCAATTTGGGTTGCTTTTTAACCTTCATTTTTTAGGGTGAAGGGGCTGAAGTGATCAACAGGATGAAACAGTGTTGTGTGTGTGCAGCTCAGCCTTGCTTGAACTCAGAATGTGAAAATCAAGCATAAAGGCAATGCTGATAGCTGTTTTTTTCCCATACATTGTACATATACTTCTTTGAAGTTGAACCTTTGCTTTCTGCTCTTCAATGGGGAAAAAGCAAACAGTGCACAATTTAAAACACTGTTGTGAGTTTGAATATTCTCAGGGTGAAACACCACAGAAAAATTCCTCTGGGTAAAACTTTGAATGATACATATGGTTGAGTGCCTTGAGAAGTCCAAAGAGCATTCAGTACAAAAAAAAAAGTTGTTGTGCAATGACTCTTCATCCAAACAACTTTTTGACTACGGTGCATAGGATCAACCTCCAGCAGCACTTACACTCAGCTCTCGACTTCCTCAAAAGATTGAGGCCAAGTTTAAGTGCCATCAAGGTATTGACAAAAATTCGGCTCATGTCACAGATAAGGCATGCCAAGCTTCACAAAGAAACGTGAGACGTGTGGACATATGAGCCTCCCATCGCTATTGTGAAGCAGGAAGACTCCATTTTATTTTTTTATTAACTGCAGTAAGACACGTGTCATCTGAATAAATGAATGTATTTGATTTAAACTCCTTTTGTAAAGCAGCTAATGCTGGGGAAACTCACAAGTCCCAAAATATAATCCTCTTTTTTTTTTTGTACATTAATAACCCAATTAGATGTTATTGAGGGAAGCAGTTGTTTTGCCCTGTTGTTCTTTAAAGGGGCTGTATCATGCAAAATTCACTTTTTGTATGTTTTAACCTTGTTATATAGTTATGTACTCACCTAAAACACCCCCAAAGCGTTTTTTTCCTTTGTGCCTGCGTGTTTAAGCTTTCCTCCTGTTTGTGCTGCTCAGAGAGGCAGCCCCTCCCGCACCCGTGAAAACGCTCTGTTTTCCCACGTTCACGTCACACTGTGAAGATGGCTCCCCTGAGCCCCCCTCCCGCAGGCCCTCGGCAATCAGCGTTGCTGCTTTTTGTAACTCCGATTTCGAGGATAAACTTTGACCATCGTCTGAAAGCAACAGTCAAGCCAGAGCAAGAGTCTGAAGGGTCTGCGCTTGGTGAGTTTCTTACAGGAAAAGACGTTTTTGCGTGTAGAGAAGCTAGAGCTAAAGAGTTAAAGCTAGCTAGCGTATTTGTTTTGAAGCGCTGATTGGTTGAAGTACGCTGTCAGTCAAAGTCCACAGGGGGAGAGGCGGGATTTTCAGTGAAACGGAGCGTTTTCTCTTCCGGGTTTCAGAATTAGCCCCAGAAAATCTTTTATTTCACACAAAATTACTTTTCCTTAGCGCCAAAAATAAACTATTACCATGTTAATGCCATTTCTAGGGTTTGGACTAGCTAAAAAAAGCATGATACAGCCCCTTTAAATAGTCCGAGATAGTGGTCAGGAAACGGCTCCAGGAGAGAGAGAACAGAAAGAGATGGAGCTTATTTGCTGTAAAGATACCAAAACCACAGGGTGGAACAGTTACTGACTCACAGCTCTAATGATTTATTACAGAACGACAGTGGTTCACCGAGGCACCTTTGACCATTCTCTGTGTGCGTTTCACTCTTGCTGTAAATTATTCCAATTTACAGAATCTGGTGAAGGGGTGAGGTGTTGCCCAGCTGGAGGCTGCACATATTTCTTCAACAGAAACTCCTCGGAAAAGTGACCAAGATGCAGTCACACCATGCTTAGAAAGTGTATGCAAACCCCCGGGGGGGCTGCAGCCCCCTAAATCATAGGCCACGCCAATAGCATCTACAATCCAGTGAGATAACTGCTGCTTGGTAGGAGGGTTCCCCAGATGTGATGTGATTCTGAGACCACCTGTCAATATTTCCCCTAATTCCCGCACAGCGTAGGGCACATTTAGTCTTTCATGCCCCTGTGTGGAGAAAGGAGGACAAAACACTGGCAGCTTGATGGGCAATATGATGATGCCTGGTTGAAAACATCAGGCACAAATGCTGGCTTTAGTTTCAATAAGACCAAAAAATCCCCCATTAATGCACGCAAGACAGGTTCACCAAGAAGGCACGGATGTCAGTCACTGGCTTCGCAGATGCTAGCACAAGTAAAGCTGTCTTTAATGAGAACATCTTCAGCTGTACCTTTTGAAGCAACTCAAAGGGTGTGCATGACAAGCACCAAAGATAAATCCCAAGGAGCAGTTAAGCTCCTGAATTCTGGCCAAAGCCGCCGTTTTCCTTTCATATATGACAAATGAGTTTTATCCTCAAAACCGATCTGGCACACCGATGTAGCTGCTAAGTACATTTTAATGGTGGAAAATGCCAAGACTTTATCCAGCAGCTTTATCCACCTGACAGCAGGCACAGGGCTCTGGAAAGAAATTATTTCTGTTCTTATGCACCATTTTTCAAAAGCCTGCCGCTTTCCCTGTTATGCACAACGTATAGATGAGGCTCTGGCATGGTGAATACTTGTATTGACATTACATAAAAGCCTGAAAGTCAACGGGTTCAGCCGTCATGGAAAATGGATCTACAGTATACCACTGTTCAACCTGGGAGAAAAAAAAGAAACCTCCAACAGAAATGGTCTTTGTCATTTATTGAAATTGCAGGAGTGCGTGATCCGGGGTTGCTGCTCGTAAATTTTTCGGCAGCAAGCAGCATATGTTAAAAGGGAGGGGTGGTGGAAGCATTACTGCAGGAAGTAGGGGTGCTGGGGGGGCTGCAGCACCCCCAGTTGCCCATTACCGCGGGAAGTGGGGGTGCTGGGGGTGCTGCACATACGCAGCGCCAGGGTAGGGCTTGGTTGGGCTAAAGCCCCACCAAGAATTGTATTAGCATTGCCATAAGCCAACCAAGAAAAAAATAAAAGTTTTAAATCCAGCAGCACCACTGCAGCGCATGTAACGGCATTCAGACAGGCATCTGCGAGGACAGCTGAGCTGTCACTCATCGGGGTCCTGGGATAAATGGGGTCCTTAGCTAACCTGGCTGTGATTTGTTTTGGCGGCTCATAGTCACTCGTGATTAAGTTAACGGTAGTAAGCTGGTCAAAACATGGACAGATTTGTTTTTAAACATCGCCGGATGGTCTGTCTTGTTGGTGAAGAGAATGTCCTGCTTCTCACGGTTTTCGAGGAGCTTTTCCGGGTCACAAAATTCATGTCTGACCTGTTCCAATCTCCCGCTCTTGAGCTTTCATCCACAATACACTTATCAGAGTCAGTCATAGCGACATTATCAGACAAACGTGCAGAAGAGTGGTGGAGTGAGATTCGGGACAGAACAGCGGACCTGTGCACCTGTGGTTTTTGCCTCCAGTCAGAAACACCGGAATATTGTACTTCTGTGAAAATCAGCCTGGTGAGTTTAATATTGTATATTATTTTCCTGACTGCTGCGTGTGGTTTGCCTCCTCGATGCGCTCTTGCTGCCTGCAGTCTTAATTTTTTGGAGCTGTGTTTTGATTCTTGGCTGTTCTGTGGAATACAGCTGTATGACAGAAGCAGCTCTGTGTAGCCAGATTGGGCGGGTTTCTGCCAAATCAAGCTTCTTTATTGAACACGTCGGACGGGTTGATGAAATAATTATGTGTTTATGACGTGTTTTTTTTAATTATACAAATACGGTTTTAACGTGCATTTTCAACCGAGATGGCGGTTTGGGCTGCTTTCTATTGAGTTAAACGGGTTCCATAATGTTTACGGGGGATAGCGACAGATCTGGCAACCTCCTCCAGCAGACTGCAGAGGCAGTGCAGGAGGTGTGCTGCGGTAGGTGATTCCAGACTGGAGACGGAACGCAGCCAGAACGGTTGTTCTGTTTTACATGATTTTTCTGCAGGCCATACAAATCGCTGACTTTCAGAAGGAAGCACAGGGCAGGCTCTTCGCCATGCTTGATGTGCGTGCTCAGAATAACAGTTTGTGTCGTGCGCTACGGAAGCCTCACACGGACAAAAGTGCGGCAAACGTGGAAAGTTGGCTCGACCCAGGGAGCAACCGTGTTCTCACTGCATCTAGATCAAGCCGGGGTGTTGTTTTATTTTACATATACATTCACATTGAAGTTCTGGCATTTTTTGGAGCCCTGCCACAATATGGGTCAGCCCCACCTTAGCCCCACCAGAAAAAATACTCTGGCGCTGCCACTGGTGCTGCAGCACCCGGTCTTTTGTCACGCAGTCACGCCACATATTGTATTTGTCATGATGAAAAAAAAAAATCCCGGTAAACTTGTCTGGTGCGCCGTTGGTACCCCTGTTGGATGAGGGTGCCCGTGCCACGCTTGTGTGTGTTCCCCCCTGTTGGATGACGCGCTGAGCCCTTTTTTCTCTCAGCACCCCCTGTTGAGAATACGTTCCCGCGGCCATGCGTGTTCCCGTAGTGAAATAACAAAACAAATGTTGAAAGAGACATGGTTCAGTTATCTCACGCCCAGGTACCACATTCCTCAGTGTCTTTGAAGAAGTGTTGGTTCTTTATCTAGTAAGGAGCCGGTGATTCCTTTACTGCAGTGGGTTACACCATGCTAACTCCGGCTGTGTTGCTGGTGCAGGAGCAGCTGGGAACAGTTGGGTTTCAGGATGTCCTTTCAGCAATTCTGGATCTCCCGTGCAGTGCGCTTTGCTTCAGTTTGGTCAGAGGAAGGTGGTCATTGAGACCTGTTGAGATGGATCGGCCATGTCGTTAAATGTAGATGGTGCACACACACACACACACACACACACACACACACACACACACACACACACACACACACACACACACACGTTACATGTCAAGTATTTCTCTACCTCCTGGTTACTTCCTGCTACACTCAACAGTCCTACTTCTTCACATCAACTGTCATATGTTTACACAGACACTCACCAGATACCGTGTTTTCTACACACTGCATGAAGACAGACATCCATGAAACACTTTTTAAATACTTTCTGTGGCTTCCTCCACTATTCTTGGAGATCAGGAACCACAAGAGAAAAGGAAGGCACTAGCAAATCCATGTGGCTGGCTGAAGGTGACTGGACGGTTCCTGTGTGGACTGTTCAATCACCTTCATTGACCAATGACCTCCGAGAGACGGCCAGCTCTGTGAGTCTTGAGGGGAGCTGGTTTTTGAGGGTGGATTGCTGACCCCCTTGCTGTAAGATACTGAACATGGCTGAAAGCTCACAAAGGAAGTTGTAAAAATCGTGACGGATCAAGGAGTTCCTCTGTGTGCTGTCAAATCCCAACACACACAACCACACTCTCAAATTCACAAATGCAGTGACTGAGGGGGGAAAAACAAGTCACATATAGGAAGAGCATTTAAATTCTACATAGAAAGCCTCCAGCCTGTACTCAATGTGATTCAGAAGTGTCCTGCTTGCATACAGTAGTTCCACTGCACATTTGTTTCACCAACAGGACCTGGAGAACAGTCTCACCTTGCCTGCAGTCAAACTTAAATGTTTCATCTCTCAATTAAGTATGAATGCATCAGGAAGTTAACATTGTGTTTATTGAATAATTGTTTTGCCGTGTGAATTTTAAACTGGCAATACAGAGTTTTGTATATATATACAGTATATAAAGTATAACACATCACTAATTGTGTGTCTTGACTAAGACAGTAACAGAGCTTGGTGTGAATGAAACATTTTGCAGATAAGGATAGATCGACCCTATGACTGCCCATTTGGCTTCTGTTTCATTTTGAAAGTAGGAAAGCAGCATGTGGATTTTATCAGTTGGACTGCATGATATTATCAAATGATCTTGATAAAGTGGTTTGAAATCATACTGTTGTGCAGCAAGTCTACAAAAAACTGATGCCAGGGTGCATGAACGTTAAAAAAAACCTCCACATAATCACTGTATCCACAAATATTAAAGAAAAATACAATCAAGGGAGGAACAATGCCGAAGCAGGATCCGAACTGTCAAAAACCTAGATCAATGAAACCCAGAATGGGATAAAAAAGCGTTTGCTTTTTTTTATCAAAGAGATAATACAAAATCGCTCCCTCAGTATCTGTCATTGCTCGAGCTCTGTTCTGCCATTTGGATAATGGTGTGTTATCTTGAACTTGGTGTGATTTTTGTGCCTTCAAAAAAAAAAAAAAGAACATGCGTTCTTTCTTGTATCTGTGGTTACCTGTTGCTTTGAGGATTCACTTAAAGAAGAATTTGGTGCAAAAATACCAATGTCACCATGTTTCACTGTTTATGGCTCTAATTTTTAGCTGGATTGTAAGGAGTTAAGTCGTCACAGCTTTTTTTTTTTTTTGAGACAGGAAGTACAGAAAAGGATGTCTTTTAAGACTGGCACCATTCACTCCATGAAGACGGGGTGTTTTTGGGTGTTTTGTTTGTGCATGTTGCTATGGGAAGGAATTTGTGTGTACACCTGAAGTCAAAGTATCCAGAACACACAACACAACAAGCTTTCAAGCATTTTAAAAAGTTCCACATTGGCAGCCACTCTACCACTGACATGTAAACTGATATGCAAAAAAAATGCAACAAAAGTTTTCCATTTCCACTTGAAAACACTGTCGTGTAAGCTGGGCCTAAATGCATCACAGTGTTGAGAAGACAAAGCTGAAGGAGCTTGCGGAGCAAAAACTATTTTATCTTGTCTTCATGACTGAAATTAGGGATAGCTCTATGCATACTCATGCTGTCGTTCTTTGTAAAAGAAACAACCAGCAGTTTTATCAGTTAAAATATTCATAGTTGATAAAATGACAATAGAATGAGAAAATCAAATAACGTCTTCGAGATTGGAGACTGTCAGAGAATGGAACCAAAGCCATAAAACGGGCTCAGTGCTCATAGTGTGGCCTTGTGCATTCAGGTCCGGATAAGGAAAAGTCCATTTGTGTCTGTGTATCTAGAGCTGCTCCAGTTCCAGGAGAAAAAAGCAATCAGCTGCTCATGAAAAAAAGCCACATCTGAGTTACATGACAGTTTCAATTTGAAGGTATGTGGGAATTACAGGCCAGAGCAGGGAAGAAATCAGCCACACAAGATTTGACAACATGCCAGTTTTACAATGCATTCTACATTCATATTGGCCTTGACAATACACTGCCCTATGTGCAAATTCTGATGTTCGTTCCATGTTTTTACTTTTGTATTGTGGAGGACTATTCCAGACTCAGCAGGATGTCATTATGCCCTCAGTTGCTCTTTTTGATTGGAACAAAGTTTAATGCTGCTTCTCACAGAACTGCGAAGTGGTCTTTAGTTTGGACTAACTCATTGCTAAAGGCCTCCTGTTGATGGAAAAATAGACTTTATCACACCCTTACGATTTCATGCTGTTTAAAACAGTTTAGTCCTAAGTCTTTGGATCCTAACGGGGTTTGAACAGATGAATGTAAGTTAAATATAAACAATGTCAATCAATCACACATGCGGACACTACTCAAGGCCCATAAAGGGATGCCTGGTGCTTGACTCTTAACCAAGGCTCATGAACGCACCATGACTTCACAAAAGAAGCTCTTTGCTCTGTCAAAGTATATAGTATATATTTTCAAATGACTGATGTATTTAACCCCCCCCCCCAAAAAAAACATCAAAACTATGACTGATGTTTGAATACAAACCACCCATATAAATCCATATAGCTTCTGTATATTCTATCCAAGACAGGCTTATGGTGTCCGGGCATGAACTGGTTTTATTTGCAGATTACATTTTAATATATTTATCACTGCTTGCCCAATCAATCCCAAAGCTTATGAATATTTTAGAATAATATGGAACAATCTCCAGGTTAATGTAAATATACAAAAAAAAAAAAAAAAAACACAAGTGTGACTGTGACCCAAAGCAGAAGTTCACTTAAATGACTCATTTCATCCATTTATTTTATTTGTCCTTTATTTTTATAGGTAATCTTACGTAATCAGACACAAGTTCTCAAATGCTACAGAGAAACCTGGAAAAACACAGAACACAAACTTGATACCAAAACATGAGGTGAGTCAATACAGACATAGACGAAGCCTTCTGTCCATCGTCACACCCACCGGGTCAGTGTTGACCATGTAGCTTGGAACACACTCCTCGATGCGGTTTTCATGTGTAGGGAAAAGTTTTTTGTCAAAGAAACATTTTTATCTCCATGTCGACTTGATCTGATCACTTTGTAATTCTTCTTTATGTAAGTGATGCTGTCAAACTGCCATGTTTGAGCCAATAATTAAAAAAAACATATATATATATATATATATATATATATATATATATATATATATATATATATATATATGTATATATGTATATATATATTGATCAAATATTAATATAAAAGAGCACCAAAGTGTTTGAAAACATTGAACATTTATTAGCAATCAACAGGGAGGAGGGATGATTGAAACGAGGAGAGGAAAAACTAAATTAAATTAAAAACAAGAATTACAGAGGAATAGCTGCCAAATGCATTCAACACATGAAGGGAACGGATTAAAAAAAAAACTCCCACTGAAGTTTCTGAAGCTTCTTCTGATAGAGGGTAACACAATGAAGGTTTATTTTGCTTCTGACAAGCAGCAAATTCACATGAATGCAGAAAATAGACAACAGTTATGTAGCCACAAAATATAATCTCTTGCTGTCAGTACAATAGCTGATCATCAAAAAAAAAAAGAAAAAAAAAAGTCACAATTAGAGGAATCTGCCATAGGAAACATGGGTGCTACTGAATGGCAAACCCATGAGTTGTAAACAAGTGACATGTGCTGAGAAAACCTTATGTGCAGGTCTGTAAACACTTATTTTCAACTTCATGTTGGAGTCACAGAGGTATTAGACACGTTTTCTGTTGTTCCATATCACATTTCTTTTAACATAATACACAATTGTTCACAAAATGGGCACAATATAGCACTTCACAGTACTTCACCATGACTGTGATTCGTCCATGAATAGCATTTTGTATCAGGATATCTGCTCTTGTCTGATATTGATTATCCTCTTCTGACACTGTGGGAAACCCTAGAAGTAGGAAATGTCTGAAAGAATAAATCAGTCACTTTTATATATATATATATATATATATATATATATATATATATATATATATGTATGTATATATATATAGCAAATGGTGCAATCATAAATATAATAAAAATTTTCAGCCACCAAATATTAAAATGACAGAAGAAAGTAGTTCTCCAGGTTGTTGATCACAGGCACTGCTGCAAAACAGGCACAATCACGCAGATGCCGCTTCGATGGAAAAGAAAAGCAGAAAAGATTGTCATTTGGCTGAAATACAGATTCTGGTGTCCTTGAGAAGGACATATCATCCACAACATAAATTCATGAGCTGCGGAAAGAATGCAAAAATATGAATTGGATTGTTGAGAGACTGAATTGCTTGATTGACTGACTTCAGAAGTTAGTATCCCAGATAACTGGACAATATGACTCTTTGCGCTTACTCTGAATACTTTTCTTTAACAGCTGCCAGTGTGTTCTGTGCAATATAGCAAATTATCTGGTATTGATACGATAAAGTCTCCTGTGTGATTGCCATGTTGTTGCTGAAAATTATCTGTCGATGCTGTAAAAATAATCTTTGTGAAATCCCTGCCTACCAGAGCTAGGGCGTAAAGCCTGATCAATCATTTGAAAAGGATCGCTGTACACACTGAAATGCCACAAATTCTGAAATTGCAGTGGTATGGATGTGGGGCCACGTCTTTAAGCTGTCTTTCTTCACCGTATAGGCTGACACAATCTGGTGTGTGTAATAAATATGTATCTGCATGTGATCCTAATGAGAGTGCAGTAAATCTACTACACGAGTAAATATATTGTAGCGACCGCAGGGGTCGCTAGGGGTGCCAGAGGTCCGCTGCCCCGCAGACTGTGTTGTGCCACACGGCATTATGGGAAACGGGACTGAGTTGGGGGCCGTTTCAGGCCGGTTTATGTGTCCTGTTTTGGTTGTCTGCGTTTCCCTTTATTATGCGTGTGTTTTTTTATCGTTTGTGTGCTGTTTGCCACTGTTTTGTGTTCTTTTATTTCATTTTATGTGTGCACCGTCGGTCAGGGAGACCTTTTGGGGAGGGACCTGGCCTACGCCTCAGGGGAGGGTGCTCATGCGTACTAGGTTAGTTATTCTAACAATAAACCCGTGTGCTTGTGAAAACTAAAGAGCAGACAGTTCTCCTTCACCGTCTCTGCCGCTCATTGAATGCCACAATATTGTAGAAGTGCTTTGCCATTTATAATCTAAAAATTGAGCAGCACAAACACTCTGGAGTCCTCTATTGTTATTGTCGTTGTGCATATACAGTGTTTCAAAGTCGCATGAGCTCCTGAGTTTTAAAAACATTGTCTGGAAGATGTTTTCAGTGACTCTGAACTCCTCTGTCATGCCTGCTGTCGATCAAAATCCACAACTCTTTTTTTTTCTTTCTTTTTTTAAACACCGTTGTTACTGTGCATGTTCACCATGGCCTTGGTAAACTGTTCTTCTGCACATGCACATGCGCACATGGATCGACAATCACGTTTGTCTCCAGAGTGTCATGACTCCCAGTCCACAATTTGCAGGGACTTGCTCGTTTTATAGTTGAGTCACTCCTAATTCCCCAAGCGTTGGATTGTTCACCCACTAATATGGAGCGTGAGCTGGGTTTAGACCATGGCGTGACAGGTTAGTTTTACCCTACTGATGGTTTGTTGTTGCAATAATAATCCTGCTCGCTAAATAGGTTGGAGTTGTGTCAAATAATGTTACCAAGTCCCAGCTATCTGGTACTTCCTCCATCTTACCCCCTCAGTACATCATTTTTAGATTTCCTCGGTCAGGACTTGCAAATGCAAAGCAAGAAAATAATTCATGTGATCAAGACGAAAGTATGAAGTCATGGACCAGGAAGCAAAAACCAAGATTTCTCCAACCAGGACTAGACTGTGATGTTTAATGGTAACTCAAGTGTATTGAGAGGAAAATTAACTGTTGGATAGTGGTTTGGTTCTCAAGACCAAGCATGTTTTCTGGGAGTTCAGATGACATTTAATTTCTCTCCGTGCACATGAACTGATCTCCATAAATATTCGTCAGCATGATTTGAATGGAAACTTTTCTTCCCGTCAGAAACATCGTGACAGGTTTTATTTATTATTCAGTACTGCTGCCACACAAAAAGTCAATTATCAAGCAGAGCATTGTAGAGACTCAGTTTTGAAGGGGTTATATTGTTCTTGATAAAAGAAAAACATAGACTGTTTTTCTTACACACGCTGCATAGAATGAAAAGGCAGATCAGCAAAGTTTGGAGAAAAAACAGACCATACCACTAAGAACGGTTTGTGATATTTGATCTACATCTGAGTTGTTAGTCTAATGCTGAAACGAGAACCAAAATTGCCCATCGTGATCTAACTGGCATGAAAAAAACTGGATTGAAACTCCTCTGCCTTGCAGCTGTGGTCTTTTATACAAACATGTAGAGCACATTCTCAGCTGTATGGAGCATTACGTCGAAAAAACGCATACAGCAATTCAAATATGATGATTGCATGTGTGGGAACAAAGGTTCGTCTGTTCTGACATGCTGTAGAATAGAGCTGATGATGCCGCCACCATTTTATCAAGCTGCTTTCTCACCATCGGGTTTTACATTGTGCTTTGTTCCAGACGTAGCTTATCATTATATTCAGGTGTTGATCTAAGGTTATATGCAATCAAAGGTGTTTGTCAGAAAACCTAGTTTATCGTGTTTACCTCTGCTATATGTAACCACGTATTTACATGCAGTCAGTAAGTGAGCAGTTGTATCACTGACGAGATGCCCTACCTGAGAAAATCAAGAAAATTTGTTCAGTAATTTAGTCAAAGAGAAGTTCCTCTGAAGGTTACAACTGCAGTAAGGTTACAACTACACAAACAGCCAATTTGAGCAACATAATTGCTCCAAATTTTGCTCATGAACAAGTTGTAAATTTAGTCACCTTCCTTTTAGAGGCAATCAAATTTGTTCCCTGTTTACACGACAGTGTTTTCAAGTGAAACTGGAAAACTTTCATTGAGTTTTAGGTGACTGTTTACATGATAACGGCACTCAGAGTCACTGAAGAGCCAACTTTTTCAAAATGCTCCAATTTGGTTACCCTGGAAATGGCGAATAAAACGCAATTGTTCTGGAACACTTACTGCGCATGCACACCGTCACTGTAGTAAACAGTTCTTCTGCATGTGTGCGAGTGGATGGACAATGACAAAAATGGCGGCCTCCAGACTGACCAGTCCATATTCTCCTGGGACTCAGTAGCTTATAGTTTAAAAAAATTCAGTGCCACAGTTAACATCCAGACGGACACTCATGCCGCTGCACCACTTACGGGCAATCTCACTGAACGTTGTCTCTCAGGCAATACAAAGTCACAGCAGTATTAAACAGTTCCACTTTGGCAATGCTGGAGAAATTCACAACGTGAATGAAAAGAAAAGGATGAGCCTGTTAGACTTAGTCGTGTTGAAGCGGTTCACCTTATGAGGGATATGAGATAGGCAGGTTGTTCCACTGTAAAACACTGCTATTTGGTCGTGGCTGCTGAACCAGGTCTCCTCAGCGATGTTGTTTTTCATGGCATGTTTTCTTGCGTTTCCCATGCATAAAATCACAAACGTGCTTGAAATGCAAGTCGCAACACTGACAGCACAAAACCACAGTTTCCAACGGTAATGCTCACTCTTGCGGTACTTCCATGCATGCTGGGAACCTCTTGATTAAGCTCCACATCCAGAGTCTGTCTCTTTACAGCAGATTTGCTCAAGATGTTTTCCATTTTGGTGTCCTCTTGATTGCCACTTCAGTTTTTTGACACGCAAGTGAAAAAAATCACCGTGCAGCAATAATTTCTCATCTTCAATCTACATCTTTGATCTGTACAATCGCTACAATGTTTCCTCATCATCATCTGCTCCCACACTTGCAATGGCAGCAGGAAGATTTTCTTTCAGTGATATATCATCCACTTGTTTGGGCCCACTGTCCTCAGGCTCCTCAGGTATGGATGGATCTGAGTTACTGATTACATAACCTGGGAGGGTGGCGTGCATGCTGACTATGGGGGGACCGGTGCTCCGGGAAGCCCGGCTGGAAACCAGCGTGGTGGAGCGGGTGGAGAGCCCGCCGCCAGCCAGATGGGACTGACTGCTCGTGCTGTTGTTGTTCAGGCCAACCACCACAGAGCCGTAGCGGTACCGACCACACACCACTGGACCCTCCCAATCAAAGGCCAAGTTCCAGCGCGTCCATGTTTTCTTGATCTCCGTCTGTACCTGTGAGAGTGCAACACAACAACTCGTCATTAACATACATACATCTGCGTGCAGTAACATATTTTAAAACTGCTGTTTTGTTTCAGTTGTTCTTTGCAAGCATTCAGGAAGTCCAATCATCTATCCGTCTTCGACATGTGCTCGATGGAAGATAGGGTTGAAAGGAACGGAGGTGTGATTGAAACAAACCCCAACAAATAGTAATATGGCTGGACTAGAGGTGGTACGAGTATGAAATGTAACTGGATGCTGAACAAGTTGCTTACTGATCCACATATTATCCTACTGTGTTTCAAACCCACTCAGAACCTCTACAAGGACATAAGGCGGTCCGACAAGGATCATTTCTGGGCCCATTCCTTTTGTCTTCATCTGTCTGTCTGTCTGTTTGTCTGTCTATAAGACAATGAATTCCAATTTCAAAATTTCAACTCATCCATTTAAGACATTTCTTTATCTACATGTCTTGTGTTTCAATGTGAGTCACACATCTAGATTGCATTTAGGCAATTTTAGCACATTAAGTCTTTGAATCACTCAGCAACATGTTGTTTTATATGTAGACTGAGTGGGATTATTCAAGTGAAACAAGATAAGTGTCCAAAATACATACCATTCTGCTCAATGATACTCATTCAGGTATAAAATATCTTTATTTAGAAATAAGTGTAAAAGGTAGACTGCACCAATTTCCTTTTTTCAAGTTACTTTCTCCACTATGATTGTTGTCACATCCTTCACTCTCATATGCACTGAAGGCAGATCATTTTTTCTTATCTGAAATCTCACCATAGGAAGATCTTTGTATTCCAGGATGTAACAATGCGCTGCTTTCATAGATAAGTTCAGGGGTCTTTCTCAATCCTTGCATTGGTTCCCACGTGTATACAGACAGATCAGTGTAGGTGTTGTTCATTACTTTTCTATAACATCCCAGAAACAAGATCAAGGTAAAAAAATTAGCCTCATTACTTACAGCTGACTCACACCTCATGTTGACAGCATCAAATTTTAAATGAGCACATATTTCAGGTTGCAGGTTGACTTTGTGCTAACGCTTGATTTTTCTGACTTCTCCGGAACCTTCCATCAATCTTAAAACATACATGTTGGGTTAACTGTTTGCATGTCGGACAATGGTCCAAATTGTTTGAAGGTTGGATTAAAGTTTGAAAAATATACTATATTCATCAGAGCTTTTAGAAATGGAGCTTAAATTTAGTTAAAAAGGCAATTGAGTTTTTCTTTGATGATAAAAAAAACTAAGAAATCAGCAATGTTCTTCCTGCTGGAAGGTGATAGACCTAATATTAAGTTAGGAGCCCTTTAAAGCAGCAGATTAGTATGGTTCAGACCATTTTAAATTACACATGTAATCAAGTTCAATGCTTGAATTAACAGAATACAAAAACATTTCTAAGGACTTTGGATTGCAGATGGTTGTGGATGATGAGAGGGAAAAATGAACATGATGAAAGGAACGTCAGAAATGATATAAAGAGATGAGACATTTTTGTGAAGATAAAACTGCTGGGGGGAAAAGTGTGAGAGCAAACTATATGAGATGATAGAGGAGTGGCAGAATGAAACAGATCCACAAATATCACGATAGCATAAAAATCCAATAAAGAAAAAGACTTCAGTTGAAGTATGCTATTAAACCTTTTTGCTGTTGTCTATTTTAAACCAAGCAACATTTGGTAAAGTTTTTATTTGCTCTAGTGTTTGACTTTTTCTGTGAACATCCATCAAACAAAGAGAAAAACAGCCCTGCTCACTCACCTCTCCGTTACAGTAGCAATAGATGATGGACACGAAGAATCCCTGAGAAAGAAAAAAAATTAAGTTCCAATCAGAAAAGGTTGCAAGAAGATAGGAAGTTTCAGCCACTTTACTGTTAAAGTGTTGCATAATAAAAATGGAAAACAATGAGTCAGAAAACCTCTCCACCTCTGTCTAATCAGTGTTTAATGTCACTTTTCTTCATGATCATAGAGAAAAGCCTCAGTGAAAGACACAATAGGGGCTCATTTCCTTCTAAGCGATGTACAAAGTGATTGAGAGCGCACATGGGGAGGGAAACAAATGGTATAAAATAAAATGGAGGTTTCAGTAACAGATAAGGAATTGAGACAAGAATCAACAATTGACAAAAAAAAACTGTAGCACTAAATATGCTGAGTAATTACAAATAACACTAGTTTACAACTTTACATGCAACTTTACACACATACATCCTTCATAAACACAAAGAAGCTTGGCGTAAAATGACACTTGTGAAATTCAAAGCTGGATTAAAAAGCCTGTTAAAGTGGCAAAGTTGTACCACATAACTGAAGCTGAAACACTCTCTGTTCATGTGCAGGAACAGCCTGTTGCTGTGATCCGCCGTAACACCTGCCAAACCACCTGCTTAATGTTGCTCCTGAGAGGTGGAGACTTCATAGTTCAGACCTGTTTATGCTGCGCATTTATGCAGCACAGTTGCTCGGCCAAAATGAAATCGGAGGAATTCAGCATTGCTCAAATCTGTTCATGAATCTTTTTTCTTTTTTTTTTTTTTTGCTTTTGGGTGTATTATCCTGCTGAAAACATCATGCCTATTGGTGAATACTGTTTCCATGAAAGAGTATTCTTGGTCTTGGCCAGTTGTCAAAGCAGCATGGATGGCAGGACCAAAGGTTTCCTAGCTGAATATTCCCCAAAACACTTTTTCAGTTTTTCAGTTGCTGCATTGTCCAGTTGTAATGCTCACATGCTCGTTGTTGGTAGTTTTGATGGAGGACTGGGGTCTGCATGGGAACTCTTTCTCTATGCAGCTTCATGGATTCATCTCTTATTATGCTTTATCCAGTTTAGGATTACAGAGGCTGAAGCCCCTGATCTTTCTGTCAGATCCATCATTTGTTTCTGCTGCATTTCAAGCATCATTTCACACAGACCACCATGCACTCTCCATGTGAGCGCTGTCTGCCAGTAGCTGGTTCGCAACTTCTTAGATTACTTTTGATCGATTCTCATTGCTGCAGATTGCAAACACCCAGCAAGAGCTGCAGAGTTTTCGGAGATGCTCTGACCCTGTCTTCACATTTTAGACATTTCCCATAAAAATCCTCATTTCAAAATGTGCTCACTGAAATCAAATCAGACTTATTGTAATGATTTAATTATCTCGAGGAGGGTAAAAAAATATTCTGTTAATCTTCACTCAATCACATGTATCCGCACTGTTTGTTGTGTATTTTTAGAAATTTGCTGAGCAGAATTATGTATCAGTAGAGAAGTTTGAGTAATTTCATGAGTGATGTTAGTGAAACGTTCTCACAGTAAACTAACAACAGTCCCAGTCTTTCAAACAAGCTGCTCTCCTCAATCAAGGCTATAATTTTTTATTTATTTATTTATTTATTTTTTTTACCAGATGAATCAACAAGTCTGTATGACTCATACTTCCTGTTTGTGTACTTATCTGTGTTCTGAAGTTATCCTTAACTTTTAAAATGGATGTATCTCAAATGTAGCCTTTTCCTTTCTTAGAGGGGAAGATGCTTCTTGCATTCAGCTTCACCTCAGGATGCCTGTGACCCACTGCTGTCACACATCGAAAAGTTTGTTTGCTTTAAAGGATCCTGAGCAATACAAGATGAATCTTTAAAAGTCAAGAAGGCATGGTTTATTTCACGACACATTGTATCTCTCTGAAATTCATTTGCATGTTTAGACCTGGAGCAAACGAGGGAACCAAGCAAGATGAACCAACACAGGATAAAGACAGAGGCACCACTAAATGGGCTGGGGTAAAGGGCAGACGACAGGCTGGCATAATGGAAAGATTGAAGTGAGGCAGAGAGACATGGGGGGATTAACAAAACACAGGAAAAGACAAGGACACAGAAAAGGATGAGCAACCCAGGCAGGGTGTGGAACCAGGGTCCTGCATTGTTGATTATGTGTGAATTAGATCATAAGAAGTTAAATAGACAATGAATGGTATTATTCTCACTAAAGATTGAGTAATGATAATTTTTATAATTGCCCTGTTATTTTTTGTTTGTTTTTGCAGTGTGTCTTTGGGACAATCGGTTATTGAAAATATAAACATTGTCCCAGAAGTCTTCAAGTTTCCAATTACTGGTGTTTACATGTGGAGCAGGAAAAATTCAGTATTTGTAAAGAATTAGTAGTTACTAAACGTAACTCCAGTTCTACGAGTGTATGCGTGCCTGCCTACGGGCTTCGCTATTGGTATTCCTCTTGGCGCCAGCCAATCCACTGAGACAAAACTGAAACCTGCGCACCAATCCCAGCCGTGCGTTGGCACAGCACCCCCCCCCCCCCCCCCCCCCCCCCCCCGAGGGTATATAACCAAGTGCTCCCCGTGAGAACTCCCTTCTTCTGAATCAGCAAAGAAGAAAGCAAACAGCTGGGCCAGCAGGTAGGCAGGCACGCATACACTCGTAGAACTGGAGTTACGTTTAGTAACTACTAATTCTATGTTGTGATATGCTTAGCCCTCCTATGGGCTTCGCTATTGGTACAAACCAAGGCGGAGGCCGTAGGGGATGAATGTACTCCCAGCTGGCATGCTGACAGGATTGGTGCGGAAGAAGAGCGGAAGTAAACAAACCGTACGTCCAGAACGGTCGAAATAACTTCCAGGAAAAAATGGGGCAAGCACCCTGACCAAGGCGCTGCCCAAAAGTGCATAAGCATCGCCAAGTGACACATACGCCGACCAGGGCGAAGCCGCAGCGGTAGGCGAAGAAAACCCTGGCCCACGACCCCCACGGGGCGCGGCAGCCGGGCCACGAAGACCAGCAGGGTCAAGCAAGAACCCCTGCTCTTGCCGAGAACCGACATATCCATCAGATATGAGCGCACAAAGGTGGACGCGGACGCCCAGGAGGCAACCTGGCAGATGTCACCCACCGTGACATCTCTGCACAGGGCCACAGAAGCAGCCATACTCCGTGTGGAATGAGCACGAATCACCGCTGGTGGCAGAAGTTATGCGCTTCATATGCAGCTGCAATAGCGCCCCCCACCCAGTGGGCGAGACGCTGGGAGGACAGCGGGACTCCACGCCTCCTGGCTCCATATCGCACAAACAGCTGGTCCGTAGTGCGAAAGCCAGCTGTGTGCTCAACATAGTAACGCAGAGCCCTGACCGGGCAAAGCAACTGCAGCCACGGGTCGTCACCAGACGAACCAGGCAGGGAGCTAAGTGTTCTGATCCAGATCACCCACGACCGAAAGTCCGAGGTGATCACCTTGGGATGAAAAGCCGGATTAGGCCAAAGGTGCACGAGACCCCCATCCTGGCTGAACACCATGCAGGATGGGTGGACCGACAGAGCGCAGAGATCCCCAACTCTCTTGGCGGACGCTAGTGCTAGCAAGATGGCTGCCTTGAAGGAGAGAAAGCGGTCCGCCGCCTGCTCCAAAGGCCCAGGGGGGGTCCTTTAAGACCCTCCAACACAGTGTGGAGGTCTCACGGGGAGACAACATGTCTGGGGGGTGGCCATAGCCGACACGCCCCGCGCAGAAACCGCTTCACCAGTGGGTGACTGCGTGCAGAGAAGCGGCCAAAGCCGCCATGACCCGCTGCACTGGCCAAAGCAAAAACCGCCAGGGTGGAAGCAGCGCGGCCACTGTCCAGCAGGACCTGGAGAAACTCCAAAACTCCACTGATAGCGCAGGAGACCGGGTCCAAACCCTTCTCCAAGCACCATGCGGTCAAGAGCTGCCACCGAGACCTGTAGGCCTTAACAGTGGAGGGGGCCCTGGCACTCTCGATGGTGGAAACCACCACCAAATATTGGAAAAATGCTGTTTCCCCCATGTATTTCCTTTAATTTATTACTATTGATTTTGTATGATCATAATCATGGATTATATGCAGAATTGGGCCAATTTTAATGGATGATTTGCGCATCACTATTTCACTTTAATAAAGATGCCGACCTGCATGCAGTACTTGTCCTCACCATTGAAGCGTGGGGGCGCTATGCCTTAAGCGTCACTTAAAGCAGACATATTCCCTCTGAGGCACGCGCATCCCCCCCCAATAAGTGAGCCCCCCAACAGCCGCGGTATAGTTCGCACACTGCTTTCACTTCTGTGACAGACCTTCTCCTCCCTCCTGACAGAGTCTGCTCTCTCCGTCCTCCAGCTTTTCTCTGAGTTTCTTCAGACAGAGTTGTAGCCTGTTCGCTTCACAGACTCACTTTTCAAAGTTAGCGTTTGTCATGGTTTGTTTGCTGTGGCGCTCTGGCGCATGCGTGTACCGGTGCGAAGTGCGCATACGCGTAAGGCGGTCACAAAATCTGTCCTGCGCGCGGACGTCTGTGGACAGAAATTCACGACATTACATTCCAGGGACCAATGCGCCACGCGGACATGTGAAGCATGGACGAAGCTGCTAGCAGTAGCAATCATGGCTGCAGGTGTAGCTGCACATGCTAGCGGCAGAACGTAAACGCACGCACCATCCTGGCCGTGAGCTGGGGAAAAAAAAACAAACTTTGGCCCGTGAACTCACCCTGTGCACAGCCCTGTACCGAACCGAACGGCCCGTACCGAAACGGTTCAATACAAATACATGTATTGTTACACCCCTAGTAGAAAGAGAAATGGGATTGGGCCTTTAAAAAGACATTAAAGGAGACCTGACAGAAAACCACCATGACAATGAGTGACAGATACAATTTACATTGCCACACTCCTACAGCACAGCTTTTTGGACCAGACTCATCAGTCATAGTAATAAAACTATGAATATTAAGTGGTACTGAAGAATGCTAAGAAAAGGTTTGCAGAAGGACATTGTTGTCATCCCTGACTTTGCTGTGGCACTCAAAGAAGGAAAGCTCATGGCGATTAAACTGCCAGTTCGGCTTTTGACTGCTGTCATATGACAGTCGTGTGTGGAAAGCACTTTTCTTTGATTTCAAAAAGACATATAAATGTATACAAGGCTCTCTTGAAGATGTAATGGCAAATGGGATGGTGTATTGTACTATCTTGCAGTAGCTGTGTAAGAAAAAGAAGTGATCTGAATGACAAAAATCTCACGTCCCGTGAACTCAAACTGCAGCGCCTGTCCTTATTGGAAAGCACAATGATTGCGATTATATTGGAAGCTACCAGGTTAAATGCAGAACCCAAATGTGTGGTTCTGGTCTGTTTGTTGTCTGTATTGACCATGAATCAATTTGTATCAAAGTTTCGACTGAGAAACTATTCATAATAATACCTGTTAGGACTGTGAATTTCATTAAAAAAATTTCATTTGCCTTGATATTAAATTGTCAGTTGGATACTTCATTTTTCACATTTTAATTTGTCAACTTCTTCAGCTTCAATATCAGTAATTGTTAAAATCCTTCTACTGCAGCTTAAAAAAAAATTCCGGAGATTTTCAAACAACTCACAGACCAGTTTTAATCATTTTGAGAGTAGAAAAGTCAGTTGTTGTGAATAAAATGTGGGGCGTAAAAAGAAAAAAGTCATAACAAAGATAATCATTTGCAGATCCCTGAAAAATTTACTTTTACGGACAATGTTAAAAGTTACTGCATGCTGCCATACAAATAGTGCACACAAACTTGTTCAGCTCACAGTCTGACTGCAGTCTGGATATATCCATCACATGTATTGACTCTGTCCTTTTCCCTACTGCTCCATGGTGGCTGTTTGGTATGGCTTGTGGTTCACCCTGATAGGTCTGCTTTCTGTGCTACTTTCACAGTCAAATCAAATCAGAATGGAATAAATACAGGATCACAGTTTATTGAAATTGATGTGGATACCACAGCATTTTCTGCCACGGGCATAAATTCTTCATACATTTAACTGGCTGTCAGTACGATCTTGCGCAGAAAAAATTTCGAGCAGTGTTGTTGGAGAAGTTATGAGACAGTAGTTTTTCAGCATGAGTTTTGTTTACGACTTCATGTTGAACATGTCAGTGTGAGCAAACCAGACAGAGCCGGGGCACCACAAGTCAAAGATCTCACCCTTTAGTTTCTTTCTATCAATAATAACAAATAAGCTTTGCCACAGTTGTAGCATTATGTGGCCCTGGGTGGAGCAGAGGTGGTGGCAGTGGAACGGAGAGCAGGGACAGGAAGATGGCCTAATTGGCTCAGCTGATGCCGGTTCACTCATTACCAGTCCATTTAAACAATATCTGAGTGGAAATGGGAACTCAAATAGTCTGAGTCCACACAGATTTCCGCAGCCGGATCAAACGTCCACGCCCGAAAGGACACCAGGCTGTCACCCTCGAGTCTTGTCTCATTTTACCCCCTTCTCCTCTCTGTCACATAAAAAATTCATAAGGCACAAAATCCCTGGAGGTGGAAGACAGTGTGCATGTGTCTTCATACAAGATAGAAAAAAAAAACTGTTGAAGGTTTCCATTCTGCTAACTATATATCTGTCGAAAGAACCCACAAGGATAGTTTGTGTCTGAAAGTCATTAATTTAGTATGCTTAATTAATCTGTCATTTTTCATCAGCCTGTGCAGACTGTTTACACTGAATCAGTTTCTAAAACGTCTGCTAATTTGCAACAGATTCACCAGACTCAATCATTAGATAACTACAGGTGTTTCTGTGTGCGTGCGTGCGTGCGTGCGTGCACGTGTGAGGGAATGGGCCAGTCTATTGCTTTAACAGAGCCAGAGCCTCAGCTGTGTGTTATTGTGGTTTGTCAGCCGGTCAAGCTGCAATTACATATCAGCAGCACAGCATCAGTTCCAGTCAAGGACAGATGGAGCAGACGCCTGCAGTATTGAGATGGATAGAAAGAGGCTCAACAGAGCCGGGAGGATAACATAACTGAATCTGTCTGGACCGACAGAATTAGCCAAGAATCCTGCATCAAACAACAGTAGAACCGGCTGGTACAGTCGAAATCAATTTACAGTATGTGCCTAAAGATCACCTGAAATATGGGCGTGAAAGCCGTGTTTTAATATTATAACACTGCATATTTAAACTGGAACAAAGGAGCACAGGCTGCAGATCACATAAAAGCACTCAACCTTGGCACCAAATGCTCGTCCATCAAACTGCTGCAGCCAATAAAGATTAGTGCACAAACACTCATCGATACAAACGGTTTTGATGCACGATGTGCAATGGAGACAGAAACTCGGGCATACCTGAAAGGAGTTGAAGAACAGCTCACAGTACATGCGGATCTCCCAGCTTTGACCCTCGAATGTATGAGGCAAGCCGACGAACACAATGTAGTGGATGCCAAACACCAGCACCAGCACGAGTGTGGACTTGGCCAGTTTCCTGTGAAGGAATTTAAAAAGAAACAGAAAAGAAAAAAGTCAAGTCATCTCTCCTTTGTCAACATGCATTGTTTACTGTGCTGCAGTTTACTCACTGTGACGTTCATTCACTGGCGCATATTGCAAGAAACTTAAGTAAAAAGAGCAAATACATTATTTTTGGTTTAATGGAATACTGGATGAAAGGTAGAGTCACAGCACTTTCAGATATTTGATATTTCCTTGTAATTATTTCTTTGTTTGCCAAGCTGTGAGTGTTGCACAGCTTCAGTTGGACATTTTGGTCCCGATATCACAGGGAAAGCTTTTCAGAGTTGTCTCCTGAGGGATTTTCACATTGAAGATTTCCTGTCTGCCTTCAGCTCTGTTACTTGTGGGCTGTGAAGCCTGCGTATCAGTTCTTGGCAAAATCTCGGAGTTTGTGTCTCCTCAAATAAATCTGACAAGCAGAGACAAGCTAATATGTCTCTAACAAAATCTGACAAATGTTTTATTTCATTTGATAAAGTCACTTTATTTTGTGCAGGGGGATTATTTGTACAGTACTTTGGCTGATTGTGGAGCGCTGTGGGCAATGCTGCAGGCTTTCTCCCATATTAATGTGGGAGTGAAATACCGAAGGACCTTTACAAATTCAAAAAAATATTTCTGTGGCAGTCAACTGGAATCGGACATGTACCTATTGGCTTTATTACTTTGATTGTTGTGAAATAGAAGAGATTTTAAGCTACAAGCTGGTGATTGTACTGTTTTACCATATATGTCTCTCGTGGTAATAATGAAAAGGGTGGAAACAAGAACTCAGTCTGAGAAATCACCCGACAGCAGCTTCTCATCCAATCTTCCATCCTGTATCAAATCTGTTCCGTCTGGTGTGTATTGAGGAGAAAAAGGGAAATAGAGTTTCTAATAACATTTGAAGGTCCTGACACTCCACTGCTGAGGGTTGTTATCATAAATCTAAACCAGGTCAAGATGACACAAACTCCCCAAAAAACAGTTTGGACCAGGGATGTTTCAGTTTCTTCTCCCTTCATCTGTGACAGAAATATGCACATGTACATGGCCACAAGCCAGCCCTTTGTGTGTGTGCTGTGTGCTTGTCCGAATAAAAACATAATTTTTACCAAGTCAGAACATAAACATACTCCAGCCTTTCAATAATGTAAAAGACGCTGTCTGGGATACATATTTGGAGTAATATTGATGAGCCAGAGTGAAAAAGCCCAACAAGCATAGCTCTAACAAATCTCTTTCAATTTTGTCAATTTAAAAACAAAGACGGAGGAATTCAGAAGTGAAACTTGTCACTTATAGAAAAGATGCAATAAGTGTCAAAAAGTTTCCCTGTGATTCATATTACTTCTTTTATTTACATTTACTTATACAGTCAATTTTCAGCTCCTTTTAGGAACCTTGACAGCTCATACATTCATCTCTCCAGTATGAACGCTGCTGTATTCTGTATACATCAGTGACCTTTGGTTTTTCATCCGTGATGATTTTCATTTTCATCTGCCAATCCATGCGCTCCTATATATAAAACTGTCACGTGTGCAGCATTCAGACCTGTTCACCTCCTGGGAAATACTCTGTAAATAGAATGATTTTAACCAATGCATTGAAAATTGAAGCAGCGTGTGAGTGCACATGTCTGCATGTCCTTTTGCTGTATTTGCAGAGAGCTAAACCTTTTATCACATTCACATCTGGGGACCTGCATAATCGTGGTTTACCTACCTTATCGGTATGTAACCCTGATAAAACACTTGTTATTATGAACGACTCTCTACTATAGAACTGCCAAGTCCCAGGAGAATATGGCCTGTCAGCCGTCACACTCTGGAGGCCGCCATTCTTGTCATTGTCCGTCTACTCCTGCATGTGTAGGAAATCTATTTTTTAAACCAAGCCTTTTTAAAAAGAAAAAGTCCATAGAGAGTAGGAGTGTTTCAGAAAAATTCCATCTTTTCAAAAGTTTCAGTTGTACTGTTGTGTAAACAGCACCACTGGTTGAGGTTAAAGGGAGGGTTTGGATTTGCGAAGCAGTAGGGGAGAGTGGGGTAAGTAGTGCCAATTTTTACTTAAAGTGCCTTTTACACAAGGGGATAACAGGAATGCCTGCAACTAAAATATGTTCATACAGTTTAGGATGTTGTGCATCCCTGGGAGCAGTGACTTTGGATCTTAAATAAACTGTGTGAGAAATATAGCTTTGGAAAAAAAAGTGGTTTTGTGGCACAACTTACCCCAAGTGCGGGGTAAATTGTGCCATTAGTCAGAATACACTGGGGTAAATTGTGTCACTGATAACTGAAGTAAAAAAGATCACTTTAATATCAAAAATTTAGTGTTTTGTAATGTTTTTTGTATTTTTCATATGGACCAACTGTGTCTGAAATAAAGTTTATATAAAAATGATAATGCTAGATAAAAACAAGACAAATTGAATACAAAAGTACTTGTTTAATGCTTGTTTAAAATTTTAACATAATCAAAGGCCAATTTGCTTCAACAAGGCATAGTGCCACATGAACACATGCTAAGAACAAAATAAAAAATCAAAAATGAGCACCTAACTGCATCTACATCTGAATATCTTCACTGATTCGACCTAGTACTGGACGTTCCACTTGCCAGTGTTGCAGTGGAATATGAACTTGCGCTCCCTTCTGGCTCTATCACCACGCTTTTATGGTGTGGGAAATTTTTTAAGCACATCACCTCGAGGGATGACTCCTTCATCATTCTCTCTAAATGTGAAGATGGACTTTCCATCAACAGGCCTCATAACTTTGCTTCAGAAACTTTGAAAAGTTGGAACCCTGTCTGTCTTCCTTTTGTATCTGTGTGACATGATGGATTCTGACCTGAAATTAAGACTGACACATAGTTTTAGTGATCAAATGGAAGAATACGATGTACAATAACAATACAATACAATAAAGTAATATATAGTAAATAATCATAAGTTTGGGGAAGTTGTGCCAGTGGCACAACTTACCCCAGGTCCTTTGGCACAAATTACCCCAGGCCCACCATTTTGAAAAAAATGCCTTCCCCAGCTGTTCTGAGCTAGCATCATGCTAACTGTATAGACTCATGATGTAGCTTACTAAAGCAATAAAACGTGTGTGAAATGTTTTCAAAGTTTTCTATAATTCTTCAAACACAGCAATCAAAAAACCTTAACCATAGAAATTTTACTTTGGAGGGCAAAAAAATGTTTTTTGAACTTAAATGTGCTCACCTCTCAAGCCATGTGTCTCCCTTTTTTGCAAGATGAGCGGAATGGACGCCTCTTCAAAAATATGTGGTCACATGACCAAAAACTACTATGGTTTTCTAAATAATAGGGGTGGCACTACTTGCCCCTTGGCACAAATTACCCCGCTCTCCCCTAAATAAAGCTTAGAAGCCGAATATGGAATGACTCAAGGACTTTGACTCAACTTTGGAATGAAAGACGACCTGCTCTACCGTCTGAGCCAAAGATGCACCGAGTCTGTGTAAAGTTTTCTAAAATGTGCTTGAATATCAGTCACGCTCAGGAAGTCAATCTTTCAGGACTCAACTGAACTTTTCACAACAGAAAAATAACAACCTATCCATACAGCTGATCTCCTGAAGTCTGAAGGTTTTACATTATAGCTCTGAGAAAGGACAAACATGTAATGATTAATGATCCTTCGTGGGTCTATTTTCTTTTTCAGTCTATGCAAAAATTACTACCTTATTTTAAATGAACCATCAATCATTGAATGTTAATTTTTTTTAAATCTACTCATATATTTCCAAAATATGCTTTTGAAATTAAAGGCTATCGAGACTGAGGCTGTAGCCAAGGTAACATTGTACAATTTATTTGTCATCTATCATGTAATGTGATTGATGGATTCATTTTGAAAACAAATAAATGAGACACGTCTCACTGAAATGTTCCTTCTCTGCAGCAATGAGGTTATTTTGAGATGAGAAGCAGTGAAGGATCACTGACGACGCCTGTTTTCTGTCATTGAAATGTTCGAAATCAGTGATGCATGAAGGCATCACACAATTCTTCCACCCGCAGTTTTCACCTGACGTTAAACCTGAAATAAAATACTGGTGTTTCACAGGAAAGAGAGTTCAGTGCACACCTGTACTGCTTCCTGGTGTCGTATCTCCCTGCATTCGTCTCCCGGATTTTCGTGGCCAGCACTCGCACAATATTCACAAACAAAACAAAGTTGAGCTGAAACAGAAGAAACAACATGAAATATTCATTAGAGTTCAGTGAATGTGAGCCACCTTATCCGAGGACAAGACAACAATTTGAACTCACAGTATAAGATGACATAACCAGACTGAGATGTGTGATCAACTAAATACCTCATAAGATGAACAGCTAACTGATCAGTGAGGAAAGCTATCCAGCAGACACTCACACAGTGGGGAGACAACAAGGGGTGAGGACAGGGACATTCATATGGACAGACGATGAAGATGATTTGGGAGAATCAACTCTTAAACCAAGTCCCAGGAGAATGTGGACTGGCAGTCATGACACTCTGGAGGCTGCCATTGGTGTTATTGTTCATTAAATGGTGCATGTGCAGATGAACTGTTTACTGCAGCCATGGTGTGCATGCAC
Source organism: Salarias fasciatus (assembly GCF_902148845.1). Classification (NCBI taxonomy): domain Eukaryota; kingdom Metazoa; phylum Chordata; class Actinopteri; order Blenniiformes; family Blenniidae; genus Salarias; species Salarias fasciatus. Next base: position 15,272,424 of record NC_043760.1, read on the forward strand.
AGTAGCCGAGTTTCAGAAAAGTTGGATTTTGTGAAGACGGAAATTGCTGGGGAATTTTCGAAAAGTTCCAACTTGTGCCCCAAACATCACTGGCGTGTCAGACTCCAAAAACATAATGGACTTTTTTCCGGGTTGGTAGAGTGGTAATCTCTCAACTGAAATATCAAAGGTTGGATTCCACATGTCTAAGTGTCCTTGAGCAAGACACTGAATCTCAAGTTGCTTGACCTGGCATGACCTGATATGAAAACCAAACAATGAAAATACACACCTACACTGGAGTTAATATATTTTCTTTATGTGATTAAAAGAGAAAAACAACATTAAAGGAATACTCCACCCAAAAAACGATTTGGCCTCATTTTCTACTCACCCTCATGCTGAGAAACACTCTGGAGCACTTTTTTGACGTTTCAAATGCAGTTGGAGATGTTTGGGGATTTTCGTTGTCAACAAACAGGGACCGACAGAGCCCGACAGAAAAAATGGTCCATAAAGTCCACAAAACGTTCCCATTTTCCTTCATACTGCTCGTCCGCTGTAATCCAAGTGCCCTGAGCGCGTAACGTCCATAATTAATTCTTAACGAGGTCATTTAGTACATTTTAAGAGCCCAAACAGTGCGCTCTCGTACAGCTCCATTGCATGTCTGCACGCGCACCCTGAACTACGGAAGCCGCGGCAGACCAAGCCAGACGCTTGCGCGCTTTCAGCGACTACTTTTCTAAATTGCAAGCGTAGAAGAAGAAGTTCCGCTGTTTATATTCTGCTGTGAGTGACCGAGCTGTGGACAATCACAAAAGTGATTGGCTACTGTTTTAAAGCTTTGAATTTGGTGTCCTGCTGAAAGGGCACAAGCATGTTGCTTGGTCTGCCGCGGCTTCCGTAGTTCAGGGTGCGCGTGCAGACATGCAATGGAGCTGTATGAGAGCGCCCTGTTTGGGCTCTTAAAATGTACTAAATGACCTCGTTAAGAATTAATTATGGACGTTACGCGCTCAGGACACTTGGATTACAGCGGACGAGCAGTATGAAGGAAAATGGGAACGTTTTGTGGACTTTATGGACCATTTTTTCTGTCGGGCTCTGTCGGTCCCTGTTTGTTGACAACGAAAATCCCCAAACATCTCCAACTGCATTTGAAACGTCAAAGAAGTGCTCCAGAGTGTTTCTCAGCATGAGGGTGAGTAGAAAATGAGGCCAAATCGTTTTTTGGGTGGAGTATTCCTTTAAAGCTGTGAATCAACACACAGCTACACATCTATCACTTTTCACTGATATTGGTAATTGGGGAAGAAGATAACTGCCATGCATTTATAAATAAAATCAGTTCATGTATCTGAGACAGAAATTAGTCATCGACATGCATAATTGCGACACCATGTGACGGGTGCTTGACATGTCATTTACAGCTATTTTAATCCAGTTTAATTGCCTGCCTACTTTATATTTAGGGAAAATCTTTTTTTTTTTTAATATTGATTTAATTGTTAATCAAGTGTGCATTGAAAGTGTTCAATGAATCTTTCCTGCTCGCCTCGTTTTACTGATGATCTTTTTTTAATCTTTTTATGCAACGAATTTTGGAAAGTACAAGGAGAACTTAGAGGGGGGCAAAAGTTTTCACATTTGAAGTAGATTGTCTGCCATTCTGAAAGTGGCTCTGGTGAAAGTAGAACAGTGGCGATTGCTCTGAGACTCCAAGGGAAGCTCAACTTCCCCTAAAATGTCAAAAAAATAAGTGGTCCAGTATTTACTGTTGTGTGTACATTTCATTGACTAAATATGCGCTAAATGTGTTCATCTTTTGTTCAGAATCAGCAACTTATCACAGGTAATTGACTCTGCGTTTTCTCACTCCTTCTCGCAGCGGCACAGGACTTTAAACAGTCGGACGCTGGGAGTCAATGGGAAAACTAGAGTGGGTTGTTCCGCTGCAGTGAAACTGGACGGTCACTGCATTTCCGATTGCTAGGCTTCTCCCGCCCATCGGACGCTCAGCGTCTCGGGGGGTCTATGGACAGTGGGCTGGCCCGGACGCCGGGCTTCTGCATGGTGATTGGATAATCTGTCTGAAGCTTGACTGACAGTGAAATGAGCAAATCAGTGATCTTGAAGTTGAAAAAATGCACCAAAGCACTTCTGAAGTTTTTCATTCTGTTGTTCTGAGTTGATTCAGAGGCTTTACTGATCCTCAGAGACTTTGTGTTTGTGAAAATTGACTAGCGTTGTGCTTTGCGACTCTTTTAGGTCACTCTACGGTTTCTGTCCTCGACCAGCAGCTGCGGAGCTTTTCCCCGTCTCTCGCACTCACACTCAGGCGTCAAACAGCGCTCTAGCCTCAACCAGCAGCTCCAGCTGCTCGCCAGCTGCACAAAATGGCAGACAGTGTGAATGCTGTGGACCGGATTTTGGCGAAGCCATTTGATACTCTTTCTTACGAACAGAAAATTGTTGTAAAACCGCAGGGCAGATCAACTCCTAAGACTGAGCTGGTGCTAAAGGTGGGGAAATGTACCAGGTCTTTTCAGCTGTCCTGGTATGACAAGCTGAGCTGCTGACTGGAAGTGCTGTCACCAATAAAATTTAGTGTTGGCCATGCCTCTGGATGAAGCCATCTCAGGGATGTGCTATCTGGTCACAAGTGGGGATCTGTCTAACTTTGACAGTGCATTCAAAAGGCATGAAAGCTTATAGAATTTACATACAAATAAGCAGACACATATTACAATGTATGCTAATAATTAGCCTCTGCTCCTTGGAAGACCAGCAGCCGCCACTGAAGTAGAACCAGATACTCCTTTCATTTGACAAGAAGTTTTGTTTTTCCAGTTTCAGTTCAATTTTTTTCCTTCACCATAAAAATAAAGACAAATCAGTTCAAAACAACACAGAACAAAAAAAATTAATTGCCTGAAATAATAATAATGCATTGGTTTTATATAGCACTTTTCAGGACACTCAAAGACGCTTTACATAGCATTATTCATTCACACCATACTGGGTGGTGGTAAGCTACTACTGTAGCCACAGCTGCCCTGGGGTAGACTGACGGAAGCGAGGCTGCCAATCTGCGCCATCAGCCCCTCCGACCATTCACTCTCACAACTTTCATACTAGGCATGGTGGGTGAAGTGTCTTGCCCAAGGACACGACGACAGTTTTACGCCTGCGGGAGCGGGGATCGAACCGCCAACCTTCCGGTTATAAGACGAGCCGCTCTACCAACTGAAACCGCAGGGAGAAGAATTAATAATCTTGTTTTCCCTAACTGGATGCTGTAGAAATGTACAAGATGGGAAATGCCAGAAAACGAGTCTTCAACAGGCTTTTACAGTTTTTTAAAGACCACTTTAAAGGAATACTCCGAAGATTTTGGACCCACACCCTATCCCTATCATTTACAAAGTGAGATAAGCTCATAAATACCTTTTTTGTGACTGTGCGTCCAGTGGCTGGATCCCAGCTGTTAGCATCGTAGTTAGCTTAGCTCAATTGCTGGAGGTGAAGAGGAGACAGAGCCGGACTGACAAAAGTGGACAAAATACTCCTTCCAGTGGTCCAGGGGATGGCGTATTAGCACGTGAAGTAAATCTGAATGGTTATAAAATGTTAAAAAAAAAAAAAAAAAAGTGTTGTAGTGTAGTGTAGACATCCGAGTTTTCTCGCTATTGTGTGAATTCATTCGCGCGACGCGTCACGCTGGTACAAATATGCAACACAGAACATCCTGCAGAAACATCACAGCCCTCCTCATCACTGTCTCCTGCATAGCAGCAGTGGACAGGATTCTTCTGATGTTTGTCCCACAGTCCTGTGTGCATCCGGCTGTCTGTCTGGCTGTCTGTGTCTGTGTGTGTGTGTGTGTGTGTGTGCGCATGCATACTGATCGATGATGCGGTTTTTGTTCTTTCTTGTTTTTATGACTGTTTTTACTGTTCAGCACTTTGCGTTGTTTTTATGAATATGAAAAGTGCTTTTACAAATAAATATTGAGATTGAGATGCTCCGCCTGCCACCGTCGTTGCTCTGTATTTGTCATGGGGAAGTCAGCTCCGGCTGCAGCCGAGGTGTCGGCATCGCTTCTGGCTGCATGCTGCCCTCCGGAGGCGGTATGAGCTCGGCGAGTTCCACCGTCTTCTGCAGGAGCTGCACCTGGACGGCCGGTTACAGCGCTACTTCAGGCTGATGCCCAGTTTCCACCAGAAGCGGTGAACAAATGAAATCGCACATGCTGCTTGCAGCTCGCCTTGGCATTATGCCAACTGTTCTGTGTGGTCGGAGCCTTGCATGTCCTACGTCAGCACGTTTGTGACGACCTCCACGCTGATAGGCTGTCCTGGTGCGAATTCGCTTGAAAAGTTCAATTATTTCAATTCGAGCGACAAGCGTGGAGCGATGAAGCGGCAGGCTTCGGGCAGCGAGTGGTGGGCGGGGCCGAGTGGCAGTGCAAGTCGACGGGCACGCGGATTTTTCGCTGGAAACGCTCGCTGCTGGCTGCCGGCCGCCCGCCACATCATCGCTCGCCGTCCGTTGCCCGCCGCTCAAGATTGAGCGACAATTGCGTCATTACATTGACTTTGTATGTAATCTCATCGTGCGGAAATTTCGCGTCGCATCCGGTGGAAACACACCGTAAGACTCAGCCGCTGTGCTCCAGTATATCCTTCCACAGAGCACTATGCTTGTGCACATCTGTGTGTATCAAAACATTATTTTAACGGATGAAAAGAAAACACGTCTTTTAAAATGTTTTATAACCATTCGGATTTACTTCACGTGCTAATACGTCGTCCCCTGGACCGCTGGAAGGAGTATTTTGTCCACTTTCGTCAGTCCACCTCTGTCTCCTCTTCACCTCCAGCAATTGAGCAAAGCTAACTACGATGCTAACAGCTGGGATGATGCCACTGGACGCACAGACACGAAAAAGGTATGTATGAGCTTATCTCGCTTTGTAAATAATAGGGATAGGGCGTGGGTCCAAAATCTTCGGAGTATTCCTTTAAAAGATGGATTCAGAAACTGTGTGGTTTTATTAAATTGAACTGGAAAAAATGAAAATTCAAATATATGCTGATCATGTGAGATCAGTTGAAGAATTCAACATTTGTATTCCTACTTGTAGCGAAGTAAGAATATTAGGTAAGTTAGTCATGCAATTGGCTTAAATCATCATCTAAAACAGGGGTCTCAAACTCGTGCCAGAAAGGGCCGCGTGGCTGCAGGTTTTCATTCCAACCAAGCAGGAGCACACCAGACTCCACTCATGTCATCAAGCTACACTGAAGACCTGATGACATGAGTGGAGTCTGGTGTGCTCCTGCTTGGTTGGAATGAAAACCTGCAGCCACGCGGCCCTTTCTGGCACGAGTTTGAGAGCCCTGATCTAAAATAACAGTTTTAGAGTTTTTATATCATCCACACTGTCAACTTATTAGAAGCCAGATTCTCACCATTTTGTGTTACATAGGTTTTTTCCCACTTATCTTCAAGCTATTACTTGTTGAGCTGAACCCACAGCAGATCTATGCAGGTTGTCACGCTTTCTGTCTTGCTCTGTTTGAGCCCCAAAACATTCTGCCTGATAAAGGAATGCTGCTTCTGATTAGTATCTGCAGGAGGTTTTATTTCACCACTGCAACCTTGGCGGTAGATTAATTCAAAAGCAAGCAGGCACAGACTTATCACATCAGACGACTTCACTGCAATGTGGCGTTTGTGGAAATTAATTTGCAGGTCTGATTAAAAAAAAAAAAAAAAACAGATAAGACACCAGTCTTTCTTTAGCATCCTTAATTTATGTTTTGGCAGCAGAATCTGCAGAGTAGAAGAGCTGTGTGCCACATGGAAGGTAAATACTTATAGCTTTGACGTTAAATTTAAATAAGAAATTTAATCTACTTATTTCTCACTGCATACTTTACAAGGGAATTTGAGTTTTAAATGCCAAGTATGCATATATTTTCCTCTTGTATTAGCAGAATGTGGGTTTAGTTATTTCTTTGTTCACATTTGTTGAAATATTTGTTGTTTAAAGTCTGTGATCATTAAAATGTGTGTCTAACCAACTCTGTGCTGTCACTCGCTTCACATGACTGAACCTGGGTGAATTTAGAACGGCACACACTCTTGACATGTATCTCGTTATCTCATCTGATCTCTGAATCCCTGCCGATTTTCTCCAGACAGAAGTCATCTTCTAAGCAGCAGCAGACAGAGTGAAGCGACACCTCTAACCCGTGGCATCGGTAAAGCTGCAGCACTTTCTTTGGAGTATTATATTCTCTAAAATGTCTATGGTTTTCTGTTTGGTTCATTGCAACACTCAATAGCACTCCCAGCTGCACATATTGCACTAAAATCACAACTTGTTGTGGCTTTTGTTGCAAACGAAATCTGTATTTTTCACCATCTGAACACTGATGTTTAGATGGTGGTGGTGGTGGTGGTTCAGATAAAAATGTGCATTTGTAGATGTTTATTTTTCTTTGGACATACCCATGCTAAACAGGGAAATGCATTAATTAAGATTTATTGAAAGATAAAGTCCTTAAGAAGCTCCTAAAGCTATGTCTCTAAATATAAAGTGAGATGATGACCCATCCAGTTTATTTTTAAAATGGAAACTGTGTCACTTGGCATATGCTTCGTGTTTCCATACATTCAAGTAAGGTTAAATCAGACATCCCGCCAGTGTTGATTAACAGAAAAGAGCCATGAGGATAATCAATTGAAAAATATACAGCGATCTAACAAACCCATTACTCAGTCAGTTAATAGTGTTGAAATCTCATGACATAGTAGACTACAGTAAACTGCAAATTATATACAAAACTCATTAACAAAGTGTACAGGTCAACATCCAGAACAAATCGGAAAAAAGATTAAGAAACTATAACTTAAAAGGACTAGCGATCAAATAAATGGAGTGCTTCATTTCAGTTCAAGTGGGGATTTAAAACATGCGAATTAAAACCCGCATGTTGTTCTAAAGAAGTAAAGCAATAGCAGTATAGTGTTGTCATGGTAGGGATAATGTATAAAAGACTCAGAGACCAAAGCCACTAGGTTTGTCTAATGTAAATTATTAGATTGTGGGAAATAAAGAGATTATATAAGTCTATGCTTCCTTCTGCTTATGTCTTTCATAACTTTGGAAACTTCTGTTTTCCTTTGTTCATGATGTATTGTTTTATAATTGATTTGTTTTGTTCTTTTGTTTTGTCAATGAATAATATAAAAATTAAAAACATAAATGCTCTGACTCAAACTCGGTTTAAATGGAGGAAACAAAACTTTTTGAAAATGCACATGAACGTGTAATCAATAGGTCCTCTGCATGGAGTAGATTGACAGTAAAAACAATGGCAGTCTCCACAGACGTTTAACAACTAACAAGAGAACCTTAAAATCGATCCGGAAGCGGACAGGGAGCCAATGCAGCGACTTTAAAACCGGTGACATGTGGGCCCGCCCCCTGGTCCTCGTCAGCATGTGTGCGGCTGAAGTTTGTAATGATTGTTGGTTTGAAATATTCTTTTTTGGAAGACCAGAGAGCAAGGCATCACAGTAATCTAACCGGCAGGAGATAAAAGCATGCATTAAAAACACGCTGATCTTCCACCAAAGCTTGGCACACAGTCCTGAACATCCGACTCTTTAAAACTGCGACCGAGCTGAGGACGCTCTGTGAGGGAGACTTTTCGAAAAGTCTGTCTGCTTTTTGTGACTCTGCTACTAATTAGAGCTTGTCGATATGCCAAGCGAGATTCAGTCAGTTACTAAATCTGAGGCTTTACTTGTTTATTCTGCTGCTCTTTGAATATTTTTCCTGGTGGGTTTTTGCTCATTTTCAAGTCTTAAAAAAATCATTTCAGTTGATGTTGTTAATTTGTTTACTTGCTGCTCCTTTTTTCTTAATAATTAATTAAATTACATTAAAAGAGGTAACTGTGTGTATTTTTCACTCTGTACACATAAAAGTGCTGAGTTCATGTTTAAGGCAGAATGCTGATGGATTGGATGATTGGATTTCTTTTCTGTTGAAGGAGTAATGGAGGATGTCCATGGGGTCACTCTCATTCTATAATTCAGAAGTAATCATGCCATGCTGAATGAATGACCACTCAAGTTTCATTTAAAATCAGTTGCACGCTGAGTTTCATGATTACACTCTTACCCCAATTGCTGTCAAAATTGGAACCTGGTAGATCCACTTAATGTTTCCAGCATTTAACTCCCAACACCTGCAGTAGACATCAGTACAAAGGAGATCAGAAAGTCAAGTTGGAAGACAGATCAAAACCTGCATTAACACACACGTGTGACTAAAATCAGAGTGTAAATGAGAAAAAAACGGGGAAAACCCTCTTTCATAAAGTAAACTTTAAGTGTTTTAGAAAATGCCGAAGAAACAGGGTTTCCAAATGAAATCTCTAGCAACAGACGGCTGCAACGAGCTGAGCCACATGACGAAGATGATCGACTTTACATACTGTCAGAAGGCAATTGAAACATAACTCCCATTCGGGATAGTAATGGATATGTTCCATGTTTTCTTTATGCTTGGACTGGTGTGTGACTAAGTACTAGGGCTGGTCGGTATGACGGTATAATACCGTGTGACGCTGTAAAAGTGGATGCTGGTTGAAATTTTGCCATACCGTTTATACCGGAGAGAGAGCCGATGTCTGCTGCAGCTCTCTGAGTCAGTGTATATTTGTCTGCACTTGCTAACAGGACAGCCGGAGCGCAATTGTTTGGGTGTGCCTGTGTATTATCACAGCGTGTCCCGACGTCGTGCGGGGTTTGTTTGCTGCGTTTCATTGGTCAGGTAAGCACAGGGTGCGCTCGCGAACAACACCAGCGTATCCAGGAGAGGTGGTAGCCATAATGGCGGACGCAGAGACTAGCGGGGATTACAGTGAAATCGTGACAGGCTTGTGTTTGATTCCTCCCGGTTCCATAGCAGCACGCAGCAGACAAATATACCGGGAATTTTTTTTCAGTTAGTTGGGGCCGAGTTGATCGGGGTCAACTATGTCGAGGCCGATTTGACTGGTTACCGATGAGCAGCTCCGGGAGTGACACTAAAAACTCAGGTCTTTTTTTCTTTCATGTTGTGATTTTTTTTTTTTTTTTTTTATATATAATTGAACTTATATAAACCGAAGTTTAAAAAATAAAAGAAGAAAATGAGCAAATGTGACAGTTTGGTTATTTTTAAGCAATTATTTGAATTTCCAGGGGAAAAATACATACCGTGATATATAACGTTACCGTGATATTACATTTCTGATACCGTGATATAAGATTTTGTTCATACTGCCCAACCCTACTAAGTACACAATTAAATCTTCAGCAAAATAATGGAGAAGGTTTGTGACAAGCCAGACTCCATTAGGAAACATTAGGGCAAGGACCTGCAGCCTGCAGAGGAAAGAGGAAAACGCTGTACCTTCTTTTCTTGATGCGAGTGGAAAAGAATCATTGGCATGGTAGAAGTTCATGAACACAATGGAAGTTACAGCTTTGTTGGCCTTGAATAGACTCTGACTGGTTATTTGGCAGTGGAGGGAAGATTGACTCACTGTGGATCTACACAGACCACAGCCGGACAGACCGAGAGCCTCTTTGTCTGGTTTTTGGATAGTGTTCCCAAGAATGGCTAAAAAAAACCTCCTTGGAAGCAAACCAAGGAATTAAAAAGCACATGGCTGCAAAATTATATGGACTTTGAGCACCAGATGTTTTGGCTAAGCAAACCTGACTGATTGTCTTTTTTTTCTTTCCAGTCAGGTTCAACCATGTTTATTGTCAGAGAATCAGAATTCTCAAAAGTAAGCAAGAAATCAGGGTGCTGGAAAGACGGTGAGCAATGATCACTCCTGTGATTCCAGTGGATGCAGCAGATTTTGGTTAAAACCTGTGGATGTGTTGTGGCGTTGAGTCTAAACCTTTGTGACAGGCGATCAGCCATTCATGAGAAACTAATAGCAGGCTGCTAAGATTAGATTCACCTTCGTTTCACTTTAATATGGAAATGTTCCAGACCTGACGGATCCTCCAGTTTTCCACTCAGATCGCTTTATTTGTCATTATATGAAATTACAGGTGCTGACCCCTTTGTGCGTCAACAAAAATTAGACAAAAGAAAAATATTAGACAAGAGTACACGTAGTGTTTTAAAAACATAATATTAAAGTTGACATGATTTAAATACATAATATAAAGTGAAAAAGGAGAAGCACTTGAGCGCGCAGACAATTACTAAAATTCTCATGAAAACATGACAAGATTAAAACACTAACATCCAGGTAAGTAGTTATTTAAAGATCTGACAGCCAAAGGATAAAAGCTGGATCTATTGAAGGTAATATATCTGTAGGTTCATCTGTGAACAGCTTGCAGTCTTCAAGCATGATTTGGATAAAACATTGTAATTCCTCGGCTCCTGCGGTCTTCATACTGTCAGCATGAGCGTTGGTTTGAGGAAATAAGAGATTGGGAGGATGGATGGTTGCATCTTTTTTATCTTGACAGTATTGGAGCTTGTTAGTTTTCAACTTTCATTTTAAATTCTATCTTTTTTTATGTTTTTTTTTTCTAAGTGTTGCCTCTGCACTCGTTGGGACTGTTTCTGGTGTGTCTGAATTTAAATTTGTCTTGTTTATGAAGGAGCCCGTCTCTGTTCAATTTGAGTTTCTCGATTGACTGCATGACATTTGCATCTAAAAATTTTGATTTCTAAAATGTCATTCTTTCATCCCTGTGTTCAATTTCCTGCCTGAACCATCAGTTTTCACACACTCCAGGAGCAGAGTAGTTCCTCCATCATGTGTAAGCAGTAGCAGGATGTGTTCCCTTCATTAAATGCCTTTTTCCTCCCAAAAAGTCTCTCTGGTGATCGTGGTCATCTCCCGTCATCTGTTTACAACCTCTTCATACATCAAAGCTCTCCAACATTTGTTGAGAGTTGGTTTATTTGCATATTTAATCTGATCTCACCGATGGCTGAAATGTCAAAACTAATCAGCATTTTTGTACCAGCTCTAATTGTCTTTTTGTTCATGTTCATTTTGAAGCTTATTAATCAGACATGGTAACCTTTTTCAAATCCTGATTTGTTTAATTTTTAATTGTTGGGTTTCTTTCAAGTGATGCGGTGCCTGAAAATAAACCGAGTGGTTCGCTCTCTTACCTTGCATCCGCAAGCGTTGCCCTGACAATCGCCCACACTGCCACAAAAACGGCAGGAACACCTGAAAGTACAGAAAGAGAGACGCTGCTGTGTCGCCGTCAGGTCAGAGACAAGTTGGGAAATTCAGATAGTGCTTTGCTTCCAAGATATGCCTTACAAGTGAGTATACTTCCAGACAAAATTTAAGAAACATTTTAAATTACATATTTTGTCGTTGTTTACACTACAACAGTGCTTGTAGCCACTGAAGAGAAATGTTTGAAAACTGCTCCAGCAAAGCAGCTTTTCGGACAAAACATGCGTGATGTGCAAACAGGGGAAAACGCAACTTTTCTGAAATGCAGACTGATTCACAAGATGATTTTCTTGATACAGCTTGAACAGAGAATGACTCTATTGATTACAATCTCAAGTTCTCAACTCACAGTGAAAAGGTTGTGGTTCTCATCCCAGCCTTGCCTTTCTGTGTGTGTGTGTGTGTGTGTGTGTGTGTGTGTGTGTGTGTGTGTGTGTGTCTCGTCACCCTGAGCAGGACGAATGGACATTCCAGTCCAATGCTATAAGAAAAGTAAATTGTAAATTGCTGACACAGAAACATTGACTGTCTGGTCGAAGCATGAATAAGCCTCTTTAATGTTTGTGCTTCATGAGCACAAAAAGTATGAACACAATTGCATTCGGTCCTTCTCTGTAGCAACACATTGCTCATCAGGACACCAGTTTTATCCTCTGGTCGAGAAGCAGATAATCCAACATTCCAGTTCTCCTGCGGAGAACATTCTTTCTCTCTATTCATTTAAATTTGGTCAAATGGAAACTGCACAGCAAAATCACTGCCTCTTTACACAGAAAGTGTCTTTTTCCTGGAAAGTTGAAAACTCCCTTTCACACTTAGTGTTGCTTCAAAACAATTAGAGGAGAAGCTATATAATGAAAAAAAAAACAAACATTTGAGAGCCATAAAGCACCATTTATTTTTTTTAGATTTCATCTTCTCTCCTGGGTATGGAGCACAATCCAACAAATTACCTGTGTACATTTAGTCTGCCTTTACGGTAATGTTGTGAAATCACATCCCCGGAGTAACTAAACAGCCTATTTCTTCAAATTGAACTGAGCTTTGTGCTCGCTTACTTCCCATTTCAGAACAATCTGCTGTGTTCCTAAAAAGCCAGAGTTGGTAACCACTGCAATTTTTGTTTAAATAAGCTTTGATATTACTTTCTGGATGGAATTGCATCAGCAAAGATTAAAACAATTTGGGAAGTAGAAGCAGAAGAAAGCAATGAATCCTCAATGTTGTGGCCGTGATGCTGAAAAATAACTACATTTACAATTTATAGGCAAACAAAAAAAAAAAATAGATTTGTTTCATCGAAAAGTCATACTTTAAAAGTTTACACATGCAGAAAGGCACTGCTGTAATAAGAACATGGATTCTTAAAAGGGTTTTGATACACTGAAATTACACATTTTGCCTCCTGAAAACACAGCTGCACCAACAAAGTGATGAGGCTGAGATTGGGATTTTCTGAGAACTTCTTTTAAGGAAATGCCACTTTCCTTTGTCACAGCCTGAAAATACATCCACTAAATATGGCTATGGCTATAAACAGCCTGTATAAAGAATGAATGCATGAGTAATCGAATGGATTGTATGTTTATCTTGCGTGTGCGTCTTGCAGGCAGTCAAGTAAAAATAACACAGAGGAAACTGGGGAGAATGCAACTTTTCAAAAGCGCTTCAACTCTGGGTCAACCGGGGTAACTGCAACTTTGCTGACACACTGCTACGACTGTGGATCACATGCACAGTCAGTGGCATGATGCACAATTACAATAATGGCAGACACATAGTCGATGCTCTCCTGGGACTGAGTAGTTTTAGAGTTGAGAGTCGCCCAGCATAACAATCCTACTTCATTGTCCATCCATACAAATGTCTGTGGACCCACTGTGGACTCCTTTGTGTGTGTGTGTGTGTGTGTGTGTGTCTGTGTGTCTGTGTGTGCGTGCGTTGTGTACTGTTGTGTGCTGTGTAAATGGGGTCTGAGTCTGTTTATAGGAGAACAAGCATGAATGGTCTTGTTTCCCTGTTGAGATTTGCTTGTTTTCACTCTGTTGTCACACCATGGTGTTTGGAGAGTTAACGGAGGACGTTATAGCAGCACTGACAGCACATCTGATAAGAAAAAAAAATAAATAAATATGCTGTATGAATCACTAAAAGACTAAATGTGAAATCTTAGAGCACTCGGTGTTCCTGCACTGACAGAGTCGAATTAAGTCTAGGGCTGCCATTACTTAATGGCAACTCAATGACAGCTGATGATTATACGAGATGTATTCCCCTATAAGCTTCAGATTAGACTGAACACAGTACAGCGAGGAGCCTCTTTTAGATTGTTGCTGATGGGATAAACATGTTGAGGTGCAGAAAATGTTTTTACCAACATCAGATAAAGATTCTGCTGTTGTCCATCAAGATATCAGTCCAAGCTGCACAGTTCAGAGGTCGTGTCCTTTTTCCCTTTGCTGTGTAACACCTATCTAATGCAGCTGATCAGATCTCTTTCTCACACTTGATAAATACTTGCAAGCAAAATTCTGCAGATTTAAATAGAGAACTTGAAAAGCACATATCTTGTGCATGGTGATGTAGCCTACATGTGTCACCGACTGCTGCTACACTTAATGGCTTTTCTGAGAAAAAAAAAACCTGCTATACTAGATTGGAGGATGAATTTATTCAATTCCTTCCTTGACTTTTTATTGCATCTGGGATTGGATTCAAAGCCCTCACTTTTACTATGAATGAATATTACTCTGTCCACCCTCTGCATATGCAGCTGAATGTTTACAGCCTTGCCCATCAACACGCTGTCTGACACCAAACAGCCTGAATATTCGGTCCACCCCATGCATTTGCTTAAAAATCCACACTAACAAAGATTTCCAGGGGCAAATCAGTTGTGCTGCACTGTCGTACTTTTGATTGCTTCCAGGAATTTCCTCTTTTATAAATACACAAATATATTTACTTTTCACTGATGAATGCTGTCTTTTACAATCACTACTCATTACCAAACATTGTAATCATCACACCTGACAATTATACGACCATTCAAATGGGCCACGCATTAGTTTAACTGCTGATTAACAGTAAACGCTGCATTTGGAGAATTCAGTTTAATTCAGGTTGCATTTCATGTGACTGATAGAATCTTGTTTATTGTCTAATTACTTTATTAATTTTTCCTCCATACTCTTAATATCTTAGTTTATTTTAATATCTTTTTTATTTACAAGGCAGACACACTCACGCAGGGGAAATTTGTGTTGATCAAATGACCTTGCTGAAAGTTTTGTGAATTGTGGAAGGAGACAAGAGAAGAAACCAAAAACTGCATGAGGAGAACATGCAACCTTCACATTGAAAGACCTGGATTGGATTTAAACCTGCAACCTTGTCATTGTGAGCTGAGAGCATCAACTATTGCTACATCTTGCAGTTGTCTTTGTGAAGTCTGTTTCCCATTCATATGCATGGTGGTGTTCAGTGTGCTGGAGTGGCGTATCTTCCAACTGAAATCTAACTTCATGAAAAAAAAAAACTCTAAAATTTTTAATTGAACTGTGTCCCTGAATAATTTGTAGTAATTATACACCCAACTGTAAAACGGCAGTCCGAAAACTTTATTTTAATCTCCATCTTAGTTTCAGTACTTTGAGGATCCACCACTGCGCCACACATCACAAAAAAATGACAACTTCACTGATGCTATTCACGTTGCAGCCACCCAGTCATCCAGATAGAGATATATTCTGCTCAGTTTGATAATCCGTGAAAATAAATAGATATTATGTCATTTAATTTAACAGTTGCTTTGTGCATCCGTAACCTGAATTCTGTTTTTTTGTTTTGTTATGTTTGACTTTTTTCAGTCTTCATTACAGTGTATTCTTTACTCTACAGTGCTGGGAAATAAGATTCACACACACACAAAAAATAAATAAATAATCCAATGGCTTATTCTCTCCCCTAATGTGCTAATGTGGGGCTTCAGAGAATGGAAGAAAACATTCTGCTATCGGACAAAAAGTCTTTAATTTCCTTGAATGAATAGCTTACTCAATTTTTTTTTTTTTTATTTTTAGAGATAAACCACAACATTAATGCAAATTTAAGAACGAATCCCTCCATATTCATTCTGGATACAATTCATGGTGGGGACGGGACTTGGGGGTACTTTTGATGGAAGAAGAGCCCACAGACGACTATTAGGCTGAAGCAACAACGGAAAGAAAAGTGTTTCTCAAGCTTACCCCATCCGATGAGCGTGAAGCCCCAGAGGTATTTGGAATCGGAGCGGAAGGCCATGAAGATGAGGCAGTGGAGGTAGAGCCCCTCTACCAGGATCCAGTAGTAGTTGGTGGCCAGAAAATAGATGAATAGTAGCACTGTCACCTTGCAGCCAATCTGACGACAAAACATTTGCATCTTTATTGTTTCCTCCGAAGCTGCTCACATACGTGCCGTTTTGATGATCACTGCAGTATCTCACACAATCATTGCACTACATGAGAAAGTAAATAATCTTAGTGCAATTTACAGTTTATGTAATACATCTGGGCAGGAATAAGGAAAAAACACCACAGAGAGGCTTTAAATACAAAGATCCCATCGATAAAGACGCTACAGTTTACTGTAAATGAACAGTGGCTTCCCACTTCCTCACATTCACAAAGACGCTGAAATATTATATGTTGTGTGAAGCTGACTGTGTTGCGAGGAGGACAAAGAAAAATCCAATCATTCACACAGAGAATCCTCAAGTGCACCGTAAACAAGCTTCCTTCCTCTCTCCAGCTACAAGCAGTTCACACAAAACTGAGCTTTGACGCGCCGGTGTGGGATTTAGAACACAGAGCAGCTTTTCAAAAACAGAGATGTGAGCTGAGTTGAGCTGTGACGTGTGGGTAGTGTCACACAAGGACAGGGATTAAGATATGGGATTAAAATTTATATTAGAGTAGACCAAAGTAAGTCTCATTGTTTCAACGTAATGTTGGAATAAGACAAGTAGGAGTTAATGTCAAGGCTACTTTCCTGGAGACAACAAATTTAGCTCAGTGCTGAAACCATGAGTGTTCAGATCTTCAGAGTCGGCACAGAAACACAAAAGCAGTGCCACACATAAACCAGACTGCTTTCTGTCAGCATTCAAGCAGGTGGCGGCGTGGATTAAAGGCAACGTGGATTAAGGGCCAATGAAAGTCACAGATCAAACTGTGTGAAACAGACTTATGATTCCAGATAAAAGGCCTCTCAGAGCAATGTGGTGCCCGCTTCATGCATAATAAAGACAAGGAAACCCCCTGCTGGTCCAGCAGATGTTTATCATTGGATGTATTTTTGGTTCTACAGGTGCTATCAGCTCTTCAGCGACAAAACGGATCAAGGAAAACGTCATGGTGTGATCCAGGCATGACTGGATAATGACTGTATATTCAGAAAAAATGTCATATTTTATGCTTCAGTGTATGAAATACCATATCGACTTTCATAGAGAACATAAAAAGTTTAGGACACTGTTTTGGACCGGGTGTATCAATTCATAATTTTTTGTTCTCATAATGCTTATTATTAGCATTTATATTAGTTAGAACCCCATTGATGTCTTTCGAGAGAAAATAATGCCTCAAGGAAAATTTAAACCTCGGTAGAAAAACACTGCAACAGTCAAAGGAGAATATCAGTATGAAAAGTAAACAAATGATCAAGTTATGCAATGAATAGCTCTGCATAAGTGAAAATGTGTTGCACTGTGTGTATTCGTGGAAAGTGTCCAGTTCAACTTTGCAGCTTTCAGATTAATCACTACAGCAATTAGACTTGACTAATTCCTGCCCTGGCTCCATTAGGTGCAGTAATATTCAGTTTCTGTCAGACTGTTTAATAACGTAAAAGTCCATTTAATTGACCTCCTGAAATTTCATTCAGATTGTAATGAGATCTGCGTGTTGTCTTAATGGAATGGGCTGACGATCACAGCACAGCTTCAAATAATCTCCCTGAACCTTTGTGATAATTAACTATCACAGCTTGTGTTCTCATGTGACCTAAAAGTGTCAAATCCACTGAGAACATACTGTTTTTTTTTTCTTTGTGTCAAAACAAATCAACCACAAAGTACATCAGTAAATTTAATCTTGAGATCATTTGTGCGCAGCTATTTGGATTTTGTGTTTTTTGTAGTAATGGGATGACGGTGGTTGTACGTCAGCAGCGTTCCATCCATGGTGACGGCTGCCAAATCACACACTTGACTACACAATCTTGTTAACTCGGTTTCTTTTTATGGGTCGATCTTCTTCATTAGAGCACGCTGTCGCACTTCCTGTATTATACTTATTATCCAAACACAATGAGGAAATCATACAAGAGTACGAGGAGCAGGGAGAGCGACTCAGAATCACAAATGAATCATAACTGTTTCTCATTGCGTCATTATTCATAAGAAAATTATATACTGAGTTGTTTTTGCAGATCAAACTTCTTGAAGAATTAAATGGCTCATTAATAAACAGTCCCTCCCCTTATGCAGCTTTACAGAAAAGAAGTTAGTAAACACTTTATTTGATCCACAAGCGTTTTTCTAACTTTTGTCTCTCGCCTCATTCCTTTAATCGTTTGGATGAAATTAGAGGAGGCAAGAAACTTACTCCAAGCCTATTGCCTTAAAGCTGTTCCATCTTTTAATTTAGCACCTCAATCCCATGTGAGACAGAGAAAATTAGCTGTTGGCGACTTTTATCTGAAAAAAGTTCTGAAAGGGTAGTTATTTAATTTCACTGCACATCAACATCAAGAACGAGCGAACCACCCTCTGGAAAACAGAAATGGAGCAGACCATAAATTATATGTTTGGAAACAAGATGAGCAATCAACCCTTCTATTTAAATGTTCTTTTCAGACCTAACCACTGTTATCCGTTTCACTCTCTAAACCTGCACAATAAAACTCGCAGAAGCACTGGTGTACCTGGTCATGAGGGTTGAGAGCAGCATGTGTCTAACAGGATAATCATCAAACCTGCTCTCAAAACAAAACCAACACACATTAAATCACACACTTTCCACACAATCACACAATTTTGTTGAATTTTGGATGTCCCTACACAAGAACAATGATCAAAATCACTGAAAACACAGCTTTGTGAAGACGTTCTGACTCTGTCTCCATGTATACAGGGGAAAACACAAGTTCGCCATGACTACAAGTCAAGAGTTCTTCTTTACATGCATAAGGAGATGGAAAATAACAACAACGGTAGTGTGGAGTATCATGACTCCCAGTCCATAATCTCCAGGGACTTGATCATCTGCAACAACAATCCAACTTGGTCGTCTGCCCATACAATCGTCAGTGTTCTCACTGTCGGTGTTCTCTGTGAGCAAGTGTGTGTGGTTTCACTGCAAAAACAACCAGCACCACACAGTAATGGCCCAACATGAAAACTACATGGTTTTCAGTATTTGTGTCATCTACATGTAAACAGACATCATTTTCAAAACATTGTGTAAATGCAAAACTTTTCTTAAAAAAAAAAATGCAATAAGGATGTGTTTTCTCTTGAAACGTTATCATTTAAATGGGCCCTTAATTTGATGCAAGCTACACGCATTACTTCCCTTTCAGATTAGTTGTTCAGGTTCAGGTTGTTTAGGGATAAAGTGGTGAAAAAAAAAGTCATGCAGTGCCTGTTTATACTAAAGCAAAGAAAACATGCAGCTGTAACTGTCAGTTTGACATTGAGTTTGACATTTGTGATCTGGACCTGGAACCTGGATGAGGTTCTTAAAAAAATGGTTATGTAGCACAAATCTCTGTATAGATACAGCAGTAAAATGTAATAATACTGTACAGATTTATAAGCTCAAGAAGATAGATGAAGAAAAGAAAAAAAAAGCTAAATTCTCGAGAATCAAGGATGCTACGTCTACAAAGAGGAAGAGGAGTAGGATCAACTGCGCTTTCATTTATTGGACTGTTTGAGCAGCAGTGTCTGCGATGGTTGGGGCGGTGCGTCAGTGGCCAGCGCGTGTTTGATTTGTGCATCTGTGAAAGACTCGTTAATGCCGAACAACACGGGCAGCGATTCAGACGGCGCCCTTTTATTCAGCAGTGGCTGTTATTTTAGCGAGACAATGTCAGACCTCGTTATGCAAACAGTACAACAGCATGCCAAAAACAAACAGGGGGAAATGTGGGTGCTTAGCAGGCTGGCCTCCATTCAGATCCGCCTCCCGCTGAAAGCATTTGATGCCTGATGAAGCAAACTGTGGATCAGCTGTAGTTGGATTCTAAGCAGGGCTGATTTGGAAATCCAAAACATTAAAATATAAATAGATTTTTTTTTTTTTTTTTTTTAAATGGTGTTAAAAAAAGGGCCTGATGCCATTCAGTGATCCAACATAAACTTCAATGCAGATTTGAAATATGTGCATTCTGGCAATTTTTTGATAATGCACAATGTCCTTTCATGCACTTTTCTCAAGCTACTTTGTGGTGTTTGCAAAGTGGCATGAGTCATGCATGCCCTGGTAATCAAGAAAGTAAGAAGTTTGAGTGCAAAGCTTTAGAAATACTGCAGAATATTGGAAAAATCCAGCATATTGAGAATAAAACATCCCAGAGCTTTGACTCAGAACAAAATAACCCGCCATAAAGCAAGGTAAGAGCTGCAGTGAAAGGGTGGGGAAAAGATTCGATTACAGCAGGTACATTAGGAGTGTGACATGTTAGGACGTCAGCGTCCTCTTTTCAGTTTCAGCGAGGGATAAATGGAAGCTTCAGAGAGTCACGTTGAATGTTTTTTTTTTTCTCTGTCAAAAGTAATGTCCTTGGAAACAAGACATTTTGTACAGCTGAGACACCACTTGAATGTGAATTTACTTCAGTTTGTCAGACTGCTAACAGCATATCTATTTGCTGCTCTCACATGCAAACAAGTGTTAGTTCCCACTATGATGGATATCATCTTGAACAGCATTGGGCAATATTCTGATTTCTTGGTTTGCCTCATGGATACATGTTTGGTGTTGTACAACTCAAAGACTTTATACATCACCTACAACAATCAAATCAAATATCCATCAACCTTTTTTTATATTTTAGAACCGTCTGTTCATGTGATATAACATTTAGCAATTTTTTTAATTAACGGAAAGATGATCACAGGATACTCACATACTGAGACTTGTCCAGTGACGCTATGCTGACTGTTTTCAGGTTGTCCAGCAGGGCAGAATCGAGGTCCTGTAGTCCAGCACTGGAGTGGACGACTTTGTCCTTCACAAAGATGCTGACGGCCCGCAGCATGAAGGAAACAAAGAGGTGCATGTGGATGTAGTTTCTGGTGCAGTGAAGGCGCCTGTCAGGAAGACAAAGAGTAGTCGTAAATTCATTGAACAATTGGTGTTTCTGTTTCTGCTGTCACCGAAAAAGACCTTGATGAAAGTACAGTATGAAATCCGAAGTGTAGTCAAGGGAAAGCTAATATCTAACTTTACTGAACACCTTCCTAATAGATTGTGAGCATTTTCTCTCTAATCTTGGTGTGTTGGTTGAACAAACTCAGAAAAAGTGTAATTCTGTTTGACACCAAGAATGACGGCTGCTCTCTGGTGTCCGGGCGTTCAGAGGCAGGAGCTGGCCTTCACTCTGGGCCCAGACTGGCAGATCGGCTCTGAATCATTTGTCTGGCACGGGCTGGATCAAGACAGCGAGGAGTGCAAAACCACGGTGAAGGAGTGGAAAGTACACATGTTTATCTGTTGTCTGTCTCCCATCCTCACCTGCTGTCCATGTCCCTCCCTGTTCCCTCTGTCTCTCCTGTGTGCGTCGTCAGTTCCACCTATATATGTGTTTAAGTCGTAACACGAGCAATCTGAGTGATCTTACTAAATCAAGTCCTATGGATTCCATTTAAAAATTTTGTTGTGGAGGCTCTTTTATTTTTGAACATTAACAGGAAGTCCTTCAGCATTCAGCCAATTTTAAATTTGCCTCCACACCTGATGCTTTCTACTGTAAATATAAAGAGTAACATTAAAAAAAAAAAAAAAAGTAATTTGTCAATGCAGAAACTTGAGGCACAGATATATTATTTGACATATCTCTTAGTCAGGAACTAAAAACTTAAAAAAAACAAAAAAAAACAAAAAAAAACAAAACAGGGAGCAAATCCAAGGCTCGTCTCCAGACACTATTCAGTGGAAATTTCTAAAGAAAAAAGCATGACTTGTCAGCTTCATCCAAATATTCCCCTGTCAGCTTGAAGAGCTTTTTGCTCCAGTTTTGTGCAGCAGACTGTTTTGCATTTTCACCTTTTCCCCTACAGGAAGATGAGCTGATGATGAGCAGATGAATAGATCTGCCCACTTCGGCCACACAAGTGAACTGCTGATGCAGCATAAGTCTGTCCTGCAAAATAATTGGCTTATCGAGCACCACAACATCCAGATGGACTTCTGAGTTTTTCCACAATAGTGAGAGTTGTGTGGGACTTTGTAACCCCATCACTGTCTGCATGAAGCTCAGGCAGTGACACACTATTGCACCTGCACGCTTTCATAATATCAGCCAGCACAGCACTTCCACATCCACATCTGTCTTTATGAAAGTTAAAAGTTTTTTTTGCAATTCTCAACAGTGGTAGCTCAATGCATATCTTTCTGTACTTACAAGTGCAGATGATTTTCCTGCTTATCGTTCTCCAGGCTCCCATTCAGCGTTTTGCACAGTCATCTTATTCGGGGGTTGAAGGTGATGAAATTAATTTCCTGAAAGGTTTGTTTGCATCCCTGACTGAAGGTGTATTTCTATTATCCATCCATCCTTAAATTGACTTCCATGACTTAGTTAAGTACTGCAGAGAGCTAAAAGAGGCAGCTGTATGTGCGCTTGCCCAAATATAAATACAGTGGGGGCAATTTCCCAGAATGCCTTGTTTTTACTGATCTCACTGTCTACCTCATCACCCATCAGCTCAGCTCTGGAATGTGAAAACTGTTGATTGTGGTTTGCAAAGGTTAATGCACTGCTGCAATGTAAATTACACTTCATACAAGCCGTTTACAGTATCAGTGAACAAAGACGACAGAAACTGACACTAGTGAGAGCTGTGAGGGGTTAAGAACAAATCTGAATCAGAGACTTGTGAGCAGCTTCATCAAGTCAAACAGATGGCAAATGTAAGACTTGAAGATTTCCAATCCTACATCAGTGGTGCTTTGAAATGTTGGACGCTGTACTGTGAAATTTAAATAAGCAGCTTCTGTCAGGATGACACTACTGACACTTCAGTTACATGTCGTTGACTCAGCTGTCCATTTCTGTCAGTCACACCTGCAACCCACTGAAAATGTCTCCGTACTCAAATCAAGTCAGGAGACAGTTGGTTTTCAGCCTCTGCAGCCACCAAATGACCTTCACAGCACCAGTGACACAGTGTTGACTGTGATGAACTTCTCTCCTGGGGGAAACTGGAAGACTGTAAAGTAAAGGCTGCGTCGAGGTTAAAATGCTCATTTCACTGCAAGAACAATCATAGTTTGCTTCTGAAGTTGTATAGCCTTCAAGATGCTGCAACATTATCTGTTACTGGTATTAGTTTATAACAGGTATAAAGAAACCAGAAGAAATGTACAAGTTAATAAATGGCTTAACTTACTATATATGATGAACTGCCTGATAAAGAGTTAAAGGCATCATAGCTCTGAATGTGAGTGTGTGTTGTTGTGGTTGCAAAGAGAGACTCTTGGTCTGGTTTTCTTAGGAGCTTTTGGTGATTCTGTACGACAAGAAACTTCCAGGACTTCTGGTAAAAGTTAACCTCAGCTACATATGTGTAGAGCCACTGCTCTACAAGACAGCAAGCACTAATTGAGCTTAATGTTATAACCAGAAATCATCATGACTGGATGCAACTTCAATTCTTCACCTATTCAGCACTGATTAGAAGGAAAAGTCTCCTTGTATAAATAGTTAAAGCTCGGGTTGGCGATCTTGGAAAACTAGCATGTAGCACGAATGTAGCATCTGCCCAAGGCTCCGCCCAGCTCCCACCCCATTGGAGGAGCTCCGTTGGGAGCGGAGACGCAGAGGCGTTCCGCGCACGCGGTGCGCGCAGCGCTTCCGCATCCAGTGCGTTCCTGGCGTAACCTGTCCTCAGCGCTTCGTTTTTCTTTATTTGCACTATGCCAAGTATGGCGCACTCACCGGTAAGTAAAGCCCCAAACATTCTTCTCCGCCATTCTGCAACGACGCTCCGTCCTTCTACGCGCGCACTGAACCAGGGTCAGTGCACGCCATTGACATGTACGCGCAGGGGGCAGGTCGAACGGCGAAGGGATTTGATTGGTTTAAAAAAAAGGGGCCCGTCAAGACGATTGGTTGCTGTTTTTCCCGTTTTACTCCTGCTGTAGATAGCGGATATTTTCCAAACTACTTTAAACACACGCTATGAATTGCTTCCCATTGGGTCATAAAGATCATTTTAACCAGTATTTTAAAAAATATATCTCATTCAAATCGCCAACCCTAGCTTTAAATAGTTATTTTTTTAGATTTGAAGGAGATAACCCACAGCATATTTACAAAATCATCAAATACAAAATTTACAAAAGCAAATTTACAAAGAATCACTCCAAATTCATTCTGGACAAAATAAATGGCGGTGAAGGGGCTTTGGGGTCATTATGAATAGAAGAAGAACTCATTCATCTCGTTCTGCAATGCTCTGCTTTCTGGTATCCAAGAAAAACCTCCACCATGTGGCAAGGACCCAACCTGTGCTCTTTGTCCAACTACAGCAACTCTCAAACACAACTTGATTGGCTGTGAGGCAAGGTGTGGAATCTACCACTCACTTGTTACCCCTGACAGGAACCAATCCCATCTCAACACCACCTTCATCAGAGAAGGACAGAAAAAGCTCAACCATCCTTGATAGCTCGCCATGGGCCCAGACTTAAAGGAATACTCGGAAGATTTTGGACCCATGCCCTTTCCCTATCATTTACAAAGTGAGATAAGCTCATAAATACCTTTTTTGTGTCTGTGCGTCCAGTGGCTGGATCCCAGCTGTTAGCATCGTAGTTAGCTTAGCTCAATTGCTGGAGGTGAAGAGCAGACAGAGCCAGACTGACGAAAGTGGACAAAATACTCCTTTCAGTGGTCCAGGGGATGGCGATATATATATATACATACATATATATATACACATACACTACTGATGGTTTGTCACTGGATTTACAGTCTTCCCATAACCGAGACAAAGCTCCCACGCCACTCTCAACAAAAAGGCAAGACTCATGTGAATACCTTCTATTGGCACACAGGACAATTTTCCATCATGTCCCATGTTTATTGACGCCATTCATTTATTATGCGAATGCTAAAGGCAGCCACACAATAGTGATTTACATCTCTATTATTTATTTTTGATACGGAAATACAGTGGCAGGGGCTGGGAAGGTGGATGGGTATCCCCCTGTTTTTTTATTTTAACATCTACATAAAATTTGATTTCATGTGATTCTGCTCGTGATCTACAGTGTACCCTGCCTAGCTGGGATTTGCTCAAAGTCCAAAAAACCTACCATGAATGGAGGAATGGATGGATGGAATGTAGAATGAGCAACTGGAGGCAGAAATAAGCTTAAAATCAGTTCCTCATATTATTGCAGTTGTTATTCTCTTCATATGTGATTGTTCTGCACAATCCAAAAATGATACTAATAAAAAATTGCAGTTGTTGAAGGTTTTTCAAGACACTTTAGGGTTATTTTCACTGAAAAAAGGACTGTAGAACAGCACTGAGAAGACAAGAGGACCAGAAGGTTGCCCCTCCATACCCCATCAATTCAGACCTTGAATCTCTGCTTTAATTTGTGTGTGGGTGTGTGAGTGTGTGTGTGTGTGTGTGTGTGTGTGTGTGTGTGTGTGTGTGTGTGTGTGTGTGTGTGTGTGTGTGTGTGTGCTTTTTTTTTTCAATTCTCATGAAACATGAAAGCTGAGTCATTCTGGTCAAGTGGGCTATTGTATTACAAGAGCTCAAGGTGGTCAAGGACTCTCAAAGGGTATTTAAAATCCAGATAGAGACTCATTACAGTGACTTAAAAGCACCATAATTAGCCTGGAGATCAGAAACTCACTGGTGGTTTTCCAATGCTACAGATGGCTGACAATGATGGCTTCCTTGGGGATGAAAAGTGGCAACGCTTTTATCGGCATCAAAGCTTGGATTAATTAGATCTATTTGAGACAACGAGCTTGACGATCAACCTCCAAAGTGTGATTTAATTTGATGTGACCCTTTTGAATATGGTTATATACAAAATATACACAACCTGAGTCAGTTTGTGAAGCAATACATGAAACTAAATGAGTGAATCTTTCTGTGGCTTCTGGGTAAAATCAGTTCATACTCAAGGTTTTGACATTAACAACAAAACTGCTGTATTGAATTTCATCCCTGTACTCAAAATATGATGACAATTTGATGCTTGTGAGTATTTTTTTCTGTTAAGAAATTTTTCATTTTTGAATTTTTCTTACCAGCAACTTTCTTTTAATTACTTCTTAATTCTTAATATATTTGATAAGCACAGTGTAAATCTTCCTTCACTTCTACCAATAACGTTAATTATTTTATTTGTTAGGGTCGCTACTGTTGATCTAAACTCATAAATATTAAAACAAATATTCAGTCCAAACTGAACTGCAGATTTGGACTCAGCAGCAAAATATCAATATTTATGACCTTTAATTTCACTGATTCTTGTAATATCTGTCCATCTTACCCTCTGCAGGATCACAAATCACCAGAGCCAATCCCAGCCCAGTATGGGTGAGGGATCGACACACCTGAACAGGTCTGCAGCCCATTACAGGAAACACAAGCACACACACTCACACTCACACCTTGGGGCTATTTGGGATCACCAATTAACGTCCCATGCATGTTTCTGGGAGGAAACCTGAGTAACCGGAGGCAGCACATGGGGAAACATGCAATCTCCATATGCAAACGATTTGAAGCTGAACCTTCTTGCTGCGATTCTTGTATTCAGACATCAATATTCTGCCATATGAGATTTAAGGTAGATGTGCACACTGTGGCAGGATCTTCTTCGTTATCTGAATCCATAGTGGAGTTAATTATGGTTGTTTGTTTGCGCCACACGCAGGTAAACCGGGAGGCTCACATGCTGAGGTGCTTGTTGATTACATTAAACCACAGAAGCAGTCATTAACTGGCAGAAAGAAGAATACTGTGTGTTTTAATGTCATTTCCTAAATATAATCTGACATAATCGACTTTACCTGTCCTTGCAAGACATGTCTAGTATGTCGAGTATCATATTGCTATCAGGAACAGCTTCTTTAATTTCAAAATACTCACATTAAGAGACATTGTTAGATGTTTTACAGTTTAAATGATGCACAAAGCAAAAAAAAAAAAAAAAAACCCCAATGAATTACGAGTAAATATACAAAAACTCGAGGGCTGTTACAATTAGGGAAATGTTATACTTTAGAAAAACATCATTCTGAAAACCCATAAAAGGTTTTCTCTTTCAGTTTGCATGGTCAGAATCTGTCACAATATTCTATGTGGTGCTGAAGCAACACACAACAAAGAAGCTAATGTTAAAAAAAGCATAGGGACAATATATTACCAGGATGAGGAAAGTGAGGGGAATTCACATTGTTATAGCGACAATTTATGTATTTGTTTATGTAGTAGGCCCAGATAGGAAGCATTTTGGATTTCACTGGAGAAGGTGTTACGGCTCAGTTCTACACTCTCTACCACTTTTAATGCACAGGTTTGGTTTACTGTTTCTGCAAAGCATATTTTTGCGACTATAAGTGGTCTGGCGGGTCAATACTTAATTGACATATATATCCAAATTTAGCAGTAAATACCATCTAAGACCACTAGATGTCACTATATGACAACAGAATGCTCATTGGCAGCAAGAAAAATTATCGCCAATAAAAAGCTACACAGCAGAAGTCAAACAAAAAATATAAAATTTGCAAAAGAAAACCAGAAAAGGCAAAGTTAAAAGAGTTCAGAGTGGGGGAAACTTGTGAAAAACTGGACAAAAGCAAATTAATTATTATTATGATCATGAAAAAAAAGCTTGTGATTAACTTATCAATGGTGCAGTTACATCTGGGCAAGGAAAAATAACTGTGAAGGTGTGTTCACACCGCTGTTATTTATATGATTTCTTTTTTCTTCTTTTTCCATTTTCTAACAGATGCAATTTCTGACCAGATGATACTTCGCATCCAGGAAATACGATACTGATTCCTGTTGCGTTGCGATGTATTTGTTTTGATTCTTGCAAAATACATAGAACTAATAAATATCTGTCATGAGAGATAAAATAAGTCGTGTTGCACATCATTTGAGGAAATGAGGAAATCGTGAAACCCTTTCAGCCAAATGTGACTGCCTTGCGTAATTATCACATGTACATAACTTGCCACGAATGATGCTACAACTTTCTGTGTCCACATGAAATCAGAAATCATTACAATAGTATCGACTCCATGGAAACATTGACCTGCCTTATCATGCCCGACAGCTGAACCGCAGCGCTTCATCTGCTCCTTCTGAGGTTAATTATGTGATCGCACTGCTTCTTGTTTGGAATATCTTGCGGTTTCACCAGAGCACAGCAGCACTGCGGTTGTCCCTGACCGGTTCGAAGAGGTTCATTATCACAAATCAAATTCATGTGCGTGGAATAACATGTTGAGGAGTTTGTTTCTTCCCATGTGTGTAGTGCCTGTTTGGCATGGGTTTACAGTGTATTGGCTAACTTAATCAGGGTTCAGCCTTCCACAGCGTGTGGCCTGACTAAGTAACTAGTTGTTGGCAACTGGGAAGGATGGTGAGGCTAAAAGGAATACGATTATAATCACACTAGATTTCACCTCACACACTCAGGACTTATTACACAACAATGTTTCAAGTGCACTTGTTGCATTTCAGACAAGTTGCCTTTTCATATGTCACAAATATTGTTTTATCTTTACAGGAAAAATGTGCAAAATCAGACAGTTTTGAGTGTCCTGATTCTTCCCTTTGCTTTGTTCTAATTCATTTTAAGATGCTTGATGAGCAATGCCCACAATGCCTTTTGTGTTTTTGTGTTTCTTCTTTGCAAATTCAGATTTTCTGTTCACCACACACTTTCTTCACATTGTCTGAGACTGAATCATTATTTTCTGGGAATTTGTTTCATGCCATAGTATGGATAGAAGAAATGGCAGCGCAGTCAGGACACAGTTAGACATCTGAAAGACAATTAATGCATGTGATTGTCAGTTGTTTTCTATACCGGCCAGCAAAGCGCACATCATTAAGCACTGAAGATCCCCGAGTTGATGTTTATCAGCGGAGAAAGTGAAAATGCAGTCAGGTGAGTGAGCCAGCTCCTGCTGCTCTTCCACTCCTGGGGTGTTTTAGTGTTCTTTGGCTAATCGGATGTTGTGATTTACGCTGCAATTTCTCCACACACACACACACACACACACACACACACACACACACACACACACACACACACAAACACACACACAAACAATCATTTAAAGTATGAACAAAGTCCGCTCTCACCTAAAGTATCCAATGATGAGGATGGCCACCAGCAGCGAGCTGAAGGAAACGGCGTAGCCGACGGTGTACATGACCGAGAGCCGCTCAAAGAACTCCTGCTGTGAACACAAGGAGATAAATGTGCAATTCAGTGCACTTAGAAACTCACGGGAACACATCCAACAGGAAACAGGAGAGAAAACTAAAAAGCTCTGAACGATATTCAGAAAGGTTTCACTGAAAGAACAAAAGAAGCGAGAGGAGCTGTAAATCACCTGTGACACCTGAAGCTCTTCTAAACAAGAAAAGAGGAGTTTAAGCAACTGAAATTAAAAAGATGGCTTTAGCACTGGCCAATATGTCTTAATTTCACTCAGACCTGATCATTTGAAAGCATGTCTCCATCCTTTTCCAGTATTACCTCGTGCATTTGTTTTATGAGCAGCAGAAATAAAGAAACAAAAAAAGTTTCTTTGCTGTTTCTATTGACTCTAGTTTGACGCTTCAGTTGGCATCAGCTCCAAGAATCCAAGAATCTGGATAGGGTCCAAGCAATAGAGCAAATTCCAGCTGCTGGCGGCCTGCTGCGGTCGCCCTTCACCATCTCACCATG
Source organism: Salarias fasciatus (assembly GCF_902148845.1). NCBI lineage: Eukaryota > Metazoa > Chordata > Actinopteri > Blenniiformes > Blenniidae > Salarias > Salarias fasciatus. The sequence goes on from NC_043760.1 coordinate 15,301,927, forward strand.
TGGAGAAACGCTTTGCTCGACGATGAGTCAGGATTTTGCGATGTTGGATCACAGGGTCAAGGTGTAGTGAAGGCAGCGTGATGAGACTGGATTCAATCAAACTACAGAGAGCTGTCGAGATAAGATTCTGTAAACTGTCACAATCCCCTATCTCCACAATCTTAGACTGTGCCCTATCTGCCAGGGTGGGCCTCACAGAGCGGGTTTATCTCAGACCACCTCCTGAGTTTTAGAGTGTAGAGGATGAAAGAGCCAGCAGCAATCCAACATCAACCCCAGAGAACACTTGTGTGATCAGCTGCTCGTGTCAGAGTGGGCATCACAGCCATGGTGGCTGGCTTGGAATCAGTCTGGCTGGAGAAATGGAGCCGACCCCACTGCACTGAGGAGTCACACTTGTTAAATGAATAAATTGAAGGGAAAACAAGACACACTGGCATTTGAACAAACTTCAGGGGCTCTGTGACGTGCAATAAGTTTCATGACTCCTTCAGTCACATTTAGAAATATATGAGGAATCTAAATTTACCAGCTTGAACCGACTTCTGTGTTTTTAATAACCAACCCTTCAGTTCTCTACAAACACGCAAGTGAAGAGCGTATGAGGCAAAAGAGAAATATTAACTGCTGCAGGTGTTTCCTGCTCCCTGTTTTATTCAGTTGCCATCACAAATCTATTGCAATCCTTCATGATGCCTCACATTCATGAACACCTACTGTATGTCACCTTTAAAAACCCTTGAAGTCACAAAAATATACATCTGTGCCTGCTTTTAATTACCCAGATACTTTTGAAGACAAATACAAGGTTAATTAAAAGCAGATAGGGTCAGGATGGAATATTTTTAAATGTCATTATCTTTTAACGAAGTGAGCCATAGATGTTTGAAGAGTTGAACAATCTCCAAACAAAAGTAATCGTCAATTTGATTTCAAGGTAGAAGAAAGGAAACAGAGGTTTAGCAAAAGGGTTAAGAGTGCAATCTTTGGGAATATATGAAGAACTTATAATCATAGGAATTGAAATGGGCCTGATAGAGGACGATTACCAGCAATGTTCTTTTAAGATTCCACACATGCCATTACAAAGACTCCTTCTTACACTTTTGATATGATTTTACTGATGTTTTATAACCTGCAACTACTGCTCCACAAGCCAAGAAATAATACCGTCAAGCTCCATTTGGATCTGAGTCAGAATGACATTTGAGGCAGACCGGCTGTGAATGAAATACTCACTCTTCCCTCCTCGTTGCCCAAGGGCTGCAGGAAGCTCACACACTCCGAGTAGTTGACCCACGTTTTGTTCCAGTGCTCCACGAACACCCAGGAACCGTTCACGTCACACTTCCTGTAAGCATGTCCTGTGAACCAACGCTTTCTGGTGAATTCCAACATTTAATTTCAACAATTATGAAGTAGAAAAGTTACAGCATGCAATGCCTGTACAAAGTATTCGTAGTCAGTATAATTTCGGTTGTATGACAAGAATTTGAGATATATGAGAAGAAAGAAAGATTGCATAGATATCCACCCCTTTAAGGTCATTAGTTCCACGACTGACTGCAATTTAAGCATCAAGGACACTGATCAGGACAGGTTATCTCCATTTCATTAATCTTTACACTGTTGGAATAAATGATCTTTTCCTCTGTTTAATTCAGTCAGTCAGTTTAAACGGGGTGAAAAAATTATAATTTTGCCCTCTATATTATAAATCCATTTACTGATATTAGCTCGGAAAAAATGTTTTACTTTGATATGAAAAAAAAACTTTTCTCAAAAAAAGTCAATTCGCCTTTAACGTGAAAACATCCAGAACTGTTTCTTTTTATCGACATTATAAAAGGTTGGAATGTGTGTCTAAGAGCAGCAATCTGAAGTTTACTTTATAAGAGCGTGGAGGAATCACAGCCTCAGGTATAAAATTACATTCACACAACTGACAGGGGGAGGCGGCTCTGCAAATTATCCATCTTACCAAGGACAAAGCCTTCCTGTGCACTTAGTGAAAGCATATACAAGCGATTGTGATCACTTCTGTGTAATTATACCTCTTGTCGGGATTAAACTAGCTTATACAAGCAGAGCTTGATTGATTTCTCCTTCATTCTTTCAGCTACACTTGTTAGGCGAGGCATGGAACACCCTCCTCATCCGACTCGTAAAAACCTCTCTCCACTGAAAACATGCTGTCATACAGAGAGCTCCTTCAAAAGCAGGTGAGACAACGTGAAAAACACTCGCATCGCTACGTGTCGACAGCAAAGACGGTCCCATTCTGAGCCTGCAATTTGGGTTCCTTGCCATTTTCTGCAGAGCGCTTTGCGATGTTGTGTCTGAAAAAGCTGTTAGGGATGACAGTTAACCTCTGTGATTGAAGTCGTAGATGTAAGACGGACAGGGAACCCTGGTCACCCGACCGGGGAGGCCCCGGGGCCAGCAGATGAGTCCGTCCCAGTCCGGAGGGCAGGCCTCATCTGCAGCGAGACGGAGAGGAAGTCAGCATGTTTCTTACTGATGCCTGGTTGGTCTTTACAAATTGAACAGGAATTACAATCTTCTGATTGTGGATGGGGAGCACACTGACCTCTGCTATCCATTAATGAAAGACATTTCACTCTTTGAATCTGGTTTCTGTGGGTGGCACACATGTAGAAGAACATTGTTTACTGTCACATCCTATCTGATCCTCCACGCAGCTTCTGCTGTGACGTGTGCGTATTTTGCACACGTTTATCTCAGCATCCCAGAGGCACTTGAAGTTTATGCTGCGGGACGAAGGCAGCTTGTAGCTTGTGACAGGCAATCAGTGGGTCCTACCATGCCTCGGCACAGTCTTAGATTACGCTCAGTGATAGCTGAAATCCTTTGCTGCACATTAGTCTTGAAACAAAGTGCAGTTTTATCACATTCTGTGGATTTTGATAAAAATCTGTGAATGTAAGCTTACATATCAGCACAAATCCTCATAAAGGGGAGAAACACAAGAGTCATCTTTAAATACTCTTTAATACAATAGATCCACGTCCAAACCAACAGATTAGAAACAGCCTGAGAAGCACTTTGACAGCCAGACACACGCCCCACTCTCTGTATTGCTGTCACGATTGACATTTCAGTTGTTTTTGTCATCAGTAAATAAAGTAATGTTCTCCAACAGCTGTTGCGCTTTAGCAGCCACTTCACTTCACATGCACTGTGAGTGGGCATGAAAGTCACATTTCATCCAGCAAAACGTAGGTCTGTCCTTTTTGTCCTGCATCACGCAAACACTTTCATGTGTTACAATGCAGAATGTGATGAAAAATCTGGAAACCTGCAAAGAGAACTCAGTCCGGACCAATAATCAGCAAGCTTTGCAAGAGGAGTCCAATCAATAGTTATCACAATGGAGTCCGGGGTCAGAAGCTCAACATTAGTCACCAGCGTTGAAAAGCACCAGGCTGCTCCTGTCTGACGAAGTCGTCACACTGTGAGACATTGATGAATATTGACGACAAACTAAGAATTTGTTTGAAAGGCCACCTGCTGTGCAACAAAAAGGAAGAATAAAGCAGAAAAGCAACAGGGAACAACCATTTCTCTGCATATATGTATGGATATACATGCCCCCCACTGAGAATCTTAATGTTTACCGCCCTCTTACAATATTGAGAGATCCCCATTGTTTCTAACACTGCAGCATGTTAAAGTCACAAGAACAGAGATATTTGTTTTCACAGCGGCAACATGATACCCTGGGTCAACTGTTGTTCCATCTGCTTCTAAAACCCCATTTACACGTTTCGAGCAAAAAACGCATTGTTTTTGTGTTTTCATATCAGAAACGTTTCGCATTTACACTTTATCCTTCTGAAAATGACATGCGTCCTCACAGAGAGTGTCGGAGCACTTTCCAAAAGTTGTGTTTCCAGTGGCTCCGAGCAGAGCTGTCGTGTAAACGGACACTCACCCACACACACCTGTTTGACTTGAAAACGTTGTTGCCTAAAGGAGCCACACTGCAGTGTTTCATAAAGGACAGCCAGACTTGACATTTTGTTCTTGCCACCACAGAAACGGAAACACATTTCTCTGTTTATGCAGATGAGGTATCTACCATAGTTTATCCATATTCAGCAAGACTATAGAATTGTAATTTCCTACAATATATTAACCTTCTCGCTCCAGTGCTTTGCAATAAATTCTGTTCTGTAACACAACAAACCTCTTCAGAGGATCAGAAGTGTGTTTGGCTCAGATCAGCTCTTTCTGTGACCTGCCAACAGCGACAATTTTACCAATTTTAGGTGTAATAAAGTCAATAACATGCAAAGAGTGTCAAAACATTTTAGCATTATTTCATTAGTTATTCCACTATTAAGGCAGCTTTAAAAAAAAAAAATCAAAAACATTTGGAAATGTAACAGTTAATATCAGTAATGTAATAATATATAAACAAGTCTGCGTTTCTTGAGGCTACTGCAGCTTAAGTGTCGTTTGTTTTGTCAGTTCTATTCATTCATTGAGAATAAATACTATACAACTCTCTCGAGTATGGTCAGAAATGTGTTTTTCTATTTTATTGCATTATTGAAAAATTCTTTCATTATTGGTTTTATTACATAAATTCTATTATGGTAAAATTCTCAATTATTACACTAAGGGCAGGTATCACATTGTTGACCATTATTATTATGTTACAGCAGGGTGAATGTGACCCGTGTGTGTTTGATTAATGAGGATTCATGTTATTATAGAGAACATATTTTCTATCACTCTTGTTGTCCTTAAGTGTTTGTAACTGTGACTCATAGGTTTTCAAGGTCTCCGTGCCTCCTCTTTGCCAGGGTTAGTAAATACCATTTACTGTAAAGGTTTATAAGCATGAAAAGCTTTTTCAAAAGGGGATACAATAACCGATAAATTCAAGCTGCCCAAGAAAATGCCAAAGTTCAAAAAAGCGGAACTTCTGACAGCATACTGCAGAATTGTAGCTGAAAATTAAAAGACCTTCAGAATTTTTGCTGCACAAACAAGTTTCTTAAAATAGTTTGGATACCGTTCTGCAGCGCTTTGTGAGAAGAAAATTTATTGAAGCTTCCCCTGGAGTGCAGCGTTTGAAGTGTCGCTGATTTGAACATTGGTCCCAGAGTGCAGCGCCGAGTGTGTCCTTTAAAGAGAGGGACGACTCTCTGTGCGTCTGTTGTGTACCTGTGGTCCCGGGGTCCGTGTTGGAAAGGTTCTGGTAGCACCGCATTTTGATTTCATACAGGATGTACATCTGCTCCTGTGCAGAGAGAGGATCATCAAACTCCATCTGTGGAGCACAACAAACACAATCAGATCTGTGACCCCTGCGTCTGATGAATCAACCGGGGTCTGAAATTTCTGTCACATTTGGCACCTCTTCCTGTTTTCCCATCTGCTCGGAGCCAGCCAGACAGGCTGTGAATAAATGAACCCGTGACTGAAAAAAATTAAGTGATAAACTGCCACTTTTTGAAGCTCCTGCTGGAGAAATGTCTGTATGTTGAGTTCTGTGTTTATTATATGTGCATACATTTTCAACTCATACTGTACATGATTGCTTCCATTTCCATATGAGACAGTTCAGACCCATGGGTGGAATGTCACCTGCTACTTTCACCCATCAATCTCCTGTACTGCTTTAACTAAAAGTCACAGGACACCTGAGGCGATTCCAGTGAACCTGAGAACAAAGAAAGATTTTTTTCTTATTGTGGTAATTCCGGGAACACAAAGGAGTACTGGGGCTCAAACAAAATGGGTAAAACAGGTTCGTTTTCCCCTACTGAAGATGGATGGTTGAACATTAACCGTCAAGCTCAACCCAACTCCTCCACCCCTGCGTGCCGCCATCATTTAGTTTACAGACATATATGAAGCGCCCACTGAGGCAGATAGTGCCGGATAAACCAGATGGCGGAACTGAGAAAATCCAGTCAGTGGCAGTGATCCTGTCTCAGTTTAATGAATCTACTTATAGTTTGACATCAGATTACATTTGGGTCTCATGCAGCTGGTGTTTCACACAAAATAATAAACCAAAGAACTTGTATTTCACAGAAGCAAACAAAAATAATTCAAAGTATTTGAACAAAACAAGAACTTTGCAGCAATAGAAACATTATTGTTAATAAAATTGTACTTTAATGTTGTAACTACAGTGATTTTTCACATAGGATCAACAGAAATAAAAAGGCGTCGCCCAAAGAAAACAGAGAAAAGTTGTAATGAGCTGAGGGTGCGCTCACTTCATCGTGTTCATTTAGTGTCGATTTAAAATTCTGATTTGTATTTAACTGATGCTTTAATTGCTTTTCACATGGAGATCTGGCACAGCGCCTGATGAAATTATGAGTTGATAAGGACTTTTTGACATTTCACCAGCAGGGAAAACCGGCGTTTCATTTGCATATCTAATGAATCATAAATAATAAAAGCTCATAAGATACTGGTGTGTTGAAAGAATATATAATGCACTGTTGATTTTTAAACCTCCTCAGAAGAACAGACACATGAGACAGAGAGAAAGGAGGGTTTTTTTTAATCTATTTTTCTCTCAGCTTGCCCAAACATAATGTGAGCGAAAGCCCACAAACAGACTTTGAAGAGTTCAGAGAGTGCCTGTTTCTCTTGGTGACAGAGGCGCAGTGTAATAATCTACATGCAGCAGCTCTTGAAAATCAGGACATTTTGTAATTTTACAGTCTGGAAACTTCAGTCCTGTGTGTGATATGCAGGCAAATTTGTAGATTCATGAACATTTTTACATCGCCTTGTACTGAAAAGTGAGCGGCTCTCAGTCAACTGATCCAGCATTCACAGGACGGCTCATCCCCAATGAGAACATGGAGAGCGACCATGAAAATGAACAGCAGTTTTCAAGTGTTGAATGTGAAGCAGATCAGGAGGAGCTGAATGAGACCACAATCAGGAGTTTTTTAACCAGTGTCAAGGCTGCACATGTGAAATTGGTCCTGCAGGAGCAAATTCTGAATACGTTTTTCCGCATCAATAATTGAAATATCAAATGAAGAAAATGAAACCTTGGTGCAAAAACACAGTTGATTGCATTCTGGTCCGCAGCATATTTCTAAAAATGTCCAAAAACATGCACTGTGTGTCTTTGAGCAAGACCCTCAGCGCCGCCGGGGCACCACGCTCTGTGGCTGCCTACCAACTACTCAATTCAGGGAAGAAATGTAACCTCTAGGGACTAATAAGGAAGAAAAATAAAATTAAATAAATAATGAAAGAATTTTCTTCCCTTGTGACTCTAGGTGTCTTTGTTCCTTGATGCTGGAATTGATTTTTGGTTCTGTATATTTACATATTTAAATGATTAGAGGGTTTTTTCCAGACTCGGTTGGCGTTCGCGCCGTTCTTTTACATAAATTGCTAGCTGAAGCAGACTTTGCTGTATGTGCAGCTGTCATGCCATCTTTAATTCTTTGAAGACACCAGTAATCCAGTTTACAACAGAAAGTCCAAATCTGTAAGGTTTTTCATGTGTATTAGGGAACAATATCTTCATACAGTCTGAGGCCCACTTTACACAACAATCGGCGTATTTTCAGTTCAGAAGAGTAACAGACGCTGAAAATGGAGTCTTCTTCAAAATGGGGCCACTAGTAGGTGCTGTGTTTATGTAATATAAATATGCATTGAAAACAATAGACATATCGAAGCACCTTTGGACTGTTTTTCTTCAATGTCGACCCACTCAGCATCTGTAGTATGAAAGAAATTTCTCCACATGTGATCCAGATGATGGTGGAGTAAATACACTCTGATAGAAGGAGAAGTGCTGTGAAATTTTTAATCCGAACAACAGAAACAGCACCTTCATTCCTCCATTTTGATTATCGAACATCTTGCACTTGCACAGAATTGTATTTCAATCGTAGTTAAGAGCATTTTAGAAAAGTTCAGTTTTCCCTCTTTTTCTGAAAGTTCCCTTTTCAGTGACTCTGAGAACTGCTGTCCTCTACGAGCGCCCATTTTCATTAGAAAATATGTAAATGTTACCTTTTTAAACAAGGAGCTATTTTCATAGACGACTCGGTGAAGGTTGTTTTGAAGTTCTGTAAATTCTCCGATGCTTTGGTTTGAGAGCAGCGTGCTTTCTCAACATGAAGGGAGGCAGTCGAAGCTCCAAAGGCATGTTTCCACCCTTTTGAATGTTTTATCTCTGGGCCACTTCACACACTGAGTTTCATTTTATATATTACACAATATAACAATTCATCCACAGTGGGGCCATCCAACGACAATTCCCTCTTTTCATTAGGAAAACAAATTAATTCAACCACCTGATCTATATATTGACCCACTGTAGGTGGACATGGTGAAGAGTTTGCTTAAAACGTCATCATTAGGTGTATTGTTCAAAGCCAGTTACATTTATCATTATAATCTTTGGTGAGAGGAATACTTGGAGCAAAACAAGATTCTTGCTCACGTGAATTAAAGATATTGGAGAGTCTACTGATGATCTGCTGAAAGCTAATAGATTCTGGAATATTTAGAAGCATTCATTTTAACAAAGATGATTCAAGTTTAATTTAATGAACACACAGTTTTCAGTTACTATATTTTCAAATGTCTTATGTTTTCACTTAAATTGTGAAAGGGTAAATGTGATTGACGTCTCTTTCTGTCAGCCTTGTGATGGACTGACACCCTGTTCAGGATGTGCTTGTTGCCCCAGTCTCTCCCAGGATGGGAACCTGCCCCTCTTGCTACCCTGAGTTAGTTGGATGAATGAATGAACCTGCAGAGCAGACCTGTGCTGTATGCACATCGACTCTGGATCAATCTTCCTCACAGAGCAAAGTTGGCTCATCTCTTTTGTTCCCTTGACATTATTCCAGGATATCTTCATCCAAAGACTCAGACTTGAGGAGGCCTACCATGGATAACACATCTGTTAAATTAACAAACAAGTTAGAGCCTCTTTTTAGCTTCTTGCTGTTGCCTTGACCTTTGTTTGAACTGAGCTGCGCATTCTTCGTTGTGCCTTCAGGGGACATTTTGATCAAATGCTCAGTCAAATTCACATGAAATCCAACCCACCTCAAAAATGTATATTTGTACATCTTATTTGTGTACAAATCTTGCTTCGTGAATTGAAATTAGCGTTTGATTATAATTATAATTATGATAATGACTGAGATGTTTTGACAAAGTTTCAAATACATTTGTTCTGTTAAGGCTTCTGGGCAAGACAAATATATACACAGAGGGAAGTCTTTCCAGCAGGCATTTATTTGCTCTCTCTCTCTCTCTCTATATATATATATATTTTTTTTTTTCTCCCTGCTGCATGTCACATTGCCCCATCCTCAAAAATCAAAGAAAAAAAATGTGCTCTGCATGGCTTCCGTTGATACGCCCGCTTTCCTTCCCTTTTCCCTCGGCATTTGAAGCAAGAACAAAGTACCAGCTGGATTAAGTGGCAGGCGGCAAATACTACAGGGTTTGCATGTGAGATTAGCATGTTTATGTAACATGGAAATGCAGAGACAGATGATTTGTCACAATTCTCAAACTTTCAGCGGTTCTTTGTTGTTGAAATCAAATCATTTCATAATGTGCACAGCGTGAGTCTGAGAATACAGTCACATCAGATTTAGGCTCATGTCGTTTTTGTTCCTGCTCTCTCTCTCTCTCTCTCTCTCTCTCTCTCTCTCTCTCTCTCTCTCTCTCTCTCTCTCTCTCTCTCTCTCTCTCTCTCTCTCTTACACACACACATATATATGCAGATGCAACACATCTGCAGGCAGCACTTTCAAAGGTTTTGCGGAGTTGTGATTGTGATCATGTACGTTTCATCTCCATGTGTTCAGAAATCAATCCATAGCATGTCTGTAACAGATACCAAGACTCTAATGCAGCTTCACAAAGCTACTCATGCAAAGCATAAGAATCAGACAGACCAGATATCAAGGTCACAGTCAGGAATAAGCAGAACAAGGATAAGAAGAAAGAGAATTAGTGAAATCTGTTTATCACTTGAAACTGTACATCTGTTTCCTATACTGTAAATGGTTTCCCCGACAAGGAAATGCCAATTACTTCCTTTAATGCCACCAATCATTTTCATACATGCACATGACTTATTCCTCTCCAGTTTCATCACAGTGTAGGAAGAATCTGTTTTCACTTCAAATAACTGTGCTGAAACTTAATATGAACATTTTTATATTCGATATATTGTGGTTAAAACTACTCTGCTGGTTGAAATGGATTTTCCCCAAATTGCCATTGATTCTCCGTTAAAGAACAAAAAGAAAAAAAAAAAACCTTAACAAATGGGAAGTGATGCTTTTCTGAGGAAATTCACTAAACTCCGAATAAGTTTTTTTTTTTTTTTTTTACAAGCATTTTTAATCAGCTTAGATTTGAATGTTTCAGGCTTTATAAAAGAAAACAATGACAACAACACTCGACCTGTCAACATGTCAGAGTCCTTTGCTCATGTGTGTTACGGAAGGCAGCCTCGCTTTATATTGTTTCCATTATTTTCCTGATCGCTGTCCGGAGGCGCTGTCCACGGTGCTGAAAAAGCTGCCAGATAATCCCCCTCTCTTTTCAATCTGATCAAAACTGAATTCAAGCTTTGGCTTGACTCCAGATATCCCAGTGTTTGCAGTTCAATGACTAATATTACAGCATGTCTGGTGACTCACTGAGCGGAGAAAATCCGCTCAGGCAACTTTCCTCTGGCGCTTTTTCTGCAGCCCTTCACTTTTTCTCACAGCTCCTGCTGAAAAGTAAGTCTTCAGAAATCAGCAAAAACAGGTGAGCTCGTTTCTTCAAATGAGCTGCCAAAATGTAGTGAAATATCACTGAAAATGAAGATACTATGCAGACACAACAGAGGTGAGACGGTTCAGAAAGGAGGCAGACACTGATGGATATTGACATAAATACAAACACGTCCGGATCAAGCTGCGCCTGTTTGTGTAGTCTTAGCAGTTTGGCTCTGCCATCAAACCTGCAATCGATGAAGAACACAATGCTGGCAAGGCGCCAACAAATTAGCTCCTAGAAAGATGGGGACACAGTGTGCATGTAGCTGTGAGTGTGTTGTCTCAGAGGAGAATATTTTCCGAGTTAAAATCTATCACAGTGTTTGTTTTTTTTATTTGCTCCTGATATTCTGATATTTGTTGTTATTTTTTTCTGACTTCAGTGTAACCACAGACTGAGTGCGCACCAAACCTGCTTAAAAGTGGCGTGTCTTAGAGTTTAAATGTTCTCTCTTTGAAAAGGTGAAGGACATATTTTTCTTCTACTTAAAAAACATTATTGCGCACAGATAACCAGATGTCGTCCGCTCCACGCTCCGAGCGGTGCGTAAATCTATCTTACCTGTGAGAAAACCGAAGTCCAACACAGCAAAAAGTTGAAGATTAATATTCCTGAGGGCAAGCTCATAGTTCTTAATCCTGCTCAACACCCAGTCAGATGTTTCCTTTGAATCTCCGGCGTTGCGAGCGCATCATTGGAAAGTTTTACCGCAAGTTGCGGTCCGAAACTGAGCCGTCCATTCCTGCACAGCTGAAAAGACCCGAAATACAATCCAGATCCCCATCCAGATGCTCCTGTAGAGATTCCAGAGGGTGTTTCCCTGTGAGAAAACCCTTGAGAGGGAGCGGAGTGAGTCTGCTGCCTCTGTGGAGGTGGAGAGACTCCCGGACGCGGCGCTGCGCTGCAGGTTCCCCTTAAAGTGCGCAATAGCGCAGGGAAAATACTACATCTGAGGGAGGGAGAGGGGGGGAAAGAAAGGGGCAATGGGCTTCACTAAGTTCCCCCACTGCAATAAGACAATATATTTGTTAAGGATCCCCCTCCTTTTTTTTTTTTTTGCCGCGTGGCGCACGCCCTCCCAGGGGTGGATTTAGTATCCAGGCGACCCTGCAAGTGCCTCAGAGGCAGATTTGCATTAATTCATGAGCATTAAGGAGGGTGGTGAACAACAGCAGAAGGGCAGCGCTGCTGTGTAAACCTGTTTAGTTTCGTTTTTCTTTTTTTTAATTGATTTTTTTTTTTTGTTGCATAGCTACTTTTGTACACTGTAAAACCTGACTTAGGTCACACCAAGTCCAAAAGAAATTAACGTGCAATGTCAAAAGAAATTAATAATATCAGCCATAATTTCGTGTCACATTAGTTGTGCAAGTCACTCTTGCATGCAAAAACTGGAGCGTTCAATGTGACATTGTGTTTATTCCTGTAAATGATAAAGCTCGGGGAGATTTATGTGCAAAATAAATAAATAAATAAATAAATACTATACCAATCTCTAAACTGTCCTTGCTGTTTTTGTGTAGTGCTATGCTCTCACATCACAGTCAGAATATCCCTGGTTTGAGTCCAGGACAGGCTGACAGACTTTCTCTGCGTGCAGTTTGCATGCTGTGTGATGGACTTTTACCAACATGAGTTTTTCTCATCGAAACAGTGGCAGAAAACAGTGGCTTTCAATTTCCACACTGGCGCAGTACAACAAACATAACTTAAGAGATGTGTAAGCTATCTGACTTTGTCATGATAAAAGTTTAGATCATTCTGGGACAGAGGGGGCTGCAGCTGAAAATAAATCTACAGATGAGAGCGCCCACTATGAATGTCCATTCGTTACCATTTCAATGGTCATGTGAAAACATGGTAGCTGGTATGAATTTTAAACACAAACGGTATAGAAGCTCTGCAATTTGTTGTCTTGACAATTCAGAAGAGCATCAGACAGAAAATACCTCTAAAACTGAGGAATAATTTCAGAAAGAGTTTGTTTCTGAACAACATAACAGCACAGCATAGACTTGTAGACAAGTCGATCTTGACCTTGAAGTTGGATTCTGCACCGGAAGCCTTCTGCACATCTTGTTGTGCAACATGATTCAAGTTCAAACCGTGTAATGCAAAAAAAAAAAATCCACATGTGACCCATCTTCTCCTGGCCAGCGCTCCTTTGATGAGCATGGATGGATGAATGCAAAGGCAAAGTTAAAAAAAAAAAAAAAAAAAAAAAGGTGTTCTGTGATCAAATGATTCAAATTTTAAAGAGGAGATCGGGCATCTCACTTGTTTTTATATATCTGCGCAGAGTTCAAAAGCCAGCATCTCTAATGTAAGAGGTTGCATTATTGCCCCGTGGTGTGTGCAGCTTCCACCTCTGGAGAGGCTTTGTCAGTGCTGAAAACTAAAAGAGAAATTTTAGAACAGCATCTACTTCCACCGAGACATTGTTTATCCAGGAAAGGTCCTAAATATTGCAGGGAAAATGTGTCAGACTCCATCCATCAGCATGGCTCCAAGACTCCAGCCTGCCTGAAGACTTTCCATCAAGAGACGACAGTCGCTCCATCGTTCAACAGAAACAGGACAGAACTGGAACACAACTGGATTCATGACTTCATAGACTAACAGATAAGAGGAGATGCTACCCGATGATAAACATGAACCTTGTCCAATCTAATATGTTGCAATTCTTTGCGTCGTTTTGGTTTACAATTTCAGGATTTTAAATCCTTCTTTACACCGAGACTCTATCATGCCTTAAAGAGCTTTTAGCTCCATATTGTTCCAAGAGAACACTTGGTTACTCCCCATTCTTCTCCAATTTTTTTTTTTTTTTTTTGTTGCTTCATGCACCACACATCATCAACGAGTGAATGTTTGAAGTGTAGGTTGATCACTTTAATAGCTGAACTCTATATGAAGCCTCACATTGTTACAGCTACAGAGTGTGTTGCGGAAATAAGCTCAGACTTAAACAACTTCATTGCTGTGTTTACAGGTTGAACTTTTGTTACACGGCTCAGAAATAGTTCAAAGTGAAAAAGTAGGTGCAATGATGTAGAATGTAAATATTGACATTGGCCTGGGGAATTTATTCTCTGCTTTTCAGAAAGAGTATCATCAGCAAGCTGTCTCATGATCTACTGATGTTCACTGTTTGTATACCTTCAATATACTGTTTAATCATTACAATGAATTAAATGGAGCGACGATACAAACTTCTCTTCTGCCTCTTGCTACCTTTAGTCTGGGGCATGTACCCTCAGGGATGGAAACACAACTATTATTATCTTTATATAGCTTTTATTTAAAAAATCTAGATCTAAAAAAATCATTTATTGAAAAAATGATGTAAAACTGATTCGTTCTCTGATCTAGAATGAATCCACATGTAAATTCTTCCCACTAATAAAGTACCTCTCTAATTCTAACTCTCTAATGGAGTTAATAAATAGAAGTGAATCGTATTATAATGATTTTGCAGAATTGTTATACATCGTCAGTGGAGATGGAGAGTGGCATATCAGTTGGGGGGGCACAACTGGCTGTTCACAGTGGGCAGAGCCAGCTAAGTGACTCAGTAATGACGGTTCATCTTTCAGCACATACGCCATCGCCGAGGCTTCCCGCTGTGAGCAGCATCCTGCTGCGGCGATAACTGTTGATGCCGTGAAGCTGTCAGTGTGGCATTTTGTGGGTTTGAATAAGCTTTAAATAAAGACAGGTCAAATAATTAAAAAAAAAAACCTTACATTTACTTATCTGTGGTGTCACAATACAGAGGATGAACATAGAGAGATAGTTTTACTCAGAAAAGCACTCGTCATAGTACGATTTTACTCCAAAGCACTCAATTAATTCCTGAGCTCAACTGGTGGAAAAGGTCTTCCTCTTATGTTTTCTATTATATTTCTCAAGCAGGCTGTAGATGCTGCCTTACAAGGCTGCTGTGGTCGCTGAGCTCAGTCACTCCTCCCACACTGCTGAGACTTGAAGTGTGTGGAAACCAAGACAACAGCTCATCCGTAACCTCTTGATGTTTGACTCTCATTAAGTGTTCTGTACAATAATGCATGTTGCATTTCATTTATCAGTCAATGCTCCATAATGTATTATTGTTATTTGATTTTCAATGCAAACAGGTTGTGGCCCAGAAGTATTATTACTGGATTAAATGTGGTTCAAAGCAGCTATCAGGAGAAACGTTTTTTTATGTCAGTTTTATTTCTGTACTTTTTCTTGGATTGAAAGTTTGTATGCTATAAAACATTTAAATATAAATTGAAGTCTGGGCAAGGTTTTTCTTTCTTCAGTCTTTTCCCTATTTAGAGTCACTGCACTGTGGGGAAAAGTACTGCAAAACCTTAACAGAGAAAACACACAGAGGCAGACATTCACATCGTCATATCAAAGTTTATTCTTGGTCAAAAGGGAAACACAGGAAAATCTGGGGAATCAAAACTCAGAGGCCTAAACAGGGTACTGAGCAGGAACAAGCAGAATCCACCAGAAAAACAGAAGACAGGGACAGACTGACCAGACACAGCAGAAACCAAGGATAATGGAGGAGGAGGAAGACCAGAGGATCACATCAGAGCGGAGAGAAAGGATCCTGAACAGGCAGGGAGCAGAAGAGCAGACAACATCAGGGGAAAAACACAGTGTTGGTTTGCATTCAAATACAGGCAATTTTATGTCACCGATTTAATTATATCATGTTTTTGAAACGTTGAAGGAAACAAATGTATCTGGAAAAAAACTTACAAGTAGCCAGAGGAAAATGTTACTTTGGAATCAGGTGAAATGCAGCTTTTTTAAATGCTGCCACTGCACATGCACACCACAGCGGTGGTAGTAAATAGTTCTGCTCATGCATGACTAGATGGACAGTAACAACAACAGTGGCGGCGCCCACATTCGCCCCGTTTACCCACCATTGTCACTGTGTGCTGCTCTCTGCCATCGGTTTCACTGCTAAAACAACCAACAGCAACTCCCACCGTGTAGGAAATGTAATAACATTAGCTTCAGAAGTGAGGACATATATATATATATATATATATACTGTATATACATATAAAGATATCTACAAACATGCCATCAGCTCTAATCTGAATCCAGTTATTATGCATTTATGCAACCAGAGGGGGAGGCACACCTCGAAGCGCCATCACTTTGTATTTCCGCTCATTATCTGACCATGAATTAAGCGCAGAGGAGTTTGCTTATAAAATCATTTGTTTTTCATATTTCAAGAAGACGTCATGCGTGCCCTGAGCCTCCTGCTGTTATAGTCCTGACTGTTTTGCTCTGCCACCAAATACCAAACATTATTTAGTGTTTTCTCAAAAGTTGAGATATTCTACACTGTAATTTGTCACACACCCACCCACCTGCATTTCTGAGTTTATTCTGCCTTCAACCATTCTCAGCGGAGACAAAACTGGTCCACACTTCTCCTCACCTGCAAAACTTAGTTTCTTCTCTGTAAATTCTAAGATGATTATGTCATTGATACTGTTGTATCGATGAAATTCAGCTGAATTGACTCTAGAAGTTAAATAAATGTTGCATATTAAAAGGCTGAATTCGTGTGTAGCAGTGAAGTTGCCATTTACGCCTCTCTGTCTCTCTTATGTTTGATATTGCTGTCCACGAAGACAGAATAAACGGTATTGAACTTGTATATCTGTGGTCTGTCACTTTTATCAAAGGTTAAAAACTCCCCAGACATATTTCTTTGTTATTCTTCTTGCCCGCTGGTTTCCTGGAGCCGCCGTAGAGTTTGGTTCAACAAAGCAGCTCTGAACTTTTCTTTTTTCTGCCGTGGCTGTACTCACCCGCTGATTCTTTCTCTCCATATCAGTTTGTGGCTGCAGCTGCTGCACAAATCATTCCAACAGTGGGCCGCAGTTTGCTCACTGGGTCTGAAAAGCCAAGAGTTAGAACATAAACCTCACCTTCACTGAAAATCAAGGGTGATGTTTCTGATTGGACTTAAAGTGAATAAAAAAAAACCCCTCCAGTTTATACAATTCGAAAGCTTTGATGTTTTTCTTTAATATCAAAGGAAAAATGTAGGACAGAATTTTATTTATGTTTGCTTTGGACTGTGAGAAAAAGCAGTGAGAACATGCAAACTTCCAGAGATTCAAACCAATACAATTTTTGCTTTTATGCAACAGAGTTACTCCCTGCACCAACATGTCATTCAGTCCAACTGAATAAGGAGAATTGGATGATTAATATGCATTTTCTGCTTTTGTATGTGTTTATAAGAGACATTCAGTTTTAAGGTTTTATTTTCATTGTTTGATTATGACATAGAGTGTACATCATGTAGCATATAGTTCATCTCCTCAGATCTGCTGCTGCTTGAGCTCGTTTTATTTTTAAAAAGTTGTTGAAAACACCTTTTCTTTTACAGACTGAAGTAAATACTTATTCCTGGTAAGAAAAAGCACAATCACCAGTACAAATCTTGCCTCAAGCTAGAAGAACAGACTAATTTCAATCATTTCTGATCATGCTTGGAAGGCTGTCTTTGTCTGGTTTTTAAATTAAACTGAATAAAATATGCACTTACTATATGCAGTGATTATTCAAAATAATATTACTTCCCATCTAAGTTTTTAAATGCAAGTTTAAATATGTAGGTTCTGTCTTGTCTGACGGGGCGTTGCAGCAGCCTCTGCCCCTCCTGCCTCCCCTGCACGTCTTCGTACTACAAAACCAGGCTGGTTTCCTCGACTCCTGTGAAGATGCTGTGGTTTCTGGCATCGACAAATAAGCAGCGACACTTGCTGAACCATGTTTGTGCGACTGAGTGAGCACAACGCTCAGAGAATACCGTTGCGTTCTCAGTGGCATGTCGTGGAGTAACATCACGTGCTTAGAGCCGGGTCTCTCTGCAGAGCATTGCTCAGAACATCAGGCTGCATCCACCAACCTGATGAGAAAGGAGATGTGTCTCATGAGAGCGGGGTGCCGTCTGCGATTGCTCTGCGGTTCACTTCTGACGATCGCGTGAGAGCCTGCTGCGACACGTCGGACTCGGCATGGAACACTCGGACCAAACTGCTGCTTCACAGCCCACTGCACACACACACACACACACACACACACAAACAACGGTCACACCACTCCATGACTAGCATAACAATTCCCCACAGTCACAGCTCTTGCTCCTACACTAAATTTCTCCACATGGATCTTCGGGCCTTGGGTGTCAGTCAGTTTATTGGTAATTTACTGATTCACTTCTTGGTGGCACTCGAGTGTCACAGCAAGAGAATCCCCGGTTCAAGTCTGGGTTTGGGGGCCTTCCTCTGAGGAACTGCTTTTCCTTTGCATTCATGGGTTTTTCAAAGGCATTTAAGGTCGTCCAATAGTCCAGAAACAGATGTTTGAAGCTGACCGGTGGCTCTAAATTGCCTACAGGTGTGTAAGTGAGTGTGTCGTCAGCCTCTTTGTGCTTAATCTGTAATTGAGAGGTGACCTGTGCAGGGTGTAAATTACCTTTACCCACAGTTTAGACGACTCCAATCTGAGCGTCTCGAATTTAAATAAAGTAGTTCAAGAGGAATGGGCGGCTGGATGGATGATGGTGTTTTAAACAAATTCAACAACCGTTTCTCCACAAAACTCTGAGAAGTGAACTGTGGGATGTGTTCTGCTGCCCACACATCCCACCACCTGACAGGTGTCACTGTAACCAGATAGAACAAATTCAGCTCACCTCATCTGTGAAAGAGAAGAACACAAAGGAGAAGGGAACAGCAATCGGCAAAAAGTACATAGCTCTGACAGATTGTTGCTGTTTTGTCATTCCCGTCTCCACTGACTATAAGACAGGAACAGAGTTCCAAGAGTTAATGGGAGCAAGTTTTACTCTAAAGACATGAGTATTTTTTGCAAGTACACTGCGCATAACTAACTGTTGCTTTCATTTTTATGAAATTTAGACCATACAGTTCTGAAATTCTGTAGCGGTGGAGTCAATTCTGTTTTTTAATGCCTGAGAGACTTTGAAAACCCCATCTATCTGCCTATCGCTGGCAGTACTGCTTCAGTTAGATTTTGAAACTTCACAGGGGTGCTTACGGAGAATGTTCATCAGAAGTCAGATTACAAGACCGGATCTGACTCATGTCAAGATGACACAACTGGTTACTTTGTCCTCTAACCAGGTTTGTAGTTTAATTCAGCCTTACCCACAGTTGAATAAATCATTGCTTTTTGTGAGCCATAATTAGTGTTGGGGGTCATGCATTATAGCAGCGATATTGCATTTTAAGGTAATGAAGTTATACTTTGGAACAAAATCACTTCGCTGGACAATAGTAATGTGCTTTTCTGTGTTATTCAAGCTGTGCTTGCCTCTGTGTAAAGTTCAGATCTGTTTTAAGTCACGATTATTGTGCACTGCGGAGGAGGAAAGTGTTCAAGACTGAGTAGAAATGAGATGAAACTTTGCAGCTTCTGTAAAGAACAATGAGGTCCCTACTGATCACATGCACCCCGGTCCTTCTCAACACCCACTCTTAAACCAAATATACTGGTTTTAGCCTTTTTCTTCTGTAAAATAATAATATTTTTATGATTCATTAACTGGTTCAAGAGTTTGTGACTATAGGATATCACCGCTATAGCAGATATATGGTGAGAATTTCCCGTCTATGCATTTCCTGTTTCATTTTTACGGTTTTCAGTGCATTCGTGTTTTGATTTGATTGGATAAAACCACCGAGTAATCAGTAGTTCAAACACTTTTCAAATGCAGTGACTAGTAAAGGACTTTCTACAGAAGTAATGAGTGACTAGTAACATTTTGAGCAACTACCCCAACACTGGCCATAGTGCCTTTTTTCACTCCTTTATCGTGGTTGTTTTGTATTTTTAACTCTTCTACACTGGTAACAGGTTGGCATCAGGAGAGATTTGTTTTTTCCTGTTTATTGCCTCTTCCCGTTGTCCCTAACTGAATATTAGGATGCACCAAACAGCAGTCATGACGGATGAACCGATGTGAGGAGTTTGGACTTCCATGCAGTTTTATGTATAAATGATTGATGAAGTCGTCTCAGTGCAGTGAGAGTCGGTTCATCGAGTTTATTGTGAAGGGGGAATATGACATGCATGCAGACTACATGATTGGATTGTGTGTGGCCCTGCAGTGAAACTGATGAATAAATTAATCATGTAAAATTAATTAACATGCCAGACATTTCAATGAATTAAATTAATTGTCATTTATTAGTATGTGCTGCATCTTCGCAGAGAAACAAAGTTCATGTAACACGAGAAAACAAAATTGATTAAAAATATTTTTTAAAAGAGCAAATATTGACCTTAAAAATATTTCACCAATTGATTAATTACTAAGTAGCTCATTATATGAATGAGCTACAGTTGCTCAAAGTAGCTTCTTAGTTTATTGGTTCCTGACATCCATTAATTAACTCTACATAATTTGTTCACACGGTAAACTTTTGATGTTCATGCTGTAATATTTGAAATGAAATGATTGTGTGTGTGTGTGTGTGTGTGTCCCTCCTTCCCATTTGTTCACTCCCCAATTTGTTCTTTGTTCTTTGCTTGCTGATTTCTGGTTGTGTACATGTTTTTTTTTGTTGTTTTTTTCTCAGCTCTCGTACAGTGCTCTTCTTTTTGCCTCCTTTAGTTCACTCCTTTGGTTTTTCTGTTTATCTTTGCTGCTCAAGTTGGTTTGGCCAACATAAAAATCTTTAGTAGTTAATATGTATTTTATTGTGAAACTCAAGAGTGAGTTTTCAGTCATTTGCCTTGATTCACTCTGGATGTGTCGAGGTGGCAGCTCCGCTCTGTTCCAGTTTGAAATTGCAGACATTTGAAGTGTTTTGTCTGCAGGTGAAGCTGCAGCTGTTCGGGTTGAGATTTCTTCCCCCCTGAGGTGGAAAAATAATTTAGCAGACGGGCGGAAACGCTGGCCAGACCCCTGGGTGACTGAAGGAGTTCTGTTTCAGTGATGGCTGACAGTCAGCAGTCAGTTATTGGTCAGTCGTCCAGGTGAGAAGAGCTGAACCAAAAGGCATTTTGAATCTGAAGCTGCAGAAAGGCCTGCCTCTCGTGGAAGGTGTGTTTGCTGCTCAAGCCAAACTTGTCAAAGTTTGTACTCTCCTTAGCTGAATGTGAAAAGTTTGCTCAACTCACCTGTTTTCAGTGATTTGTAATCAGTGCAGACAAGAAAATAGGCTTCAACTTGCTTTTCAAACATGATTTTATCCCATAAACTTTCAGATTTCTCATTTGACAGTCTCTAAACCCTCCATCTATTCATCCTCTGATCCTGGCTTACTGAAAACGAAGGCCGATAAGATTCATAACTCACAGGCATCTTAGAGCTAGGAAAATCAATAAGGTACTGTGTTAAGAGTGTCAACTTCGACCAGATCTGGTTTTTCATCCTGAATTAGCAGTCTGCGGATTCTAGTATACATTCAGTAAAATCAAAGCAGTTCCTTCAGAGAGCATTTAGTCTTTTTAACAATGCTGAACTAAATTTAACAGGCACTTTGTACTTTGTGTCCAGATCAGAGCAGCACTGTATTGTTACTTTGGGCTAAGAAGGAGCGGCCCTGATGGCTTTATCAGCTCAAGGCTTGTTTGTTTAGTCAAAAGGGAGCTGATGAAATGTCTGAACACTGGTGTCAGAGACACCCAGACTGCAAACACAGTCTGCGACTTAAAAATCTGCATCATTGTGGAAACTCACCTGTGAACGGTGCCTGCAGAGTTGGGACGCCTGTTGCCATTAGCGCTATTTTGGAGGTCTTCAGGATGCAAAACCTTCCATGAATGACAAGTAAAAGAAGTTAATTCACGGGCTTTGTTGGATATTACACATGAACGCCGCCTTTAACAAAAATAGGGCACTTTGCATACAAAAAGATTCTCATTTCCTGCACCTTCACTCTGATCATCAAAGTCATTTTCTAGTTATATTTGCACCGTTGCAAATAGATGTACTTGAGAATTTCTCTTTTATATCATTCAATACTCGTAATTCAGAGGGTATTATGATTTTGTATTCTACTGAAGATTCCAGTTTTAGCATTAGGCTACTTCAAAATATACCTAAAGTATGTTTTCCTCATTTTGAATGTCGCCTTGGCTTTGCATTGATAATATGAGCTAACAATGGTTCTCATTCAACTCACTGTTGAACATGTTCTCTTGCAGAAGCAATGACTGTATCCATTTATGAAGGCAGACCTTCTTTTGAGCTCAAGGTTGACCTTCATTATTTTACAGAAATAACTTTACATAACTCACATTTCATTTCATTTATATACAGCCAGTGGTTTATTTGCAGCTTTCATATTCATGAAAGGACAGTTTTGTGGTTTCAACTACCATGAATCATCACAATTACCTACAACATGGAGCTGCACCAATCCCTGGGCTGTGAGATTTCTAATAAAAAACGCAGTAAAAACAATAATACCACAAAATCAAGCATGAAGCATAAAGATAGTTTTAATTTAAACAGGAAGCAATCTCCATAAAAACCAAACTCAGACGTGACAGCCAATGTCCTTGTGGATGGTAATGAGACAAAAAAAAACCTCAAAAACTACGAGGATTAGAGTGATTATTGGACCTGAAAACTTTTCTCTGGGAACAATCATAGGCTGAAAAAGTACAGAAATTGGAGAGAAGGGAAAGATCAGATATAACAGGCAAGACAGATATATACATAATAACACTTGAGGCCATCTTACACTGGATGCAGAACAGATCCGGAACGGATACGCAGCGGAACATTACGTCACACAGCAGGAGCTCCAAGCATAGACATATGGTACAAGAATTCACCCCCATTGTAATTAACAGCTGTATTTTCAGATCCGGAGCTCCACAGTGGAGCTTAATAACCACAAATCAACACTCTTAAAGCAAAATTCTGCTCGAACATTCGGTTTGAGGATAATTCTCCATCAGAACTGTCATTCAGTGTTTATTACATGTCAAAGGTTAATTAAAGCTCTGAACTGTTGGTGGACGTTTCGGATGAGTTTATCTCAGAATGGCTCAGTCAGAGACAGGCCTCCAGAGTCCAGGCCCCATGGGGTCACAGTCTCACAGTATTGAAAATCCACTGAGCAATGCTTGATATTCCAAAAGCAAGACTATCTGTTATGTTCACCGGAAAAAAAAACAAAGGCCGGATTAGACTTTAGAAGTGAAAAGGAATGAGCTCTTCATAAGCTGATATCACAGTCTCATCCCAGCACAGTCTACCATGCTTTATTAGATGCTCCTATTGAGGATCCTATTATATATTTATGGCTTTGAGAGAAATGGCAGCACTAATAATAAGAGATACGTTTATCTATCTTGCATCCAGTTATGAGAGTTTTCAGCAGGTGGTATAAAGTCCACATCCTTTTAAATATATTTACAAACCTTAAGTGCATCAGGTCCTCAGTTTGGCTTCATGAGCAACACGGAAATTGAAAACTTTTAGACCTTCAAATAGAAAAAAGAAGCCCTTTAAGCCATGTTGGAAAACCTCATCTTTTATGACTCACAGTCTGAATCAGACTAGAAAATTTGAATCATTATCATAGTTTAAACCATTTGCCGGTTTGCTATATAAAGCATGTCAAAAGAGCTTCCTCTCGAACATTTTACCTAGAAAAAAAAAAACATTTGTTTTCTATCTGGAGTTACCAGGAAATCTGAATGGACTCATATGAGTCAATGAGTGTGACTCATTGAACATTTCACAGCTTCATCCATTCACGCTGTTTAAACCATGGACATAAATGCAGGCCGGTGAACACCCCTGTTTCCATGACTACTAAAAGCGTCCAAACCGCCGTCGCCATTGTGCTACAGAACGCTCTTTAGCACTCAGCGTCAACGTGGTCACAGAGTGTTCTCCCCCCGACAGCCTGCGTTACAAGTCAAGAAATCTTCCATCGGATACATTAATGTGTCCAACAAGAGAAGGCGGTCCCCTTTGCAGATGTAATGTTTGTGTTTTGGAGCTCGAATCTGCTCTCTGACCTAAAGAACAAGCCCAGACAGGACATGTACATGCACTACTTTCTACTGCAGAGATCAATATGGAATCTGTAGTTGCATCTGTTCTAGTGAAGATGGAGAGAGCGCCAGTGCAGGCCATGCTGAATGTACCAACCCGAGGGGCGTAGCTGTGACCCATCCATCCATCCCATCCATCCGTCTGCATCCATCCATCATCCCCAGTGCCCACTAACGTAGCTGATCCCAGCAGACAACGTGCAAATGGGAATGCAGGTCACACGGTGAACAGGTCGTCAAAGTATCACAAGGCTGACCCTTTACTCTTACGACAAGTCTGAATCCATTAATAACCTAATTTAACCAGGGCCTTACACTGTGGGAAGAATGTAGAGCGTGTGAAGAAAACCCACGCAGACAAGAGAACATGAAAACGTCACCCTGGGATTAATCCAGGATATCTTTGCTGCAGACTGGCGACCTGTCCAAGGTGCACCCCGCCCTCGCCCACAGCAGCTGGGATTGGCTCCAGCCACCCGCAATCCTGAAAAGGACAAACGGCAGAAAATGGATGGATGGATGGATTTTTTTGCTGTTACTGGAGTGCTCGCTATTTCTCCACCTTGTTGTTCAAAGCTGTGAAAATAAGTATTTTTGTTGTTTTCCAAGGTCTTTTTTCTCCTTTATGGCCCGTTTATTGACCTGTACTCTGTCTGTACTCGTCCTTGTGTTTACCACAGAGCATATTAGAATCCACCACTCTGTTTTGGGGTTTCCCCACAGTAGTTTCACTATATTTCATTTTAACAATAGACATTTGAAAGAAGAAAAACATTTGATTTTAGATATACTAGAAAACTAAACTGGATTGCAAACTTTCTTCACAGTGAGGATGTGGCTGTTGAAACGTCAGGCATAATAATGGTGAAGAGTTTCTAAGAGCCCCGAGGCAGCTGCTGCTTCATTTGCTGATGGCGTTGCATATTTCCATGAGGACCTTTTTGCCCAATCTAATTACCACATCCTGCAGCTGGAGCTTCTGGTGAAATGTGATTCTGCTACAGCCATGCTGCCTTCAGGTGTTTCCTCTATACGGTGCCTGATCGCCCGAGGAGGAGGCCGAGGGCACACAGGGCTCTGCAGACGGAGCCAAAAAGGGCCAATTTGCTGAAGGACCACCTGACTCGAATGTTATTTGTGTCCAGGTTGTTCCATTTTATTATTAGTTTAGTATTAGTTGTCTTGTTATTGTGTTATAGTGCTCATTTTGTGTTATTTTTGGTTATTCATGTGTCGGACCGTGAGCGGGTGGGGTCGCTTTGGGGGAGACTTGGGGCCCACGAGCCACGATTTTCTATGTGTTTCTTGTGTTTTCCGGTGTGCTTTTCAAAATAAAAGCCCTGGTGTCTGAAAGAAGTTGTCCGTCTTCTCTCCTGCCTGAAGTTGCTGCTCGACTCTACAATATTATTAACAAGCTAAGTGCTAATCATGGAAATAGATGTTCTTTTGGTGAGATTTGGGGAATTTGTCAGAAGTTTGACATTGCTCAATACTTCTGTCTTGTTTTTTTTGTAAAAGCATCACACAGCAGTGCAGCATGGGAGCTGCTTGTGGCTGGAAATCAAAAATGAAAAAGTGACAATGTGTGGTGGATGATTACAATCCACTTTAAGTTCTTTTCTGTAAACACTTTTATTGTGGGAGTGTGTATAATGTCGCCAGTGTATTTCATTTCTAAATGAAGGGAAGTGTTTGGTTGAATGACAAGCTCGAGATTAAAGCTGTCTGCTTCATAACCTCCTCCTCTACACTTTATCACATATAAAAACAATTTAAAGATGTTTATTCGTAATCATACACAAAAAAGTTTTGTAAACATCATTCAATGCGTGATTTTTGACTGTTGGAACAAAATTGGTTTGTTGTAACCCAAAAGTCACCTTGGCGTTGGACAACTCTCTTTTTCAAAAAAAAAAAAAAAACCACAGCAGTGTCATCACTTTTACAAGGCAGGAAAATGAGTGTTCACACTAGAAATAGTGTTAAATTGTGAGATGACAACATGAAGACAAGGTGTAGAAGTCCTTTCATTGTTCACCTTTCTCGCAGCAAACCTATGTTCAGAAAAAACTGAAAAGAAAATACACATGAAATATTTCCTCTGAGAGCTCATTTGTACTCACTGTCAGATATGTGTATGGATACAAACCAGGCTTTACATCCATATTCCTGCCTGTCTCCAGGAATCTTATTACAAGTCATCAGAATAAGTCATCGATTGCAAACCTTTTGAAATATTGAAGATTTCTTCAATTTCCTTCATTGGTAATACCAGAGCGAGGAGTTCTCCATTTTCAAAACACCATGCTGATAATGCTGCCTCTCCTCTCCTACACTGCCAGCTTACAGGACATTGTTGCTCTTTCAATGTGACTTTATTTCTAGTGGAAACACTTTGTTTTTGCATTTTCATTTCAGAAAACTTCCACCTACTCGCGCATGTGCTGAAGAACTATTGGCAGCAGCAGAGTTTCAGAACAGTTGCGTTTTTCCCCATTTATGGAGAGGGAGGATATTTGGGAGTCATTTTCAGTGACTGAGCATCACTGTCAAGTAAATAGACAAGTGAAGCATGTTCTGAGAAATAAACATTTCAATCAGACAAATTCCTTTTTTGTGCATGGATTGCTTACAAATGAGATGGGGTTTTTTTTCCAGCTTTTTAGGAACAGGATTAACTCACTTTGTTCTTAAAATCCTTCCGCTTCTCCTCATTGAGGTCAAGTCAGCCACCATCAGCTGCAGGTTGTACTCTCACAACAATAGGAGCGTCTTATAATCCCACTTCAGATCATTCCAATTACCCTTTCCAGTTTTCCCACAATGGAGCCGATGCATATCTTATCCCAGACGGTACCGAGAGTCTCGGTATTGTCTGGGATAAGATAAGCGTCTCGGTCCGAGACATACAGCAACGCTCATCACATTAGCGCAGATGTGTCTTTAATAAGAAGAGCCGTTCAGATCTAAGTAAAATGTGAAAACAAAACAGTAATGGGCACAAATCACAAATCCATTTTCACACTAACTTCCTGAAAAAAAACTTTCACATGACATGGGGTGTGAATAGAAAAGTCAATTATCTAAGACCAAACAGTTTTGTGAACCTACATTTTGAATATTAAAGTCCAAAAGTGCATCTAATGATCTAGCTTTTCAGAACTGTAGTTAAAAAAAAGCAAAGTTACAAACCTGCTTGTTAAAAAAAAATTGTCTAAGCTATAGCCTATGTGGTTTTTAGCAGATTGTGACCATGAACAAAATAGATCCGCGGGAGGAGGGGATATTTAGTCGCAGTGTTCTCAGCCTATCGTTTAATTACAGGAACTAAATGTCCTCAAGCAGCTGTGCTGTCTGCAGCCTCACTGCTACAGCCTGACGTACAGAACGCTGCCTGAAAGACGCTTGTAATGTAATGATAGACCTGTCTCCACAGCGAGCAGGTTGTGGTTTCCCAGCGATTGCAACTCTGCAGCACGGATGCACAAATGAAAGAAACTTGATTTTGTTCCTCCTGGTAATATAATGAATCAATAACACAGTTTGAAATGTTTTTTTGAATGAAGCAACAGGCTGCCAGTGAAAGCAAAGGGATTTCAGAAGAGAGCGACTGGTTAGAAACCTTCAAAATAATCACACTTATTGACAAATTTTCACTAATATCTGACTATTCTATCAACTGGTCTAAGACTACAGCCATGCCTATAAACTGTGATTTACAAAGTATACCCAATGCTACAATCCAGTCTGGAAACATTAGATATTTAGGCATAAACATTTCTCCACGGATATCAGAACTTTTAAAACTAAATTACGTTCCGTTACTGAAATCAACAGAGGATGACCTCTTACGGTGGAAACGCTTACCTATATCTCTTATGGGGAGGGTTGCCACCATTAAAATGATGACTTTACCTAAGGTTAACTATTTATTTTCAATGATACCAATCAAACCATCGTCTGGCTGGTTCAAATCACTGGACTCATACATATCTAAATTTCTCTGGAAAAATAAACCATCACGTATCAGTTTAAAGACGTTACAACAGACTAAAGACAGAGGTGGACTAGACTTGCCTAACTTCAGTAATTACTTCATAGCCAGCAAGCTGCAATATATCTCCAAATGGCTTAAACCGAACAATTTAGATGAGCCATGGCTGGATGTAGAGCAAGCATTATGTGAGGATCTAGTCATCTCTGACCTGCCATTCATCAGTCCCACCATCAAATCCCATCGGTGTTTTAAAAGTGTTAACATCAGTTCTTCTTTAATGGCTTGGTGGGACTTTCTAAAGCTAACCAAATCTTCTCTGATCCCGTGTAAACTCACACCCATCTGGAACAACCCGGACATCCTGCAAAACAAAAAGATGATAAACTTCACTCAGTGGAGAAATAAAGGAATCAGCCAGCTTGAACATGTCACTGAAAATGGCAACTTTCTATCATTCAATACTCTCATCTCACAATATGGAATCAGCAGCACAGCATTTTTAGAATATCATCAACTTAAATCTATCATAGGCAAAAAGTATACCTTTAATCAATTGCAGGGACAGCTACCTCTCGGGGTCGAAGAATTCTTAAACCTCAGTTCCCCAAAGTTGCTATCAAAGATATATAAAATATTATCAAAGGTCGAAGATGAAATCTTCCTTCCGACCTTAAAATGGGAGGCTGACTTATCGAACAACTTTGACCAAAATGCGTGGTCACAAATATGTTTAAATACTTTCAAAATGACAAAGAATTCAAATATACAACTAATACAATTCAAAATTCTGCATAGAATTCATTACACAGGACGAAGGATGTTCCAGATGGGTCTATCACAATCTGATATCTGTTCACATTGCAATGATAACATGACTGACAACTACCTCCATGCCTTGTGGTCCTGCACACCAGTGCAGAGGTTCTGGCTTCAGGTGTGTGAAGACCTGTCAACATGGTTCACATGCAATATCCCTGCAACTCCCACACTGTGCCTTTTAGGTGATCTGGGTGAAATTAACATGTCGATAAACTCTGTCTACATGGTTCTCACCATCTTGTGCATCGCAAAGAAAACTATTCTTGTAAATTGGAAATCCAGAAATAATCTGAGTAACAGGCAGTTTAAGAATCTTCTATTAGATCATATCAGCTTGGAGACGATGTCTGTCTGTTCAGAGGAT
Source organism: Salarias fasciatus (assembly GCF_902148845.1). NCBI lineage: Eukaryota > Metazoa > Chordata > Actinopteri > Blenniiformes > Blenniidae > Salarias > Salarias fasciatus. The sequence goes on from NC_043760.1 coordinate 15,331,014, forward strand.
CAATCAGCTGAATCTGGTTCCCTCTGGTCCCCTGTGATCAGCTCCATCACTTAATGTAAGGGGAAGATGAGGGCCTCTCCTCTTTGAGGGTTGGTTGTTGGTGGGGGGGGGCCTGATGGCTGCAGGTGGTTGGCACTGTCTTGGGGTCGGGATCTGGGCTGCTTCGCTGGGGGCTGTCTTCGTGTTTGGTTTGGATTGGGGGTGGGGGGGCCGCCGGTTGTTGGGGCTGTCTGGCGGCGGTGGGGCGGGGGCCCCGGGGGGCCGGGGTCGGCGGGTGCCGGTTCATGTCCGGGCGGCCGGGGTGTCCTGGGGCGGGTGTGGCATGGGAGGCATTTAAGGCCTACTTAAGAGGCGAGATTATAAGTTATACTGCACATAAAACCAAAATATATTATTCACAGCTTAACACTCTCGAACAAAAAGTTAAAGAACTGGAGCAGAGACTTCACCATAATGACAGCCCAGGAAAAAGACATGAACTTCTTTTATTAAAATCCCAGTATAACAAGATAACCACCAATAGAATAGCATCCAGTTTGATGTGGCTGAAACAATCATGCTGTGACCAGGGAGAGAAAGCTGGAAAGCTGCTAGCTTGGAGGTTGAAAAAGATACAAACTGATAGATCTATTAACTCAATTAAGCTACAAAATGGAAAATTCCTAATTGATCCATCTGAAATAAACTCTGCTTTTAAAGAGTTTTATGAGGACTTATACAAATCTGAATACAGCTCACCAAACACCTCAAAAAAACAAAAGGACTTTCTCAATAAATTACATTTTCCAACACTAACTGAAAAAGCAAAAGTCGATCTAGATAAGGGTTTGAGTATTGAGGAACTATTTGAAGCAATGAAAGGTTTGAGCAGTGGTAAGGCACCTGGACCTGATGGGCTGCCCATCGAATTGTATAAAACATTCGCTGGTAAACTATTGCCTCATCTCTTAGAGGTGTTTAATGAATCATATGAAAAAGGAATACTACCCCCATCTTTAAGAGCTGCTGTAATTTCCCTCCTTTTAAAGCCGAGCAAATGTCCCTTTGAGAGAACATCATATCGACCCATATCTTTAATATCTTGCGACACCAAAATACTGTGTAAGGCTCTGGCCAGACGTATAGAACCAATAATACCTAACCTAATTCTCAATGATCAGAATGGATTTGTTCTTGGCAGACAAGGTTTCCATAACACACGGAGGCTATTGAATGTTTTATACGCTAAACAAAATGCCAGAGACCATGCAATTCTGTCATTAGATGCTGAAAAGGCATTTGAAAGAATTGAATGGCGCTACTTGTTTGATGTCTTAAAAAGATTTGGTTTTGGAGAAAAATATCTTAGATGGATTCAACTATTATATACCGATCCGGTAGCAGAAATTGTGACAAACAACCAAATTTCAGAACCCTTTAATCTCAGTCGATCTACTCGCCAAGGCTGCCCTATGAGCCCCTTATTATTTTTATTTGCTATTGAACCTTTAGCCATGGCAATTCGCCAGTCATCTGACATTACAGGCATGACTATTGGGAAAACAGAACACCGTTTATCTCTTTTTGCAGATGATATTATTTTGTTTTTAACACAGCTAAGTTCCTCACTAAAGGCCCTTAACCATTTACTGAAGACATTTAGAGAATTCTCGGGTTTCAAAATTAACAACAAAAAAAGTGCCTTGTTAATTCTGAACAGGGAAGAGAGAGAACGATCACAGATCCACACTGAATTTACTAATGCCCCAGAGGGATTTACTTACTTGGGCATTAGAGTATCACCTACGATCGAAGATATAATATCAATCAATTATGACCCACTGGTTAAAGCCATAGAAGAATCTCTAGAGAAATGGAGCTTAATGCCCATCTCTATGATAGGACGTATAAATATTATAAAGATGTCTGTCCTGCCTAAGTTTTTATATCTTTTTCAGGCAATCCCGCTTCCTCTACCAGTCTCTCTTTTCTCTGTTCTTAAGAAAAACTTCACCCGCTTCATATGGAACAACAAGCACCCTAGAATACGTATTTCTCTTCTCTACCTGCCCTATGAACGTGGCGGGCTTAAGTTACCCAACATGAAATTGTATTATTGGGCTGCCCAACTCAGAACAGCCATGTACTACTTTCTTACAACAGACATTCCAGCCTGGGTTCAGATAGAAAACAATGCAATAGAACTCCCACTGTCTCAATACCTCTACTCAGCACAAGCCAAGATACTCAAAAAACACACACAGAATCCATTCCTTAAAAATACTATGACAATATGGCATGAAGTCCACACATTTTTAGATGACACACCCAAACTTTCTTGTTTCACACCTATATGGGGAAATGAAAACTTTACCCCTGGGAGGTGTGATATGGGATTCAGACATTGGATGGAGAAAGGACTAAGCAAAATAAAACGATGAGGGCACTTTAATGTCATTCACACAATTAAAAGAAAAAATTAATTTACCTAGGGAGCATCATTTTAAATATTTGCAATTAAGAAGCTATATATATTCCCAAATTAAAACAACCTCAGAACCCTTGTTATCAACCATTGAAGAAGTTATGGTTAAGCGCGTACATAATACTGGTCAAATTTCCACCCTTTACAGTCTGTTATTAGCAACTTCTAAAGAGAACTCTCTTTCCTGTCTATCTGCATGGAAAAATGATTTACAGTCAGATATCAGTGTGGAGGATTGGGAGGAAACTTGCCTTCTAGCCCAAAGTCAAACAATAAATACAAGATGTAAACTTTTACAATATAAATGGCTGCTTAGGACCTATATCACACCTGTTAAACTACATCACTTTAATCCAAGTATTCCTGATCACTGCATCAAATGTACAGATGAAGCTGGTCCGCTGTTACACTGCAGGTGGTGGGGGACGGGGCGGGGTGGATGGGGGGGTAGATAGGGGGGTGGTGGGCTGTGGGGGTTAGGGGGTTGGGGAAGGTGCGTGTACGTGTATGTGTATATGTGTGTGGGTGTGTATGTGTGAGTATGTATATATGTTTTTGTATGTGTGGGTATTTATGTAGGTGTATGTGAGTGTGTGGGTGTGTATCTGGATATGTATGTGTATGACTATGTATGTGTAAGTGTGTATGTGTGTGTGGGTATGTATCTGTGAGCGGGGTATGTATGTGTGTGAGGGTGTGTATCTGTAAGTATGTATGTATGTCTGTACGTGTGGGTGTATATGTGTGGGCGATTGGAGCTATGTATGAGAGAGTGTGGTGTCCTGTGGGGGGTGGCCCCGGTGGGCCTGGGGGCGGTGGGCCCTGGGTCTGGGTCCTTCTGCTGCCCCCTGTCTGTCCTCACCTTCACTCCTCCTGATGCATGATGGGTGTGTGCTTCTTGGGTCGGTGGCTCTCTGGCCATGGTCGCTGTCCGCCCTGGTCCTGGGGGGGGGCGGCGCTCCTGGCCCTGTCCTTCATCGGGGGGCTCCTGGGTGACGGGGGTGCTGCGGCATCCCCGGACCCCCCTCTCCCCCCGCTCTCATGCACACACACGTAGGGCTTTGGGAGGCGGGCTTATCAAGTTGGGTGTGGCGGAGGGGGCCATCTAAGTGGCCCCAATCACTGCACGCTTCAGTGGCTCGCCTCTCAGTCTTAATTGCACTTAGTCATCTAACACAACCAAATACATACAAACACACACGTCGGGGGGTCTTGGCGCGCTGTGTCGGGGGTGGGGCTGTTCAGGTGGATGAGACTGCTCGTTTGGCCTCACTCGCGGCACGGTGTGGTTACTGACCCTCAAATTTTAATCGCAAACAACATATACTCCATCAACACTCACGAGACGGAGGGGGGGGAGGGAGGGCAATGGGGTCTTCTGCGCCCCCGTTTCCGGATTCCTTCTGGTGGGGGGTGGGGCGGGGGGGGCTGTTGTTTTCCCCACAGGCCGGGGGTTTGGAGCGGCTGTGGTTTGGGGGGCTGCTGGCTCGGGGGGGTGCATACCTGTCTGCGGCGGTGGGGTGGGGGGGAGGTGGGGGCGGCAGTTGTGTGTGGCGGGGGGTCCTGGATGTGGGGTTCGGTGTTCCCTTGCCTTCCGGGGGTGTCTCCCACAGGATGTGACAGTTGGATGACGAGGGAATGTGAGTGTGTTTGGGGTAGGATGGACTGTGTGTGTGTGTGTGTGTGTGTGTGTGTGTGTGTGTGTGTGTGTGTCTGTGTGTGTGTGGTGTGTGTGTGTGCGTGCTTGTTAGCGTGAGAGTGTGTGAGTGTGTTGGAATGTGAGTGTGTGTGTGTGCGTTTGGTTTAGGGATGAGTGGTTGTGTGTGTGCGTGTGTGCATGTGTGTGTGTCAGTATGAGTGAGTGGGTATGAGTGTTGGGTTGGGGCGGGGGGAGTGAGGCGGGAGAGGACAGGGGGTGGGAGGGGTGGGCCGGGCGGTGGACAGGGGGGTGGGTTCCGGGTGGGGGTCGTGGGGTGGGGGGGGGGGGGGGGGGGGGGGGGGGGTGATGCCCTGGATCTCGGGGTGCATGGCCGGAGCGCTGGGGGGTGTACTGGCCTGGGGTGGGTAGCCGCCCGTGTGGGCTGGTTCTCCCGGATGGGTCATGGCCCTCCGCCTGGGTGGGGGGTTGGCTCCTGGGCTCTTGGGCCTTGGGCTCTCGGCCCTGCCCGCCCCGGGCGTCCGGTGCCCGGGGTGGACCGGCTCCTGCCGGTCGTGGCTCCGCGGGGCCCGGGCCCCGGGACTGCCGGGGTCCCCGGCCGGGGCTTTCCTCTGCCCCGTTTCTGGACTGGAGCGTGGGCGTCTGCCTGGGGGGGGCGGCTTGGATCTGGGCTCTGTGATGTCCGCCGGCTGTCTGGGCTCTGAGGGCCTCTCTGGCCTGCTTCTGGCCTTCTCAGAGGTCAGAGGTCATATATGCATGATCACTATCACCATCACTGTCACCATCATATTCACATGATCACGTTGATCTTTAATCACTCTTCACATACTGGGTTACTTTGTCTTCTTGTGGTGGTTAGAATAATGGTGATCTGTAGCAGACCTCTCTTGATGCACGCCCCTAGTTTACTACTAGTTACGACTAGCTATCTTCAAAAAAAAAAAAAAAAAAAACGGTTTGTGGTGTGCTTGCATTTCCTTCCTCCCCTACACCTCCTTTTATTTTTGTGGCCTGGTCTGTTCACTAATATGGTTCGGAAAAAAAGAAAAAAAAAATGTATGTATGGTTCTGTAATTTTCTGTGTTGGTTGTCGGCTCTGTTTTGGTGTTGTCTAGATTGGGGGTTTGGGATTGTTCTAGGTTGCGTGTGGTGCGTCGACAACACTGTTTTGTATTGTGACTTTGTACATAGGTTGTGCCCCCCCCCCCTTCCGTTCTCCCTCTCTTTATCTTTCTCTCTTTCTGTTCCTGCTCTCTGAGCATTTCCGTCCCGGTCCTGTCCGGCAGCCATGCCGGATGCCAGCTTTAAATAAAGGCAGCAGCAGGAGGAGACTCAGTCTCGTCCTGCTGCCAACATTAAAATCTGTTCGGATAGTAAAAGGCTACAATCATACAATATTGCATGCCCCAGCTGCCGAACAGGACAAGGGAAAAAAAAAAAAAAAAAAAAAGAAACCTTCAAAATGCTGCTTTGGGAATTCTGGGCCAACCTGTCATTGAAGCTATTGTTGAATGGTGTTAAAAGGTCCTGTGGAGGCAAAGAAAAAGATTAATTGTATTAGACTTTGTTCGTTAAAGGGTTTATTGTGACTGGCACCTTGCTCTGATTCAATGACTGATCCTGTAATGAAGCATTGTGGCAGGGATAAAACTATTAAATGAGCATTTAAAGGATGAAAAAAATACATCAAAACTGAAATTACCATCATTATATCTTGACATAAAAAGATTTTTATTCTTTAAACCATTGAAACGAAAAGTCTAAATCATAATTTCATACTTTTCTTTTGTGGAGTTACATGTGGTTTTCTCTCCATACAGCCACAGGCCAAAGGCGACACTTTCACTGTATTTCCGTATTTCAATCTCCAGAGTGTACTGTGAGTTGCAAATGCCAATAACATGAAAAGACAACAAAGAAAATGCAGATTGATTCAGCTTCAGGAATCAGAAAGCGGGTGGGATAGGGTCATATTTACCTTCTTCAGCTGCGTTTGCTCACTCAAAAGATGATAAATGCCATCAACGGCTTTTCACCTTTTCTCCTCGTTTTCTGCCTCTGTAGCTCCGCATCGCCAGAAAATCACCACTCACAGGCCATCTGTTAAAGTTATTATTTGAAACTCCTATAATTTGAGAGGATTTGGGGATTGTAATACTTTTCTGCTGCCTTGTAAAAAGCCCCAGTTTCCTTTTCAGAGATTAAAAAAAAAAAAAAAAAAAGCTGCTAAAGCTGACCCAAAAGTTTTTGTAAAATGTGCTTTAAAGCAAGTAAACACAAGGTCGTTTTTTGATGTTTTTTTTTAATGGAGGCATTTCCGTCCCCCCCTTAACAGCACCTCTGTAAAACCCACTTCACTCATGCACTTTTAACATGTGAGACCCATAATCCTCTGAGATGAAACACAGTCTTTATACTGTATGTCCCTATAATTTTACAAGAACTGTAATGTAGCTAAAAGGTAGGCCTGAAATGAGCCATTAGCCTTCTGAAAAGGTGCACTGAATATAAGGCACAAAGAATCATACAATACTCTGTAATCAGGACATAACATGGTAGAGGCGAGAGGAGACGCCACTTGTTTCAAAAAAGCATCAATGGGGACGAAAACAACTTCGTCTTCAACAGCAGCTGCATGTGTTTCTTTTAATATATTCACCATGCAGCACTTGTGTTTTGAATTGACTTCTTCCCCCAAGATGCCCATTTCCATATAAATGAGCTTTGTATAAGAATCATTTATGCTTTTATATTTTTCATCCGCCACTCACAATGCCCTCCGCCGGCGTGATGAAGCTACACTTCAGAAAATAGATAGTCTAACTTGTTTCTTTCTGTGGCACATGTCTGTCAAGTTCATTCTGTATGCATAAAATGGTCCAAACTCTCACGACAAAGGGGTAAAAGTTGGTGGTGTGCTGCCCTCTACTGGTGAGAAGTTCAATAACATCCAGAAATTTCAAAATTAAAGAAGATGAAAAGTCATTTTCATGCTTTTTGTCTTGCACATGCATGCACAATAACTGATGTTGTAATGCTATGTTGGTCAGTATGGATACGCAAGCTTCCTCATGAGTAACGACACACTTCGTGATTCGACCTGATTGATATCGAAAGTTTTTTTGGTTGCTTTTTTCTGACTGTTTGTAAAACCCTTTGAATTTCTTTCAAGTCTTTCCTTTTGGTGGATTTTCTTTAAAAAAAGAAAAAAAAAAGAAGAACAGTCTTGAGATTCAAACAACATTTGTAATTGATCACACATTTATCACCTTGAGTAGCTTCAGTGTGACTTTTACTGCTTTCACCATTTTACATTAACTTCGACCACTTTAAGCCAGCAAGAAGGAGAAAAAACAAAAATCACCAGAAAGTAAAAATGTACAGAAAGTCACAAATACTGAGGTGAGGGTTTCACACACATTCTGAGCTGCCTGTGTGAGTTTTAAACATTTGCTGTGAAAAACAATGCGGTTTTAATTCAGCTCTGAAATGAAAAATGAGAAAGAAAAACCCTCCCTTTATTTATTATTAAACGCCACGGTCCAGCAGCTGACCCTCCAGCACGCCTCTGTAAGGATTCCACCATGAATGTTAATCACTAACTAAGATGTTGTACCTATATGTGCCCGGCCTGTCCGCCTCTTCACCTCCCTCCAGGGACTGAAATCGATGAGGCAAAGTGGAACTTTCAGCATTCCCACCGTGCTGGACTCCATGGAGCTCGACGGCTCATGAGATTGATGAGGCACAACTTCCACTGAATGAACACGGTCAGTGTGTGGCCCTGAAACCTCCCATCGTGGAGGCGGTTAGTGGGATGAAGCTGTTTCCGTTACAGAGGGTTTGGTTCCTCAGTTTTGTGACCGAGAGCCTGAAACATTAGATCCTGGGAGAGGTCTGGCCGCCAGACTCACATGGAGTTTGCCGAGGACCTGAGTACGTTGTAAGTATGTTGGAACTGTTTAAAAACTCAGTTCCTCCTCACATCGGTGAGCATAATGTGAAGACGGCAGAGGAATGACCATGTGTCGTCAAGGCGATTATGACTGTAGAGTTCAGGAAGTAGAACAGATGGGTCTGGAGTCAGGCACAAGGGGATCGGAATAAAATCTACAACTACTGTAAACTGTAAAGACAGAGGACACTGGAAAGCTGAATGAAAGAGCAGTTCTGAGGATGGGCAAGTGAAGCTTTGAGTCGCTGGATGGGGTTACCCAGAAGTTACCAGTAAGAATTCTTATAGATGCGGGAGCGTCCAATTCATTTAATGTGAGTTCTGTGCTGCAGTCTCAGTGCACAGCCACTGATCCCTACATTCTAAAGCAGGCAATGGGGCTGGATCTGCTGCCTGTTCCCGTTGAGTCTGGACTGAGGTTACCATGGGGGTATATCTAGCTCTGTCAGTTCTGGGGATACAGGTTATCCTCCTCTTGGTTTTCTGGTGGAGGACAAAATGGTGGTAAGAAGGTGGTTGCCACATGAAGATTGTTTCCTTGGTGCTCCTGTTTGCCAGGTTGTTGAGCCCTCCAGGTTCCAGGAGGGGGTGCTGAAGACATCTCATAATCAGTAAGATGAGCAAGTACATCCTGTAGTACTTCTTTTGGCCTCGGTTGAAAATGGATGTTTTTCTGTATTGTTGGGTGTATACATCAGGCCGTTGTGACACTTGTCCCCGGGACAAGTGCACCAAGTTTCTAAGATGTTCTGCTAAAATGTAAATATACCAACATGTTCGAGATACTAACACTCACACATCAGTGTCTCAAACATCCTTGATAATGATATCAGCTCTCGGTTGGCAGCTGGCATCAATACCAAATTGTCCAATTGCGAATGAAGTCCAACGTATCTGTTGGGGCAGCCCAGAAGAACATGGAATAAAAGCTCTGTTTCATGATTGATCAGGATCCTTTCGGGGTGGAATATTTGGGGTATTGTCCTGCTTTTTTATTCTCTGCTAGGTCCAGCGCACTGAACATCACATCTGGCTATACTTAAATAAATAGTAATAATCTAAAGTCAGCTGTTTTGGCATTTTTCACACCAAGTATAGAATAAAGAACCGGGTGGAGAGAGTTGGAAGTCCTAGGCTCCAACAGTATGTGAGAACGTGCCACACATGTCTAATGACCAGGAAGTCTGCTCAGGAAATTGAACCTGAATGTGGTTTCCAGAAGTGGTTGTACAAGGGGGGCGTGTTAGGAGGAGCCTGGACTCTCCCCAGGCCAACATGAAGTACCGGGAGGCTCATAGTGCTGAGGCTCATCAATTCAGTCCGGGGGGCCCGGTTCTGGCATTGTTGCCCCTGAAGACATCTTCATTTGATGGCAAGTTCCACGATCTATTTACAGCCTCTGTTCATCAACCAGTAACCCCCTCCTCCCCTTGCTAAGTGCTGACGGGTGCAGATTTGGGCAGAGGATCGCTCATGGGTGGAGATTGAAGTCACTGATATGTCTTCACAATAAACATTTTGCCACTGTAGACAGTAATAGTAATAATATGCATTTTATAAATGTTTTAAGAGTTAATGTAAAACTGTCTCCATCTGAAGCCAAAACCCTGATATTCAATAGTAATCAGGAGTAAATAAAGAATGGGTAAAATACTGCAAGGGGATACTCAGAAAAAATAAAAATGAGTATAGGGTGAAAACTTCAGCCACACATTTTGAGCACAGCAGCTCAAAAGGATGGAAACAAAATAGAAAATATGAACAATGTACATCATGGACAGGTTGTGAGTCCGTCACACACAGAAAAACATTATTTTTTTAGGAGTCATCAGTGAAGCCAAAATGAATATTTTTGTACTGTGTGCAAACTGCGGCAAGGCCAGAGTGTGAAACACTAATCTGGTATTAATCTCAAGGGGTGAAATCTTTTTTTTTTTTTTTAATTCGTCCTTTCTGTTTATGATTTAAAAATGTGCATTGCCTGTAACCAATCTGCCACTCTGCTCTCAGATTGCTGATGTTAAAAAAATACTATTCAGTACTGAGTTAACTGTGGTTCTAGGATTATCAGGTTTGCATTGTGAACATTTTTCTCAGTGGATCGTCTGTCTCAACCGTGATACAATCACCTCCATGTCCTCCGTCATGTCATCCATCCATCTTCTGAGGTCTTCTTCTTCCTGGAAGTTCTACCTCATATACTATAGGCTACAATTGATGCAAATCCAGGAAAAAAAAATCAAACAAGTAAGTAAAGTCACAATGCTTGAACTTTTTTATTGAAATATAATCGACCCCTGAGGCTAGAGAAAAAGGCCACAGTTCGCTTGTGCCTCGTCTAGCTCCTCAGTCTGACACAGCCGGTTAGAACACAACAGACCTGCCAAAACACACATTACACAATCGTTGTGAAACTCACTTTGTTTTTTTTTTCTTTGTTTTGTTTTTTTTTTTTTTTGTCATTTCTTTTTGTTTGTTTGTTTTTATAATCCAAACTTAAAAAGTTTACACAGCCCTTCACGTACTGACCAAGTCTCAGAATGTTCACAAATCATTTACAGAACTCCAAATACAAGTAAAAGGAGGGGGGAAGAAATGCTACCTCTCCGAGTCAAAGTGCTCCGTTTAGCTCACGTGTGGTCCGGGGATCAGATCGGCGGAGATGTGGAATCAGATTTGACCTGAAGGAGGTTATTCTGACGAATGTGGCGGGAGGTATGAGTCTGAAGCCAGGAGGTCAAACGGACTACAGCTGGTTAAGACATGAGCTTTGGATCGTTGCGTGAAAATGTTGACATTTCAAGACACATTCTTCACTTTTTTTTACGTTTTTTTTTTTTTTAATGAAAGATAGAAGATATTCCCCCTTCAATCAATACAGTAACAATGAAACCAAAAGACCAGAAACCACCGTGCTCACCTCAGATAAATGTTTTTTTTTTTTTCCAAGTTTTGGCCTCTGTGTGATTACATTCACACTAATGAGGCCGTTCATGTGAGATGCAGTAAAGCAGAGGTCCCTATTTTATGCTCAGGACCTCGTCTTGGTCCGTAACATTTTGGGACTGAGGCAAAAGCCGCCTCCGGCCCTGTGAAATTCCCCCCAAAAATAAAGAGAAACATTGGGGAGTCTTTTTTTTTTTTTTTCTTTTTTCTTTTTTTTTTTGTCCAGGTCTGGGACACACTGAGGTAACATAGACAGTAATAAATTATTCAGTTGCTTAAAAAACACTTTGCAAGAATCATATCAATTCATATCAATAATACAAAATGGTATCAAACATACATGATGCAACATTTTCGTCAAACATTCATATATTTTTTTTTCTTCTTTTTCCACCTCATGACAGAGAGTCTGTTGCTCCGTGACGAGAAATCCCACGTCTCAGATCCTCCTGTGGAAACTCTAAATCCAGTCTCTTTAACAGTAGATTAAAGGAGATTAATACTGCCTTCCATCTTTTTGCTGAGGTTGATTTTCTGCTTCCATGCTGAGGTGTATTTTATTGTGTTACCTTCTTATTTCAAAAATCGAAATTCCACTTTATTTGATTTTCGCCAAAGCATACGCAGGCACACAGGGTTGCAACACCAATCAGCCGTTTGCTTAATTTGTCATTTTACATTCAGATCTTTTTTTTTTCTCTTTTCTTTTTTTTTTTCATTTTTCAACCGTGCCTTTAAGGTTTGACGAGAAACAACATGCCAATAGGAAAGTCGTATTAAAAGTGCAAAAAAAATGTATTCCTTCAAGAGTCGGCATTCACCCAGACAAGAGAGTTGTCCACCGAAACTTTAGTGCGTTAACAGTACGAGCCATTTCGTAGGTTATTAAAATTGTACATTCCTACCACCAACCTCACGACGACATACGAGTGTGTGGCTGCTTGGAGTGTGTGTGTGTGTGATTCAGCCTGTTCTGTAGCTAGGTTAGCATGGCTTTGAGCCCCCTGGAGCTCATCCCGGGGCTACAGTATTTCTCCTCTGTCCTCCACTGAATCGTTTTCCTCCATTGTCCTGAATTCAGTGCTAAAAAGCCCCTCGAATGACATAAAGTGACATCACATTATTTTGGTTAGTGGCCAGTGCAAATCAGCTTCTCCAGCCAGTCTGGGCTCCGGAACGCGGAGCTCTCGTGATCCCTTTAACCTATTCGCTTTCACTCAGAAGTTCCTACACATCTTAAAAACAGCACTGCGTGTGTTTACACTGCTGATTATAATTACATATTTTTTTTAAATCACAAATATAACTTTTACTCTATATTTTCAGATACAAAATAACCCCACTAAAAGCAACTTTAAAGAGTATTATTAATTCGATAAGAAGGGAAAAATATATATTAGGGCGACTGTTCTTACAGTACTGGTAAATGGCTGCACTCGATACGTCACAGACGATGACTGAAGAGGCGACCCGACCAACAGTAACGATTTCTTTAAAAGAGAGGCAGTGGCTCTTTCTTACCGTCTGTGAGAAAATAATTTGTGTTTCTGTAAACAGATGGGTGTTGGTGGAAACCCTGTTAGACTTACATTAAAGTGGAGCCCCTCGCCTTCATACGATAACACTGTTTCAGCACTTCAACAAGCTGATATGGCCGTCACATCCACCCGTCCGTCCATACCATACAACTTTTTTCTTTTTTGTCACGTTACTTTTGCTCGCTACGACATGCCCTTCCCTGTCTGGCGCGGCCGCGAGGCGCGCATGCAGCCCTCAGCCCGCTCGTTCACAACATCGCACAGCATCGTCTGTCACCGCTCTCCTTCCGCAGAGACTCAACCTGCCGCTTGTCTTCCTTTCCTCAAAGCACAGGAGTGTGGTGGAGTCCATGAAGCATGACGCGCTCCCTTTCCTTTGTTTTCCCCCTCTTCTCCGGAGGGCAGGTTCACATGTGGAGGTAATTCTCTCATCTCTGTTTGTCTTCTTGTGCCGCATTTGATACCAACATCAAAAATTACACTTGATTGAGAAAAACAGTTCAGGAGCTGGATACAGACTGGAGTGGGGGAGGGGCTCAAACGACCTTTGAAGGAGGGATTCCAAGGCAATTCAAAAGGTCTGAGGGGCCGAATAGTCCGATTGATACGATCCGGCCTCCGTCCCTCTGGATTCATTGGGCCAAACTCACCCTCGTCCCTTTTGTGCTCCAGTAGTTAACCGCTGCTGGGGAGTTCCCTGACATCCAAAGGTGTGTTGATGTGCGTGTAGGTGTGTGTGTGTGTGTGTGTGTGTGTGTGTGTGTGTGTGTGTGTGTGTGTTTGTGTGCACGTGTTGAATGGTCTACATGACGAGGGAGGTCACAATATGGCGCAGTGGAACCTGTGGGAGCCCGTCGACCGCTCTGCTCTCCACTTCATCTTCTTTTTCTTCTTCTGGTTTCGTTCTGGAACTTGCTGCCTGTGGGCAGAAACAAAACGGCATCCGGTCAGGATCCGACCTGAACCTTCTAAATCCGCATAAGGCGGGAGTCTGAAGCCTGCGGCTCTGGAGCCACATGTGGCTCTTCAGCCCCTCTGTGTCCGCTTCCTGAAGTCTTCAGAATATGGAATGGAAATAAACACAATATTTTCATTTTCATTGTATCATCATTTCCTTTTTTTGTGGAGAAGAAAAGGAAGAGTTGGGGGGTAAAAAGGGGGGAAAATTAAGAAAAAAAAATCTAAGTATAGCTAAAACTCCTCTAAACATTAAGAAATGGTTGATATAAGTACTTCAACAGGATAAAATAGCCAAGATGTGTGAAATGACTGAAAGAAAATCCATGAAAAAAATGCAAAAGATTAAAAAAATAAGGTAATATATCCAAATTGTACTTTGTGAATAGGTATAGCTATTTTTTTTAGGGTTTTTTTTCTTCATTTCACATATTTAGTCAACTTTAACTATTTATATAGGATATTTAAAAAAAAAAAAAAAAAAAAACAAGCTTGATTTTGGCGTGTGTTACACCTTATTTTGTTTCAGGTGATTTCATGTTTTGGCAGTTAGGATAATCTAAACATGCTTCTAATAATAAACTTCATTTCAAACAGATAGTAACCCAATAAAATGAAGTTTTGAAACACAGACATGACATACAGTACTAATACGAGAACTATGTAGTTCTGCAATCTGGCCACAAGAGGGCAGTGTCGACTCATATATCTGCTCAAGTCGGTTCAGAACAGAAAGTTTCCTCATGAGTCACAAACTGAGAGCTTTTCCCAACCCTGACACTCTTTTCACCAATCCAACTCCTGACGCGGTTCTGTGTGTTGTGTCCATGCAGGATTACCTAAAAATAGAACATGACCACACTGGAAAAACACTCACTTCAACCGAATACTTCTGAAATTACACGTGTGTAAAGACAGGAAATAGCTTTGGGATTTTTCTGTCCTTTTTCACTCTTCCTAAGAACCATCGGACTGCCTCCACATTCCACTGCTGCACCGTCTGAATGCCTCTGAGGAAAGGACATTACACGTAAAGTAACATGATGTATGCATAATGCGCTCTACATATTTGTAGATGCTTATGCTGCTGTGCTGCAGAGAAAAAAAAAACTATTTCACAACAAGACATTGACATTATTGCCACTTAAAAAGTGAGGAAAAAAATCAAAAGCTACCTTATAACACGGACCAGCTCGTGAAAGGCTTTGTCCACGTTCATCGGCGGATCCTTGGCACTGGTTTCAATATAAGTTATCTGAAGAAAGAAGAAGTTCACCAAAAAGAACGAGATAAAAATCAGCTGCGGCATGAGGACACAGATCGCAGTGCTGGTGTGAGATGACTTGCCACTTCTTATCAAGTCCCAGCATAAAGCTAAGAAAAGGGCAGGTGTTCAATGCTCGCATGTTTCTGAGTCCTGGGGAACCGTTTCCTCTTATTTTGCATGTTCTATACCAGGAAATAGCTGTTATACATCTGCTTCTGTGGCACCTGGCATTAAATCTTATTTTATCATTGGTCCAGCACGCTAAAAAAAAAAGGGATATTTTGAAATTTTGATATAATTTTCCTTCTGCTGTTTCTTCCCAAATCTTTCTGGTTTCCAGCAGGTTAAACCTGCACCACACTTTAAAAACCATGAACCCACATCACTCGAAACAAGCCTGACGTTAAATCTAAGTTTAGAAAGTTAAATTTACACCCACATCCTCTTCACCACGACCACAGAGAAACATCAGTTTATCAGTTCAACCCTTCTGAACAGCATTGATTGAAAGCTCGGTTCACCCCATCCTGGAGGATTGTCCCACTGCAACAATCCCTTTTTTCATTCTTTCTTTAAGCCATTACACAACAACCTTGAGCTTCTACTTTGCAATAAAATGGATAAATGTAAAAAGTGCTTCATTGTACGATGCTGTTATTCCCAGTTCAGGACATAAATCCACTCACACGCCACAGTGAGAGAAACAGACTCAGCAGCTCTGCCTCAGTGACAAGATTACATAAGTTTTAATTCTGTTAACATGCAACCATTCGCAAGGAAGCCTGACTCCGATCCAAATGAAACAACTGGTTTCTGAAAGTGATGCAAAAAGCAAAAAAACACTTTGATTCATGCAGCTATCCTGAGTCCATGATGCTGCATATCCAGGACTCACGTTATGTTTTGCAGCCATCTCTTGGCCCTGGTCTGTTGTGACTTTTCTCAGATGGACCAAGTCCACTTTGTTGGCAACCAGCACCATGGGGAAGGCCTCTCTGAAACACACACACAGACAGACACACACACATGCAGCACAGTGAATGAAATGACATGTGATCATCTTCACACTTTTCCCTGGATGGCATGAAACAGCAGAGCAGGCATTCATATGATAAATATATGTGGGGATTCAGAAGTCGTGGGTACAGTCAGGTACCACCAAATATGGATCGAAAGCTGTTAGCTCAGCTCGCCCTTCTATTTCTGTTTCACCTCAGACTCTTGTTTTATCGTGTGCTGTCAGTCAGCACGAGTGAACAGATGCTCGTCTCTCCACTTACATTCACAACGCAACAGAATAAAAAAAGAAAAAAAAAAAAGGACGTTCTGCCAACCGAGAGTGAAGTGAGGAAGAGGAGCTTATTTTTACCCACTCGTATCCCAAATGATGTGATAGCGGCGCTTCTGAGGGCTGCCTGAAATGTACCTGATGAGTCAGCACAGGGCAGAGAGGACGAGGACGCGTGGCGACAGTACGATGGGTGACTTCAGCATTGAGAAATTCTCTCTCTGCGCTGTTGTTGTTCAAGTCGAACAGATTAGAAAAATCATGCTTGCATGCAGAAGTAGCCACTGGCCAGCGGGCCCAACAACTTCTCTGGGGGGGGGGGGGGGGAAACCCCGAGACGCATTTTGAAAGATGACATCTGCTTCTTAAAAAGTTAAATCTAGACACAAGCAGCAAAGAAAATTATTTTAAGACACCGTGTAGGTACGAGGCTGTCTGAACTGCCGGGTCAAGTGTACTAATGTGCTTCATGGCTTGATCAAAAGATCTACATTCAACAGAAATGCACATGCAGCTTTGTTTTCATACAGGCTTCTCATATCCAACATCAAATCTGTCAGCGTTTCATTCCCAGAAATACAATACAGGGAAATCAGAGTTTTCCGGCCGAAAACTGTTGATATTTGAATTTTTATCATTAATTTTTTAATTCCTGTCATGAGGAAGTTTTCAGACTTTGTTCAGTTCCAGTGTGGCAGATACAGAATATTCATATAATTAGAATTATAATATAATTCAGGCTCCTATAACTGTAGTGCTACTTAAATCATAAACACACCGAATAAAAGTAGAAGAGCATCCTTCTGAAAGCCCACACAAAGTAGACAGGAGATAATTCAATGAAATCAACATTCGCATATCAAAAAGTCATTCTTCTATTGTTTAAACAGTGAATGTTATATATGATATTGCACTGATTATTAAAAAAAAGTGAAACAGCATAAAAAACAGTAATTACTGTAAGTCATGAAAATAACGTCTTTACTGTTATTCTGTGTATAAAGATGTTTTAAACCTATTTTTGCACTGCCTTTTTTTGTATTGTATAAAGTTTTTGCCTATTTTGCCCTGTTTTTCTTTATACTCTTTATTTTTTATCTTACCCATCCTGTACTGCACACCGCAGAGAGAGAATTTTATTGCACACATGGTATGCACTTGACAATAAACTTTGAATTGACATTGAAAGAAACAAAGACATCTTAAAAGCATCTTAAAAAGCTCTATTATTCCATGTTCTCAGATGGATGACAGGCCACAATTCAGAGTGAAACACCATTTTCGATTATTTTTGAAGGGGATGCGCATGTAAACTAAACATATTGCACCCCTTGCTGTTTTTTGTTCTGAGCATGTTTGTGTTCCCCAGAAGCCCAGATCCAGTGGCGAGCGGCGGCGGGCCTACCTGTCTTTGACCCGTAGTATGAGCTGATGGAAGCGGTCCACGTGTTCGAAGCTGGCCTTGTCCGTGACGGAGAAGACGATGAGGAAGCCGTCTCCGGTCCTCATGTACTGCTCCCTCATGGCGCTGAACTCCTCTTGGCCGGCTGTGTCCAGCACTGGAGTCCGCAAACACGTGGACACACACAGTCGTGCAATTTCATTTTAATGCACAGTAACAGAAAACTACGATGGCAGATGGCGCTTATGAGGCGGTTATGATGCTCACCATCCAGTATGGCCCACTGTCCATCGATTTCAGTGTGTTTGAGATATGAATCCTCGATAGTGGGATCGTAGTCTGGCACAAAGATCTTCTGGAAAAACTGGATGGTGAGGGCGCTCTTCCCAACGCCACCATCCCCCACCACCACCAGCTTGTACGTTGGCAGGTTGTCACTTGGCACGGCGCTGGTTGCCATGGCGACCCCGGCAGCGGCGGCGAAGGTGGGAAGTAGGCTAGTAGGCGGCTGCTGAGACGCACCTGGTGGAGACGGAGCGCTGAGAGTGAGAAACAAACAGTGGGGGGGGCGACAACAAAGAGGAGGAGGGAGGAGGGGGCAATACGCAGAAAAAGCTGGGGGAGTTTCTTTTTCATTTTTTTCAATCTCCATGGAGACAGCGGATCATATCCAGGAGCAGATCACAGCAGAAAGAGGGGGCAAAAAAAAAAAAAAGATGGCGGAAACCACAGAGCGGACAACTGCACTTTATGGATCAAACAGGCAGACTGACAGCTCTGAGTGACTGGATGTGGAAAAGATTATGAAAACCAAACAATTAGCTTTTCTAGGTCTGCTGAGAAGTTTTTCCCGATGCTTTAATTATTGGTGCCTTGGAGCAAACATCTAGTATTCATTGCAGGACACGAGATTAGTGATGGGTTCAACAGTGCAGACTGGCCTGATGGGCAGCATTTTGCTGTCGGCTGTAACAGAAACATGTGTGATAGTATCCAGAAAATAAAGGGTCATTAGTGTGAAGTCTTCCAAACTGAAAAGGCTGTAAACAAAAAGCAAATAGAGCCCGTGCTTTTCGTGCTTTCCCCAATCTTAGGGATGAAGCAAATAGAATTTCAAGCCTATTTTGTACATGTTACAGTCAATTAAGTTAATGAAAGACAGAAAGATTCTGGTTCCTGAACAATTATGCCACCAAATCAAAAATCGGTGTTGTATTTATTTCACTGACTGACAAACTTCCAAATGTTTTTCATATATAAAGATATAGCTGAAAATATGTGGTCAGTTTTTACTGATAACCGACAGCTCTGAATGTCAAAAACCTATTTTACCATTTTCATTCCTTTCCATTTCCTTTATACAATGAATAAAATTATCAGTTCTCTTCTCATTTCTTTTGAAAACATTTAAAAAGGAACAAATCATTTAAAAATATACAATTTTCAAGCATATCTTGATTTTTTTTTTTTTCTAAAACTATTTAATCCCTCCATATCCATCGATACCAACAATTTTAAGGTCATGGTCATGAGACCCAGAGCTTTTCTCACGATTTACCTGGAAAAGCCACCATTACCACGCAGGCCTGAAACTGACAAAACCACAGACCTTTACATCGACACACAACGTCAAATATTAACTCAACACGCATACCTTTGTATTACTGGAGTAAGCCAAAGAGCCAGAGCAAGAGGACAAGCGCTCCTACCAATAGGTGATAAATAACAGATTTAGTGCTCAATGGCCAGAGCTATTTACAGTGAAATCTACAGTAAAATGTGTATGAATTTAAGTATTTACTAATAGAGTAATTTCCCATGTTTATTTAGTTAGAGTGCCAGCAAATGTTGAAAAAGTTATATCTTAAAATGAAGGGTTTGATTAAAATTAAACTGTAAAAAAATAAAATTAAATATACATTGGAAAAGAGAGATAAACTGCACTGGGAAGCCGATCCGTATTCTTGGCACCACTGTTGCAATAAACAGAGCGCAAAGAATGCATTCATTTCAAGAGGAAGCTTAACTTGTAAAAGCCTGCTTCGTGCAGTTTCAGCACTTTCTGGCCTCACTCTCTTTTCTCCGGAGTGTTTTCCCAAACCTTCTGTCACCGATCCTCCACACCAAAAATCGAATGTATTTTTCAAAGCATGCATGCCGTCTGTTCCATCCTATAAGCTGATTTCACACAATTTCAGTACAAATACGCATTAATAAAGCATTCATAATTTCATAACTGAACCGGAGTTGCGTTGCTTTCTGTGTCATTCCTCCTGCGTTTGCGTTCGTGTGCGGTGCGCACATCAGCACGTGAAGCAAAGTCACTCTTGCCTCAAGTGAAGCGCGTTCCTCTGAACGACTACAAAAGGCTTCCATTGTGAAAGCGACAGGAAATGCCTCAGCAGTTGTCAAGGAGGTCAGTGTCTCGCTGCCTGACAAGTGTTGGCCAACCAAGTTAGACAAAGCGATTTTTGAGAGCCGCCATGTCTTCGATATAAGCACGAACACTACAAAAAAAAAAAAAAAAACGAAAGGAAAAAAGACAGACTTGGAAAAGGTTTCTGTATTTGTCATCGATGCTGGAAGCAGACTAATGACATCTTCTCTCCCTGACCATGGAAAACCACAGGACAGGAGAGGGAGAGCTGTACTGAGTAATTATGGCCTTTTCAAAACAAAAATACACATCCTACTACAGTGTGAGAGCTTTGACAGAAGAGCGTTTCGACATACTGGCTCAGTATATTAAAAAAAAAACTGTAAAAAACAGCACATAACTCAGCTGGCCTGTACATCGGCACCACAGGGGAACAGCCTGTACAGTACTTCCCCTCTAACATAATCAAGTGAATCAATATGGGACTTTAAAATCTGTCGTGCAATCCTGTGCTGTTGTGGTAAAACGCTCACACCACTGCTGACCACAAAGAGCCACAAAAAGAACATGGCATGGGAGGCAGAGCGTGAGGGAAGGGCGAGAGAAATCAGAAACAGAGGAGGCGAGAGGAGGAGCCGGGGGCGTGTGAGGACAAAGTTTATAGAAATGCTACAACATGGTATTGACTCACTACGACAGCCGCAGCAATTTTATGAGTCGCTTCCTGTTTTTGGCCCTTTTTCTCCTCTTGCTACATAACATTCACGTTTCAGACTCCACATGTGGGACTCAAGGTTTGGAATAATACCTTTAAGAGTGAACAGTAACTTTATTGGCAAACCAATGACCACTGCACGAGAAAAAAAAAAAAAACAAATTTAAATAACATGCATCACAATCTCTGGACCGCCATTGTAGAAATTGTCCACTTAGATAAGTTTCATATGAACAGTCAATAACGGACAGCGCTGTTGAGCTCATAGTCTCCACACTAAAGTGTGCTGCAAGAGGTTTTCGTGGCGCAGTGAATGCACAATTTCAGCTGCGGGCAAACGGACATTGAAAGCTCCACAAGTCAAAAACCGAGTCCTATGTTTGGATACCAGACTGCTGAGTAAGGTAAACAGAGTTAGCCCTGAAGCTAGCTTTGGTTTTGGCCCTGGAGAGGAGAACACAAGTCGCCCTCTGTGGGAAAGTGTCTGTGGAAGAACACAGCCTCCAACGGGCCCGTGGCAGTATCCTCACCGCATTCTTCAGACATTTCAGCCACTTGGGGGAGGACCTTTTTAACGGCCGTTCTTCCACAGGAACTTTCCACAAGTACTCGGAACCATCGCTGGAAATTTGTGCATTTCACCAGGTCTGAACGCAATGCAAAGCTTGATCTCCTTTAACCTCCTAAGTCGTCAAGAAGCAAAGCGCGTGTGATATTTGAGTAGCCGGGTGATCTATTTACCAGAATTAGCAACTGAAACTGTACATTTAGCGCTACTTTACACCTTGGCTTGCACATGTTGTCTGCGCTTATCTCTGGTCGGTTTCTACATAACACAGTGACTTCCTGACACTTTTATACACTCGGTCAAGCAAGTGCGCAAGAGCTGAGATCTCTCTCTCTCTCTCTCTCTTCAGCTCCTAATGACGAATACAGGACTCCGAGTATAGTGGAAACTAACTAAACATACAGGATTGATTTAAAATTGCACAACTTTAGTATTTCTATAAAGTGGCTATTTGGGAGCCATGTGTCTTATTGCCCACGATTCCTTTCAAGACCCGCTTTGAGGTGGATTGGAAGCAGGGCAGATCATAAATTTCATCTTTCCCTCCCAAAACATTTTGCAAAGACAGATGTATTTTCATTGGTGGTGAGTTTTGAAAACGATGGCATCTTCGAAAACCCTTTTGTCCCCCGGAGAGCCCACAGATCTCTGCAGAAGCTGCCGAACAGAGAAGCCAAATGCTGGCAGACACACACCCATTCTCACCAACATACAAAAGCAGGAGGCTTCAAAGTCAAATCAATGGGCGGTTTCCAAGGTCTGCTCTCAGAAGCTACTTGTGGTTGTCTCTGACATGTGCCACTCTAATTTCAACAACTTCAGAGCTCGCCCCATAATCTCTGACTCCCTCCCCACAGAGACTCCAGACCCCCATATTGTAATCCACTGATCAAGACAAAAAAAAAAAAAAAAAAAAAAAAAACACTACTCCAGATCCTTGATGGTCTGAATAGCAGTAAGAAGGGTTAAACGTATGTTGTTTGCAGTGCATGAATTATAAGTTGTGATGTCGCACCCAAAACAAATGAGAAATGAAAGAAAGAAAGCAAACAGCGATGCGAGCAGCACGACGCTCCCGCCACCCCGCCCATTCCTCCCTCACCCACCAGGAAACAGCTGTCAGTTGGCTCAAGTCCATCCATTCCTGCCCAGCACAATGGAGGGAAGGAAGCATCTTCCTTCCTTTCCAACACCAGGCAGGTTCAGCGAAGAATTTCTGAGCCAAATTCCGGACGTTAAAAAAAAAAAAAACTACTTCAGTTGGTTGGTTGTCACAAAATATGCCTTTTGAAAAGAAAGAAAACACAGATTACAACAGCGTGAAGGAATTCAAAAGCAAAAGTTGAGAGGCCATGTGAAATCACAGTAGGTGTGGTTTTCAGCGTCGCCGTGAGTGTGAGGGGTGACCCAGTGTTGCTGAAGCCAAGTCAGGTCACAACCTCTTGGGGTGTGTCAGGATTTCCCCCTGCGAGTCCGTGCGGTGGGATCTGTCAAACACCTCTCATCTCTGATCACCACAACACAACCGACGTCTGTCCATCCCCAAGATGTGAGGAGAGAGAATCGCACAGAGCGTCAACTCGTTTTCCTCTTCTCACACTGCCGTTTGTTTTGAGCCTCACTAAAACAGGGGGAAAAAATCTTTTGTCCTGTTGTTTGGGGTTTATATGCTTCTGGGAAATAGTCTTAAAATGCTAATAAGGTCAGAGGCATGTTTCAAGTTTATTAGCTGTGTTGAAAATGATCCACATCAGGATTAAACTTTTACTCTGTTTCCTCTTAGAAACAAATACAAAACTGCACTTTCAGTTTACTGAAACGCGGCTGTCTGTGTAAAACAGAGGACGCCGCTGCGTTTTGGACCTTGCATTTTGTCCTCACAGCGGCTCCTCGGTCTCTCTGGGCTTCTTGAGAAATGGTTAGTCGCTGTCTTGGGAAAGGATAAAAGGATTTCCCTCTTTACGTGGGAACAAAGCGGCAACACAACTCACAGAATGGGAACGGGGGACGAACGCAGAGGGGCACACCCCGTACCATTTATACCAGCACTCATCGATCATTCACAGGAGGTGATAAAAAAAAAATGTGGTTCACCAAGTTTAAAATGTCTTTGAGCTTCAGGCGGTTGTCATGTCACTAAATTTGGCCAAGTCACAGCTTTATTATTAGTTTCAGTTGCTTTTTTTAATGCTATACATGTGATTTTCTCAAAAAATTGCAGGGCATTATATGATTTGAAATACTCATCATCAACTGTTATATATTTTTAGATTATTATTGTTGATTAAATAAGAGCATTAATGCAAACTTGGATAATGGTTGGTGAATGTGTCTGAACAATGAATAGGCCAGGAGTCTCAGACATAAGGGCCATGGGCGAGAAGCAGCCTGCAAGAGGCTCCAATACAGCCTACCAAACTGCCAAGAAAATTATAAAAATGTCAAGAAACATGGATTTAAAAGAAAAAACAAATAACTTAATAGCAGGGGACACAACACTGAGACCTGAGCTGAGATATTGCTGATGCTGCCAAGTTTTCAGTAAAAAAGGCTTTATGTTGACATTGTTATTTCCATAGTTGTTTGGTTTTGAGAAAATCTAGACATTTCCATCACGTAATTCTCTACACAACAACAACAAAAAAACACTTGAAAGTTTAAATTCAAAGCTTATTATGGCCCTACTTCACTCAGGATGAAATGAGGCTGTATGTGACTCCAACATTAACAACACGACAATTTTTCCTCTGAGATATCAGAACAGAATAGAAGTATTTCATTAATCCCAGAAGGAAATATTTTTGAAACACGCTGTACAGTGATGGAATGGCTAATGATGTGAAGTCAGCTGACTGCCCCATCATCGTACCTCCAACAACTGCAGACTTTCAGAATCACACATTTTACACACCCCGTGCAACACTGCCTGAAAGGAGAAATCCAACAAGCCTGTTGGATGTTTAATCACATGATTGTGGGTCACCAGCAGTGACTAACTTGGCAGCCTCTGGTCTCAAATCATTATTTGAGAGCCCATTTAACCAGAACCGCACAAAAACCGGCATTATGTTTCTTTTGGGCTCAAAGCTGTCCACATGCAACTCACACATATTTCAGCAGCGAGCTGTGATTGGCACCGGGCATGTCCTCCCCTGACCTCTGCAGTCAGTCACGCTGGAGTTTTGCTTTGGGTATTTGAGGGTGTAAAGTAGGCTGCTGTGAGACGACTGCAGCCCTTGCAGAAACAAGACGGATTGAAAGAATTATCATCTGCTGTTAACCAAATTTCCCAGGTGGAAAGAGCTCATGTGAGGTTCAGGAAAGTCAAAATTCTATTTTTTTCATTACCAAATATAACAAGATTCAAACTGCAGACAGCAAGTTATTTGATATATTCATTGCATAAAGCTACTTAGCTGCTGTTGACTGATAATGAAAAGTGTAAAAATAACAAAACTAACCCTCCAAGGATGTTGTATTTCTTGAAGTACATGTCTGTTTAACCGTGTGTGTGAATATCTGGTGTTTCTATTCTAGAAAATACACAAATGAAACCAACACACTAAGTTTCAGTGACATGATGCCGGCCACATTCAGATCAGCATAAATTTCCCTTCCCTATCTCTGAGCTGCTCTCTTCTCTTCCAGTGTTACGTCAACCATCTCCATGTCCTCCATCAATCTCTGAGGTCTTCCACTCCTCCTGCTGCCTGGCAGCTCCGTCTCAAACATCCTTTGTCTAATATATCCACCGCCTCTCCAAGTCCAAACTATCTCAGCCAGGCCTCTCGAGCTCGATCGCTAAAATGTTAAACTCTCCAAGCAGGATCTCTGTTAGAGTAAGTGTAACATTAGTCCTCTCTGGACTGCTGTGTTGACAGAAGATGTAGTTAATATGTTCTTTTCTAATCTCTGGCTCATCTGAAAGAAATAATATCACCAAAGATGCTTCTTTTTCAAACATGTGTTGATGTTAACGTAGAACTGCAGCAGTGAATACACACAGGTGATGGTTTTGGGTTAATAATCATGATAGTTATATAGTAATCAAATTGTTATTTCATAAGAGCATCCAATGAAACATGAGTGCAATATAACATCAGTCTTGGATATGGTTACATTCTTGCAGAAAAAAACATGTAATAACTTAAATATCAGTCTCATTATCGCAACAAAATGTGCAACTGCACTGTTAGTATTTTTCTACTGTGTTGCAAATATCCTCAAAGACTGTCTGATGTGATTGAACAGCAGCCTGCTTCTCATAAGGAATTGCAAACATGTCCACATGCCAGGTGGATATTTGCTCATCACACCTCATTTATTTTGCTCATTTTGTCGCCAAATAACTAAACCTGCCTGAGCTTGCTTTTCCACACTGTGGGCCAGCCTCTCGTCACACTGCGAGATGCCAGGAGCGTCACCTCGGTGAGACTTCATGCATCCAAGTGTCAGTCTGAAAGCTCTCGGGAATCATTGTTTAATAACCAGCAATGGCAGGCGGGCACAGAGGAGAGGAGACACATGCAGAATGCACCAAATGCTGAATTCCCTGGATGGAGGAGAGAAGTGTCAAACAGCATCGAGCCACCTGAGCATCATCATTAGGATCAGCAGGGTTTGGCCTGTGCATGTACAGTTATGACGGAGACATAAAGAGGTATCAGTTCTCAGACAAGTCAAATGATCTGACGATTTCACTTTGCTATTTATAGTGGTTGGTGTGTGTGCGTGTGTGTGCGTGTGTGTGTGTGTGCGTGTGTGTGTGTGTGTGTGTGTGTGTGTGTGTGTGTGTGTGTGTGTGTGTGATTCTGAATGATCTCATCCTATGATTTGAGACATGAAAAATCCCTCTGTTCTCCCTGCCCAGCGGTTCACTGTGCGCACACGCACGCACGCACGCACACACACACACACACACACACACACACACACACACACACACACCATCTCCTCTCTGTGTGTAGCGCAAGCAGGAGAAAAACACCAGCGCCAAACGTGTACGTTTCTGGGCTCATTACTGACACAAAGCACCATCAACCCAAACCTGTGTTTTCTGTTTGTTCCCAGGGGATTTAATTCCGGATCGAGCCGAGGCCCCCTCTGTCTGATCTGTCTGTCTGTCTGACAGTATGGAAAACCAACAAGCAGCCGCCCCGGAATAACGGATTTTTAATGCTTCATATTTCTCTTCAAGTTTGCGGCTTAAAAAAAAAAAAAGCAGGAAATTCCGCATATTGGACACAATCGCGATGTTAAAACCAGCGACCCTGTCTTCTTCATTATCAGTTTAAAGCAATCTGTTGCCCGACAGCTGAACGTCCAGAGGGGAGTTTAAGGGTTTTTTCTTTTTTTTTTTTTTTTTTTTTTTTTTTTTACACACGGTCAAACAACGGAACCCGCCACACACCTCCTCTCTGTATATCCACAGCGAAGGAAGGCGACTCACCGAGACGAGCTTCTCCACAGTGACCGCAAAGACACGTCCTCACACCGGCGCAGTCCTTCACATCTCCCTCGTTCTCGGCTTCAAACCACCGCCGCCCTTTCTCCACGGACGGGAGTGCGCTGCCCACATCAGCGAAACAATACGGACAGCAGCTAATCTCCGCATCAGTGTTGCCAACTCCTCAGTAAAGAAAGTAGCGATTGGCTGTCGTAATTTTTTCCCCCTCAGCTATTGGCTGTCGTAAAAGTCGCTGGAAGTCACTTGGTGACGTCATCCTCCCAATTTGCATATTTGATTAACAATTTGCATATCGCTATAATAATATTGAAAATATTATATTATTCTTGTATGGGTATATAGTTTTATACTGCATGCGTCGAACCTATATATTTTTGTTGAAAATATTCTTTTTTAATTGCTAAAATATAATTTTCTTATTTTCTGAGACAGAATCTAGGGATTTTCATCATCTATGAGCCACAATCATCCAAATTTCAAGAAACAGAGGCTAGAAATAATTACTCAATGTGTAATGGATATAGAGAATATTTGGTTTTCATTTTCTGAAATGTGTTACAAAACAAAAATGAAATTCCTCCGCCAGTCCTTGGTTATCTCCCCCATCCCACTCAACAACACTAGTGCAGAGTATTGAGATAAGCATGCATTTTCACTATGCAGATAGTATAAGACTAGAAATCTTTTTTTTAAGTTAGGGACTCAACACTCTTGAATTTCGACTTGTTCTCTTGGTGTACACAAAATAATAAACTTTACAGGTTGAAGATCAGTGATTCACTGCATTTGACACTGCCTTCACAACAACTTTTTTAAAGGGGTACTAACTCCTAAGTAGGAGTACTAACCTTATACTTGCAAATCATTGCAACGCCAAATCACTGCACATTGCTTGCACTGTGATGACAACTCACTGCACAGTGCACAATCATAGCAGTAGAACATGTTTATATGGGTATATAGAAAAAAATTTATATAGTAACAAATAATAAAATGCCACCTGCACAAATCAATAAGGTACTAAAAGTCTGGAGATTAGGAAGTGTTTTAAATATCCTAATTACGTTATCATAAAAATGTAAAGTGAGTTGACGTGAGATGCCTTCAAGAGCAGGGAGTCTGCGTCGCAGCGCGTTCCCGTCGCGAACGTCCACCGTGAAGCCTCTGCGTCGACGCTACGCGCAAATAACAGCGTGTAGCGTCTATCTGCGCCCTGCTCTTTGCGTTCTGTAGACTGCAGACCGAGGGACTGGCTCGCGGTGCGTCGCCACACGCTCCGTATTGCTGCAACAGCTGAAGCTAAAAATAGAAAAGTCCCAAAGGGGTGAAACGGCGCTTTTTGGTAAATGCCGAAAAGACTTGAGAGATGTTTCCAGTAGAATAAAAAGGCCGACTAGTACAAGAAAGATAACTTTAACACTTCGATTCTCTTTTAAATGTCTTTTTTTCAAGTAAAATAATAAAATGTGAAAAAAACAGGAGATAGAGTTCCCCTTTTTCAGTTAAATGGACTGTTCCCAAATATAGAGGACTTCTTTAAAGAGATAGTCGTGTCAAATTAGCTGTTCTGGTTCAAGAGAGCCACATGGACGAATTCAAGGAGAAATATTGTGTTTTTTATTATTATTCACAATGCACTAAAACAATTCGCTCAAATCTCCTTCCTTTAGTATTACTTTATATTACTACATCTGACTTCCATATGTTCCAGAAACTGATTGAACTCTCCATTAAACATTTATATCTCAATCATTGAAATGCTTTACCACTGTTTGAATGTAGTACAAATCCTGCCTGCTTGCTCATTTCTTGCCTGAAAAACCCCCATCAGTGAGGTGGATTTCTAAGTGGATTTCTTGAAAATGTTGCCTATACAATAGTGAGTCATACTATTACACAGTATAATGTGTAATTTACAAAAGAAAAAGAGCCAAAGTGTGCTATGTATGGGTCCTCATCAATATGCTAATGAATTTATAACTCATCATGACAAAAAGTAACTCTTTTCAAAAGAAATAACCTTTTCTGCTTAAGTCTTTCAGAAACTATCCTTAGTCTGTTTAGTTTACAGAAGTGTGCACCAGAAGATGGTGAATATGGCGAACTGAGGTGCTCAAGCAAGCACATAGAAGAATAGTTGACCAACAATGGCTGAAGTGTTTTGCTGCTATAGTGGTTTAGTAATTTTGAGAGAAGACATCGCTCCAACTTTCTGCCGTTCCTGCTGATGTCTGGTGGTGGTTGTAGCCTCAGAGACTATGACAATTATGGGCCTTGTTATAACAAAAACCTAGATGATGTTTAATCATTTGGTCAACTAATTGCAGGGATTCAGAATAAACACTCTAAAAATCCACTCATGTTACTCAGTGCTGTCACCGTGCGCAATGGAGGAGTGACCAAAATAATGCATAGTTCCTCTTTAAAAGCAGTTTAATGACAATGGATTAAATAGTAATAATTTATGACAAATTGAATTTCATTAAATGTCAATAACCGAGAAACTTACATTATTGATGAATAAATGAATGAATAATGAATATTATTCACAGAAGTTCAGTAATTATGTGTTAGTTAATGGTGTCATTTGTCACCTGTTTATCAAGTTTTTATGTCAAACAGTTGCGTCGCACATCTTCCGTATTCATGTTTAACAGTTAAAAAGCAGCATTAGAAATGGCAAGAAAGATAGTTATAGGATCACAAGGTAGCAAAGTGCCTTTGACTTTTCTAATTTTGCTGAAGCAAATGTCCACATTACCTTATAAGTACAGTATACAAAAATAGAACAGAACATTAGAAAGTGGATGGATGTGTGTTTGCTACCTGATCAAGACTATACATCCTGGCATTCAAGTGTGTATGGGTGGGTCCAATACAAGAAACGTCCAACATCAAGATTATATTACAACAGACATGAAAGGTGTAAGTTTATTGGCATGCTCTCTGCTGACACTGCCTGCTGTCTATTCTATGAATAATAATTTAATCTGCGAACACTTTTGAACTACTGCATCCATTCATATCATGTCACTGCAAAACCAGGTTAGCAAATGCAGTTTGAATGCAATGCATTGTGTTGTATTCAGTCTAAATGTGAAAAGTGAGGTCTGCAGATATCCGTTTCAAACAAGGCCTTGTCTTGTAACTGATGTATAGTCAGACTGGACGGGAGCCACTTAAGTGCTTCCCGGAAGCCTTCATGATTACATTGTACATTTGTGAGCAGGTAAGTGTGCAGAGAGAATGGGAATACACTTGGGAATGAGGATATGTCATGAGATCTATTGCTATATACATTATTTAAATAGGGTATTAGCATAATGTCACACTAACTCTGCACCTACAAATTCCATGATGTGGACGACAACAAACACAAATTGCTCTTTCTGATAGGACTGTTTATGATGTAGGAGTGTGTGTGTGTGTGTGTGTGTGTGTGTGTGTGTGTGTGTGTGTGTGTGTGTGTGTGTGTGTCTCAGTGTCTCTATGTGACAGCATCAGGTTTACAGCAGGAAAGACTGCCAAATAATATATTGTTTCTATATATTTCTATGTTTCTAATTGAGAGCAGTGTTAGTGGTTAGCGATCTGGCCTCACATGGTGAATGTCACTACTTAAGTTTCATGCCTTGGTTCTATTTTGTGGAAAGTTTGCATCTTCTCTCTCCACTCACATTCATCTGGTAGCATCCTGCAATCCAAAGCTGGATAAATCAAAATTGAGCATAGGTGGATGATGTGTCTGATTGTCTCTTCAATTGTCTGTCTCATCCCATGTCAGAAAGGGATATTTACCCTAAATTGAAAAAAAAAAAAAACACTGTAGGAGGTGGATAAATGATCATATTTAGTCTGGAAATGTTATGTCTGCATCATGTACTTTCAACTTGGATGACCCACATTTTGAGGATAGATGATGCCTAAATGATACATCAAATTCCTCTTAATTTTGAAATCAAAATTTTGCCTCCTCGTTTATTGACAGAAATGTCATTTATCAAACGAAATTATATCTCCATCATCAAAAACTGAAATTCAGATCCTAACTCAGCGGTTACTCAACAAGCCTTGAATAATCTCTGTTCACCCATCAGTGGTACAAAAATAACTTCAAAATCTGTGCCAAGAAATAATGATAGACGTCATGGCTCTTGAATATAAAAATATATATCTTAAAAAGAAAAATAAGAGCTCTCTTATGAATTCTTTTTGGACAAAAAGCCAAGAAAAATGTGAAGTATTTTTCTAAATAATTTTTTTTTCTGAAAACCCAACAAAATATTTCTTACCGTGTTTTCAATGAAAAAGCATAAACATTTAAAAGTTTATACCCACAAAAATACTAGTTTAAAATACCAAAAGTATGTCCGCACTTCAATTAGGAAAAAGAAGTGAGCTTCTGAAAAACTGAAAACCCTTTTGTGGATTATACAACGAATTCCTGTTGACTGGACAGAGAACACGCAAGGAGCTTCAACAGCAGACAAACCGACTGGAGGTGACAAAGTACACATTCAGAGAGCAGGGAGACGATGAGGCACAGCTGACAAGAATCTGAAGGCAATCGGGGACGCGAAAGAGCAGAGAGGAGGACATGAGAATGGAGAGCAATAAACAACCACTAAAGAGGGTAAAGATGTTCCTCTAAACATGAATCTGAGACGTTAAAAAAATGACCGAAACATGAAAATCATGAGGGATACATGGTGAAAAGAAAACATGAAGACGGAAGACAGGGCAAAGCACACAGCCAGGACCGTAAAAGATGGTTGTGATTTTCCAGATATGACAGTTAATCTCAATAATCCCTGCAGGTATTCAACAACACAAGACCTAGATGTCGGTATCTAATCTGCATTGACGCACTTGAATTCCCCGTATGTTGATCAAAGAGTCAGAGGATCTCTGACGCAGCCGTCCGTTTTGACTCGTAGGAGGCAATCAAGAGGCGGTGAAGTGAGTGACTGGGTTATTGATTTATTCATCCACTGAGAGGTCACTCTACTGGCTTTGGCGGCAGCCCAATGGGATCTTAATTCACGAATTGATTGCTTTGAGTCTTCAGCATATGTCTTCTGTTTTCCTCAGATTCTGCTGGTATGTAAAGGGCCGGTTCAGACGTCGTTTAGCTTGGACTGTCTCCAGTCGCCACGTGTTCATCGTCAATCGCTTTGAGACGAACTGTGCTGATCTTCTAATAAGTCCACGGTGTTGACCATGTTCGTCTTTCAAGTGTGACTGACATTCGGTGTCATGGATCATTAAGCACGAGTGACGTCTGCGTGTGCGTCAGTCTCGGTGCTTATACTTGACGTGCACACACATCTGTGTGTATAACACCAAGTCCTATGTACAGCTCAGCTTCTTTGGCACTTTTGTCTTCATCAGCGTCAGACACCCCTAACACTCGACTTATCACATGGATGCATGCACACATCTGGAAAACAGAAAGCCCATGGCTTTCACAACTTTTTTCTAATTTGTCTAATTTGGTTTTAGAGCCCTCTACAAACTGTGGATTGATTTTGCTCGATAAAGCTCTATAACACCTGAAAAAGAGGTGAAATTTTATTGAATAGAGAATGCTCTAATAGAACAGAATGAGATTAAAGTAGATATCTTAAAGTGGATAGTGGCTAGCGCAGAATGAAAAAAGTGAAATAGAATGGAATAGAATAGAATAGAGAGGGGGGATTCTCTGGTTCTTTCCCATCAGACACAAAACGACGACTTCCTTTGCCTCTGTCCTGTTTCCATGGAGACAGTAGTGAGCTTGTTCTTTCTACGAGGAACAGACCATCTGACTTCAACACAATATGCTCAAAACCCACACACACACACACACACACACACACACACACACACACACACAGAAAAGTAATTCCATTTCACAAACTGTCTTTTACTACAGTGGCTACGTAATCTGTCCTACTTTTGTGTGTGTGTGTGTGTTTGTGTGTGCAGGTTTATATCTGCATCTCTTCAAATTGATTGATAGCTGTGATCATGTATTCTTCTCTGCGCAAGTGTATAGATCTTTCCAGCTGAGGAGATTCACAGAGGAAACCAATTAAAAACACTGTAGAGGAAGTGCCAAAATGTATGGAAACCCCTTTTACAATGCATCCTGGGTAAATTATTAAACCACAAATAATGGTAGTATTAGGAGCAATCTTATCACATGAAACTGAGAGTTATTTGTACTTATATGGCCTTGTGCACACATCCAAGTCACAGCTGTGCTAATATCCACTTCAATAACAAAACTTCAAGTGTGATCATGCTTTTACACAACACTTATCAGTACTGTTGTGTCCATTTTTCTACTGGGAAATATGACAGTTTCAACCTCTGAACTTGAAGCTCCACAAAACTATTGTGATCTCACTTAATAGAACAGGAAGTATGATTATAAAATCTGATTATTGAATGTTGGAGAGGAGGTAGAATTAAACAAGTGTTGCTTCTTTCTGCCCCATTTCAGCGTGTATGTCTGTATGTATGTCTCAATAGGTTATCTGAGGCTCTCAGGACAGATGAAACACAGACAACCACACACACTCACATTAACATCAGCAACAAATTTCAGATGCATGTTTTTTGTGTTTTTTTTTAACTGAGGTAACTGGAGCCCTCACAGAAAGGCCTTCAAGGCCAAAATCAAGCTAAAAACATTCATGCTTGTGTGTGGGAAAACTAAAATCCTACCATGATCTGGCCCAAGACTGAAAGTGACTGTTAAAAAATACATTGTTTTACATTCAAGACCAGCACAAATGCCTTCAAAACAGATTACCGTAACGATAAACAGTCTTCTTTGCTGGATTTAATGTTCTTCACACTGACTGTGGGGTGGAGGCTGCTTCATTTTCCCCAGGAAGGAGGGTCCTTCACCTCCACCCCAGGAATTTCCACCCACGTTCAGTCACAATCACGCCCATCCTTTTAAAAGTGTTAGGCGTCCCCACCTAATACTTCCACCTCAACACCAGTAAATCAAATACCATATACATCGTATCAACCGTCATCAGAGCGTGCATGTTGATCAAAACCAAGCTGCTGAATTTGGTGATTTGAATGTTTGAGGGCATCACAAGACACTGACAAGTCCTCTCAGGAGTGTGTGGACAGCTTTCACTTCCTCCCCTGCATGTGCAGCTTGTAACTGCTCCTGCCAGCTGCTGACTGCTTCTTGTCATTGTTCTGTCCGGAGTCATATTCAAGCTTCATCTGCTTCTCAGAGGTGATATAGTACACATTCAATTAAAAAAAATAATTAAAAAAATCATCCATACACCAATATTCACCACAGTGTATTTTCACTGCTGTTCACACATCAACTGACTCAGTCCATAAGAGATCACAGCATGAGAGCCCACTGGACTCGTGTTGACTTAAAAAGGGGGGAAAAAGGTTTTGTGAATGTTGTATTTATTAGTAATTGGCACCTGGAGCATAGACTGTGTAAGAAATAAGTAAAAGAATAAATGAATAAATAAAGGTGTATGTTCTGGAGTCAATCCCAGCTGACATTGGGGCTACAGGTAGGACCAATCAAGATCATACTTTTACTCACATTCTCTGGTTTGCCTAACAACAGGCGATCAATAAGTTCTTTATTTTTTACCTCCTTTGTTTACTTATTGAATCAATAGGAAGAAAAAAGCATTTTTGTCACCATTTATGGAAATATTTTATTATGTAAGTTTGATGTGATAGATAGATAGATAGATAGATAGATAGATAGATAGATAGCTCGAGGTTCAGATTTAAGGACTTATTTTATTGTTATGGTCCAAGATTAGTTTTAAATTGTAGACATCTTCTGATAATACATACTGTTCAATACATACTGTTGCACGATCTTTGATTCTAATCTGTTCTGTTTACAAATGACCATTACTGTCGCATTTTCAGGGGTCAGCTTGTGCACGCTGACTTGTCTATGCCAAGGAATCTTAATACACTACAGTACTGCTGGATGACAACAAGAGGTTGTACTTCCTGGATCTGGAGTTGCTCCCTTATACCAACACATGGGGGCGCCTCCCACCAAAGACTTTACCACTGAAGCACAGTGACTGATTCTGACGGAAAGGTTGAGAAAACAAACTGCTTTCTGTTTGTAATAAAAGAAAAAAAAAGACTTCTTCTCAGTGGGTTACCTGTCATCCTCATTGCTATAACTACACCTGTTTGAAACATGTTTGATGTTAAACTGGTCAAGTTGCTCTATGAAAGGCATCTTTGTTTACTTGACTCTAAGAGGTTTCTCACCAGCGATGGTGGCGATATACACATTTTCTGTGCTGTTCAAAAATAAACGGCTTTGGGGTTTGCCCAGTGGCGGCCTTATTTCAAGAAAAAAAGTTATATCATTCTTGTAATTTCATGAACATTTGACATTTTGGAATTGCAAATGTTATGAAAAAAACTAGGTGGCACAAGAATGTGTGACTTGACTTCTATATTTTTTTGTCTAACTAGCAGAACATTTTGTTAATCATAAGCAGTGTTGGGCAAGTTACTTTCAAAAAGTAATTTGTAACTTATTCATAAAAGTAACTAAGTCAGTAACAAAGTTACAATATTCTAAATGTAACTGATTACTAGGCAAAGTAACTATTGTGTCACTTAAAAAAATGTGCTTAAATATGTCAAAGAATTTGGATCCCCTCTGAATGGAACTTTAAGATGCATGCTCAAATATTCATTCTAAAACTGAATATACGTGACAGAAAAATGATCAAACAGGAAATGTTACTTTAATCTAGATGATTCAAATATTGCTGTGTGTTAATATGATACAAGACATCAATCAAATTTGATTTGAAGCTGTACATAGCTTTACGACATCTACTGACATACATCTATTAACACAGATGTAGCACTGATGGGCAGTACACACATTTTCTGATAACCATGTAATCAGCCCACCTCTCGACCCTATAACCCCACGACCCTCTCTAATGTCACTTAACAACAGTGTTGGATTCCATTCTCCATATCGAGCTGCAGAAGGAAACTATAGGGCTGTGGCTTATTCTTCCTGATGTTCAGTTATAAACACACACATGCTGGTAAAAACAGACACAAGAAGCTGTTGTAAAAACAATAGTCTTATTGCCATCTTCTACAGTAATATTCCATTCACAGCATTCAGTCCCAAGCTCTTTTTCTATTACTGTTTTTATACAGCAACAGCTTTTTTTACAGTAATAATTAAACTGTCATTATGGAGATTACCAAAGGATTTCATGCCGTTTTATGGCAATAATTCAACACCTATTATCTACATATAGTCTCCTTTAAGTTATGCATCATCTCTTGAACAGTTTCTGAACTGTTTTTACAGTAATAATTCAATCCATTGTCAACAGTTGTATCATATTCTCAGCCTTTTATGTAACTAATAATACGATTGTCAGTTTGTAGAAGTACTTTTTTTGTAGTCATCATACTGTTATCATCATCTGCACTGTATAGCTTTTGCATTTCCTTTTTCAACACTAATGATGTGATTGTCATTTTCTGCAGTATGCCAACCCAGTGAATTCTCATCTGTAGACCAGAGATTACCAGGCTCTGTTCCTGATCTCAGCTCTAAACAAACATTTTTGTTTATGACATTGCACAGGATGGTAAATTCATGGATGTCATTAAGAAAAAGCAGGAAGAGATGCATTGGACAGTGTTGAGCATGCAGGGTGTTTTAATTTACTAAGGCAAAGGTGGCATTATGCAATCAAAATATACAAGAGTGAGTACTACAGGATGAAAAATATTTCCATATTTGATTGAATTTTCTGTTTTTTATAATTAAAACTGTTTGGAAAAACTCAAAATACATACAAGCCACGTTATGACAAAACTGTATTTCCCTTAAAATGACCTCATACCACTTCAACTTGAATGTGATTTCTCTTGTTATAAATGAGGAGATTTAACAATTTGATAAACAAAGGTAAAATTGGGAAGCAAATCAAAAAGGCATGAACGCTAAAAGTCTCCAAAAGACCTCTACTTTTTCTTTGTCTATGCAATGTTATTTATTTATTTATTTTTTAATTTTTTTAGGATGTGGCTGCACATCCTTTAGGTTCCTTATTTTTGTAGATCTGATTCTGAAAAGGCTCATGCTTCACTGCAGGGGAGGATTCCACACATCTCAGCTTTTAATATATAATATAATATAATATAATATAATATAATATAATATAATATAATATAATATAATATAATATAATATAATACTATTTTTTTTCTCATTTTAAACACAGATTTGAAGCCTTTGCAGCATAATGCATTAAAATAAACAATTCTATCAAAGGCTCATGAAAAATGAAAACTGAAAAAGTTTTTTGGAGCAAGACGTCCAGGGTGGCTCAGAGCGCCATCTGGTGGCTGCATCGTGTTCTCCGGGTGAAAATAATCCAGCAATGTGAAACAGTCCAGATGAAGCCACAAGGACAAGCTGCAGAACAGGATGAAGTCGAAGTTGTTTCTGATTGGAAAAAGACACAATTAGGATTTTCTGAATTGGATTCTCAAGAGGACAGGAGAGTGCAGGACATGACTGATTTCTGTGACATAAATAAATAAATAAATAAATAAATAAATAAATACATACATATTTTACGGATGTCAAATTAAGATTACAATAGCATTACAAAAGCAGACCACTGAATGTGTATGTATAGACAGGATTGATAGAATTTGGAAATAATTATATAATTGATAATTGAATATTGGAGAAGGGGTGGGATTTAACAAGTTTTACTTGATGACATGGTGGTAAATTATTTGTGCCAAAAAAAAAAAAAAAAAGCAGGAAGAAGCTCACCTTGTTTAATACTGTTCCTAAAAAACAATACTTGACAACAAAATAAATTAATGCTTTGCTGAATTTGAGTCTGCTTTTCACGGACGCGAAGCACAGAGCAGACGCAGGTGAGTGGAGAGAGCGAGAGAGGAGTGAACCACTTGAAAAAGAGAGAGGGGGTCTAATTACCATGGACCACTAAGTTCTGTACTACTACTACAAATGATGAGAACAATGATAATAATAATGATAATAATATCAATAAACATTGAAATGCGTCTTTTTCTGTTTTTGAGAGTAATTTTAGGGGTGGAAATATTCAAACCAATATATGATAGAAAAGGCGCCCATGTTTTCCGATAAACATCATCTTTGCTGTGCAATTTACATGTCATATAGTCCAATTCAACAAATTCAAGTATTACCCTTTGCCACTGAGCCTTAGATGGAGCTTTATTTGCTATCCATAGCAAAAGAAAACTTTTTGTAGCACAGATAACAAGTATTTGGTAAAGTTTTCTTTTATATTTGTCAATGTCAGACATGTCAAGTACGCCAAGTAGTAGATGCAAAGGGTTAATATTACTATTAATAGACAAAATGTTATTATTACTATTAATAGACAAACTTTTGTTAATTTCCTGCCTTATAACCTGCCAAAATGCTGTAGTTTTCTACAATACCACAGACAATATGTGAAACTATTTTCTATTTTGCACTTGGGGCACCGTGGAGATGAATTAGAATTGAATTTGTGGTGTTGCAAGGGAGATATATGGGCCCTGTGTAAGATCTTAAGTTGCATGGCTCTCACTCGGTTGAAAACACTCAGCGTTTTTGCATTGTTCCAAGCATCACTCCAGCCATCATCAGCTGAATCATCAACTGAATTCTCTTTTGCACAAGCCTTTCAGAGAGTCAGTGTTTGTGGTGTTATACGACTTAAGGATATCATAGAAAATGCTTATAGACTTGCCATATTTTGGTAAAAAGAGCTGTTTCTCTAAATCTGAAATATTTTGGCACTGAAGAATTGTGGTATCCCTTATGACAAAATCTCTTGCAAATAACGAAAGAAATTCTGTTGTTGAATGCCATATTTCCTTAAATATAAGTAGATTTAAAAAATGTGCCCTTCCTGATAAACAAAAGATTAAAGGAATACACCGAAGATTTTGGACCCACGCCCTATCCCTATCCCTATCAGTTAAAATAACGTTTTGATACACACATACCTGCGCATGCGCAGTGCTCCGCGGAAGGATATACCGGAGCATGGAAGTAGAAGCCATAGACTCAGCCACTGTGCTCCGGTATATCCTTCCGCGGAGCACTGTGCTCTGATCTGTGTGTATAAAAACGTTATTTTAACGGATTGAAAAGAAAACACGTCTTTTAAAATGTTTTATAGCCATTCGGTTTTACTTGACGTGCTAATACGCCGTCCCCTGGACCACTGGAAGGAGCATTTTGTCCACTTTCATCAGTCCAGCTCTGTCTCCTCTTCACCTCCAGCAGTTGAGCTAAGCTAACTACGATGCTGACAGCTGGGATCCAGCCACTGGAGGAACAGACACAAAAAAGGTATTTATGAGCTTATCTCACTTTGTAAATGGTAGGGATAGGGCGTGGATCTAAAATCTTCAGAGTATTCCTAAAGATTTCACAAAAGAAAAAAAAGACAACTCCTAAATGGAAAACAAGAGAAAATTGGGAGGCAGTCCCAAACAAAAGACCCTCTCACTATTAATTAATTGTACACTACAAAAACTGCAAAAATTCCAAATCTTACCAAGTTCATGTGTCTTGTTTTCAGTCAAAATATCTCATCCCACTTGATTCAAGATACATTTAAGATAGACTTATTTATTAATTTGAAATTCTTATAGCCTACCAAGTTCTGTTTTTAAGTCAAATTTGTCAAATTTACTTGCTGCACAAATGGATAACTTCACTAGTTTAAAGAGCATTTTTTTTAATTTAGTCTTGATATCTTGTATTTGAGCCACCCTTTTTTGCAGTGTAAACTGTTGCAGTTCTCTATTTACAGTGATGAACAGATCAGCAAAACAATACTAAATGACCCTAAAGTTTCCTCAGCCAAAGGATACCCACACTCACCACTAATGCACAGAGAACACTGCGTCTGATGATGCTGGCATTGGGTGGAAATGCAAAAAGAAAGTCCCTGGACCCCTGGCAGCTGGAAGCCTTTTTTCCTTTATCTTCTTCCCTGGCCAGTCAATCAGAAATATCTCTCTCACATACACACACACAGTAAAGGGGAGAGAAAGCACCTGAGGAGGCTACAGCCCTCCCCACATACAACCGGGGTCCTAACAATTTTAAAACAAAACCTGCACAATGCATTCTAAAATAAATGCAAATAATGATGGATTAACCCGTTTTGCCCCACTGGCAACAATTGTTGCCAAAGTTTATCACTGTCATTTTTGACTCACAATAAAAAATCTCAAAGGTATTAATGCAACTTTTCCCACTTATATGCTAGTAGACCACTTAGGCAAAGGTTTTCATTTTCAAAAAATCATTTCCAAGTGCTTCCTGTCACATGACATCATCTGCTTCCTGCTCCTTCCGGCTGAAGACATGGTGGACGCAAATCTGCCTGGAAAGAGGTAATTTTCAAACATTTCTTATGATTTTCCAACAACCATATTTATAATTATTTAATCATTCAAGTCTCTCGAGTAACCCTGAACCTAAAAATTGTACCTAGGATAAATATTTTTTTGTTCATGGACTTATTTTTATGAGCGGCAACAAAAGTTGCCAATGGGCACATGGCTTGTCACTAACTGAAGGAAAACACTGTCTGCAGGATTGCTCCTAATTTACTTATTTAAATTTATAGAATGATGTACAGTGTCTCATTTTAGTCCTCTTAGTATACTCTTTCAAGCTAAATAAGTTCACAGGTGTTCAAGGCCTGTGTGTTTAGGGTTTTTATATGTTATCATATATCATTTTGTTGCTAGCTAACATTAGCTTGTGTTTCACTGAAGTAAAAAATGTTGCTGTTCAGTTGGAGGTGCATTTCTCTTGGCACTCAAGTACTTTTCATAACCAATGCCCCCCCCCCCCCCCCCACCCCCCCCCCCCCCACCCCACCCCTGGGGATAGGATGGATGCTATTTAGCAATATCACAGTCGAGTTTGTGATGTTTGACTAGAGGTCATCATCACTACTGCTCTTCAGTCGACCAGAGCAACAGTGATGATATCCAGACCAACATCAGAAACTAAACTGTGATATTGCTTTTCCATAATATTCTACATATGATGCTTTAGAAAGATCGATATTGATGATTCATCAATAAAATCAAATGTGAACTAAAACATGGCGCATTCTTACATCTGTCATGCTTGCTCTGTCATTCATTTAGGTCCTGGAAAAGCGGGCAGAAGGATCTCCTCTGCTTCCAGAGGCTGACAGCCCAGATCCTCTTCCATGGAACAAAGACAATTAGGCAGGGCAGAAGATCTTCAAAGGCATTGCTGATAACTGGTTTGATAGTTTCAACCACTGGGCCTTCAACAGCAGCAGGTGCAACTAGTGAGAGGCAAACGAGGCCTCATGAACCACTGTCCGTACTGTCTGAAGCCACTAGATGGTGCTGTCTGTTCAAGAATTGTGTGAAAGCACACTTCATTGTCAGTCCTTCAGCCTCCACTTTAAAACCAAGAGACTCGTGACCACAGAAAATGGGAACCACGTAAAGTGGTTCAGGAGGCCTGATTTACCCATCACTAGGTAGAAACGATGCAAGAACTGTGGCGGCGCACATCATTAGCACGTGGAAAGTTTGATGTTCCACCACATGAGGAGTGCTTCAAGAAGTACCACAATGAGTAGAACATGTTTGAAAGATAATGGCATGTATGGCAAGAAATTTTATGTAGTATGTGTTTTTAGACATTCTAAGAAAAAAACTGTTTGCTGAGGTTTTGAGGGAAAAAAAAATGAGAATAAAAAAAACATTTCAAATTGTTTGTTGTTTGGAATTTTATGCAGGGAGAACCTGAGGCTCCATCTTATTGTTATTGTTATTCTGACTATATTATTATATTATTTTGTTATTATTGTCATTCCTGTATTATAGGTGACATTTGACCGAGTGACTATGTATGTGCCCACTGGCAACAATTGTTGCCAGTCATAAAAATGCAATTTTTTTCAAAAAAAAGTACAAAATGGAAATAATAAATACATAACTTGATTCAACTGGACTCAACTGATAAAATGATATGCCTTACAACTCTGAAAAAAATTTGGGCACAAATGGGTTAAGGAAATGAAACAAAAGAAACAGTCTGGCCTAATGACAATGTTGTGGGTCTGAATTCAGCTGGGCTGTCTGGAGTCCAAAAGCATAAGTCTGTGTGAATCTGTGTGATTGTCTGTTTCTCTCTGTTTGCACACTGGTCCCTGCCTAGTCAGCTTCAGCACCACACAATCTTGACTTGGACCGAGTAGTTTAGAAATGTGGACTATAGGAACAACCCACAAGGCAAGAACAGCAGTTCTGGGGACAATGACCCAGACATATATCCATCAAAATATGATTCATGGAAATTCACTAAATGTCTGGTTTTCATGGTTTTCTTAACAGACAAATATTTAAAGTTAGCTGACACTTTATGTTACAATACTCACTTAAAGCTTGATACACTAAAGGATTTCTTCCTCGATTCAAGGACCACACACTTAAAGGCAGCAAAAGACAGGCAGCACAAGATTTTCTGATTTTCCAGTGTGTGGTGTCACTGCAGAGCAGGGAAACTGCTCCTTGAAACTCCTCCAGATTTCTCGTAGTCAATCTTTCAACGGTTTTCTTCATCCCTGTGTTTACATTCATCTCCACTATTAATAATTAACGGGAGCGTTCATTCCTTCAGTTCATTCATTCATATCCGCTTCTCCCCTCGGACCCCCACTCAACACTGTCTTCTGTCAGAAAATGTAAAGGGGTACAATAGTGTCAGTGTTAAGAGCAGGGGGGTTATAATTAAGTCTGCATTTAGGTGCCTCAAAAGACTAAAGTTCACTGATTAAAGACAGTTTGTGTAACAAGCTGGTGACTAAAGACAACAGCCACATTAACTACTCAAATCAAATCAAATCAAATCAAATCAAACTTTATTTGTAGAGCACTTTTCCTATTAATAAAAACAACGCACGCACACACACACACACACACACACACACACACACACACACACACACACACACACACACACACACACACACACACACACACACACACAATTTTTGCGCACAGCAACGCAGAGGAGACATGGCATGGCACTAAGCATCATGGGAAAACCAGTGGGGCCGTCCACACCAGGAGAAGGCGAAGGTCATTAATACTGGGGCCCCAGCGCTCGACCCCCGACCCCATCCGACCAAGGGGAACCCGCACACCGAATTGTTGGGACCCCCAGGCCAGCCGTGACCAGAGGACTCGAGCGCAGTGACCCCAGCAGAGGACCGGGACCAACTCCCGGTGTGAAGGACCCCCCCTCAGGAAACACTGGAGTTAAGCAGCTAAAAACATAAAAAAACATGATACAAAGTTAATAGGAAATAAGTAAGATAAGATCTTAAAGTAAAAAAGTTAAATAAGTTAGAAGTACATAGTAACAATAGAATAAATAAATAAGCTAAGTAGAT
Organism: Salarias fasciatus; assembly: GCF_902148845.1. Classification (NCBI taxonomy): domain Eukaryota; kingdom Metazoa; phylum Chordata; class Actinopteri; order Blenniiformes; family Blenniidae; genus Salarias; species Salarias fasciatus. The sequence goes on from NC_043760.1 coordinate 15,374,135, forward strand.
TAAAAATGTGGGGTTTTAGTCTGAATGGAGGAAGATACAATTATTGAGGATTGACGACTCACTTTCGGCACTTATGTGTAGCTCTTTTCTGTGTTTCACTGTCGTATATAGTGAATATATTTCACTGACATACATGTATGACAGCTGAGACGGGGTTTTTAAAAGCAGCAGCAACAACAATAACAACAACAACAACAACAACAACAACAACAACTTGGTGAATCGGAGCTATCAGCCAGTCAGGGAGGTAATATTGATGATGTGGACTGAACTGATCTGCTCCTCTCGGAGTACTCCAGGATTTCTGGTCGCAAATATTATCATATCATGTTTAAATACTGCCTGGGCCTTTCTGTGTGTAGTTTTGTATGTTTTACAGGCACTCCAGTCTCTTCTCACTTTCCTGAGACATCCATTTGAGGTTAATTAGTGACTCACATTAGTGTGAATGTGAGTGTGTGTGGTTGTGTGTGTGGGACTGGACCCTGCACGTGATAAGGCAGTACAGTAGACGAATAGCCTTGAATTGTAAAGAATAATATTTTTTTCTTCATATATTTACCCAGTCACACTTTAAAGACCAAAACAAACAAAAGCTTAGAAGGCTGCGTTTCTTCCATCATTGCATTTGGGAGTTTGTGTGAGGATTTTTTTTCCTTTGTATCACTGACAGTAAATGAGAGATTTTGTTTTATGTGCTCTTCCATTTGTCAGGAGAGATAATGTGCTTCAGGTTACCTTTCCATATTGTTATGCTGGTAAACGCCTGAGTGAGAAAAAAACTGAAACATGGTACATCGAGGTTATTTCCCACCTCACAGTTTCTCATTCGGGTCTGGAGGCGGAGCTGGGGCGAATGTATGATCAGTCTGCGGACTAAAGGAAAGTTAAAGGTAAACTGAAAGCTCAGCGGGGCCATGGCGTCTGTGTTGTCGCTCCCACACGAGGATCTGCAGTGCCCGGTGTGCCGAGAAATCTTCAAGGACCCAGTGATTCTGAAGTGCAGCCACAGCTTCTGTAACTCCTGCGTGACCCAGTGGTGGAAGACCAAACGCCAGCGCGAGTGCCCGGTCTGCAAAGCCGTGTCCGCGCGCAGCGCGCCCTTCCGCAACCTGGCGCTCAAGAACCTGTGCGATACTTTCCTCCTGGAGATGGAGTCCGGGGTGATCTGCAACCAGCACCACGAGAGGCTCAAGCTGTACTGCACGGACGACCGCATCCCGCTGTGCGTGGTCTGCAGCCGCACCGCGCAGCACCGGAATCACGCGTGCGTCCCCGTGGATGAGGCGGCGGACAGACGCCGCTGCGACCTGGTGCGGCACCTGCCCGCTTTACGCGAGAAGCTGGAAGAGTTCATGACCACCAAAGACAGCTGGGAGAAGGCTGACATCAGGAGCCAATCCCAGGACACGCAGGAGAAGATACGGAGGGAGTTCGATTTGCTGCGGGACTTTTTGAGCCAAGAGGAGGAGAGCAGGATAGCAGCGGTGAGACGCGAGGAGGCGCTGAAGCTGAAGGAGATCAGCGAGCTGGACCGGGAAATATCACTCCTGGAAAGTACCATCAGTGCCATAGAAGAAGCGCTGAAACAGGATGACCCGTCCTTCTTACTGAAAGTTGAGGAGCTCAAAGAGAAAGCGCAGCGTCCCCTACCGGAGCCAAAGGAGGCCAAGCACGCAAACATGGATGTGGCCAAACACCTGGAGAACGTGAGCTTCCATGTGTGGTCCAAAATGAGAAGGTTCGCGGACTTCTATCCCGTGATCCTGAACCCCAACACCGCCCACCAGGACCTCAAGCTGTCTGAGGATCTGAGCAGTGTGTGGTGTGGCCCCAGACCGCCACATCCCGCCCCCTCCGGTGCTCTGGAGAAGAAACACCACTGCGTCCTGGGCCGGGTGGGCTTCACCTCAGGGACTCACAGGTGGGATGTGGAGGTGGGGAACAATCCAGTGTGGGCACTGGGTGTGTGTACCGAGGATGTCCAGGGGAGCAGTAACATCCAGTCTGGGTTGTGGATGTTGAGGTTGTGCAAGGGCAGATTCACAGCATACTCCCTTCCAGACGTGGTCTCTGTGGTCCCACACAGGGGGCCTCTGCCCCAGAGGGTCAGAGTGAAGCTGAACTACGACAGTGGATTGTTGGCCTTCCTGGATGCAGATGATAACACAGTCATACACACGTTCAGGTGCACATTCACAGAGAAGTTGTTCCCATACATCAACACCTGGGAGGAGCTCCCACTGAAGATTTTGCCACTGAGGTACTCAGTGAAAATGAGTTACTGATTCTGAATGAAAGGTTGAGAGGAAAGCCTGCTTTCTGATTGTAATGAAAGAAATGGAAAAAAAAAAAACAAAGCAAAACAAAACAAAAAAAGCTTCTTCTCAGTTTGTTACCAGTCATTCATGCTGTTAAAAATTTGCACCTGTTTGAAACATGTTTTACGTTAAACTGTTTAAATGTTGTTGTTTACAGGTTGTTTGTTTGTTATAAATGAATAAGCATGACCAATGGTGGCCTTTTTTTATAATAATAATTTAAAAAAGTGCTGTATTTTGTGGCCATTTGCCATTTTGGAATTTCAAATGTTAGAAATAAAACGTTTATGTTCACTGAGTTGGTGGATCATTTCTTCTTAACCCAAGAATGTGTGACTTTTTTTTGTGGAGCTAGAAAATTATTGACAGAGATGTAAGCTGGACTACTCTTTAGGTGTTCAGAGCTCAGAGACATGGCAGGGTGAGGAAGTTTGAAATCTCTCAACCACTGAACAAGACACATGAGCTGAAACATCAAGACTGGGTTAATAAATACTTGAAGGCAGATTTTTCAGAGGTTTTCTGGACTGATGAAAGGAGAGTGGGCCTTGACACACTACGAGCTCCTGGCTGAATCAGTAACAGGCATAAAAACTCCAACAAGGAGGAGACGTAGGGCTCTGGTATGAGCACTTTCTTTAAAGATGGCGAGAAAATAACATGGCTACCATTTCCACTGGTTTTACCTGTTGCCCTCCAGCAGGCTACATGTGTATCAAATCAAAAACAGACTCAGAATCACATTTTTTTTTTCAGAGCCAGAAGCACCTTAAATTCACACATTCATTGATTCACACACACGCACGCAAGCACGCACGCACACACGCACACACTGCACATTGAAAACATCTACTGTGAGACATTTGTGAATTCAATAGAATATTTCACAATTCTGTGATATATTGCTATATTACTTAATTTTATTTATTTATTTATTTATTTATTTATTTATTTATTTATTTATTTATTTATTTATTTATTTGCTATTGCTATTGGACTGTGTGAGAAGCAGCTCTGATTTTGTTTGACATTTGAATTTTTGTGAGCACATAGCTTATAAGAAGCAAGTACTGAAGTAGTATTATGAATATGTATATATTTAATAAATATCTTTTCATGAGCCTGGACAAGTTGAAGGAAAATAGATACAATTTATTAAAAGCTCATAACACAAGTGGACCTGGCAACTGAGTGTCGCAAAACTGTCGTAAAACAACAGGACACGCTGCTTTACGACGCTCGTCTGTCTTCATGTAACTGAGCTGCCGTCCTTGTGGGTACCCGATCCGTACCGGAAACCTGATTTGTACTGCGCATGTGTGGAAAGTGCGTCACTTCCGGTACTCGTAATTCAATGCATTTTACGGCATTTTTAACCCCAAAAACAAAACAAACCAACAAAGAAACTACACGATCCGTACTGCGCAAGTTCACATTTGCTCCACCTTAAAAAAAAAAACTTTATTTAAATTTTCGTTCAATTTCAGTAACCACTAACCAGATGGCGATGTGACAGGCTAGCTCAGCAGGAGGCATCAGGGCTAATGCCGAGGCATTCGCCGGAGTTCTTGCCCAGCGCGGTGAGACATTTTGGGCCAGTCCTCACCGCCACCCGGTCAAAGTCATGGTTCTCTGACTTTTCAGTGTCACGGGGGCATGCTCTGGAGGTGTGTGGCCGCCCATGGTACATCCTCCCCTGTCACAGAGTGCGCCCCCACCCGGTCAAAAATCATGGTTCTCAGACTTTTTTTTCAAAGTGTCAATGGGGGATGCCAGGGAAAATGAAAACAAGATTTTGACCAGGTGGTGGCGCTCTCCAAGGCCTGGGGCATGTTAGGTAGTGTCTGTATGTTATCTACCTGTGCATCAATACATGCAGAATGTTGAGTCAAAGTTGTAATTTTCTCAGGAAATGACACTGGATTGATTGCAAAAATAAAAGGGGATTTATTAACGTACAAAACATGAAAAGAAATAAACAATGGATGCTGAAATCTGAGGAACTGGTGCCATGGCGCTGAGGAAAGAAACCAAGCAGCAGGGAAGGAGCCAGCCCACAGCCTTATGCAGGTTTACACAATCACACAATTCAGATTAACTTTATTGTCCTAAAAGAAATGTCTTGGACAAAGTGCCACATCAGATCACATCACTGCAATTTCAACAACAGCAGTTCATTCCATTTAAATGATTTATCAATAAAAATGCCTAAATACTTAAAGAACAGACCTGTTTAATTGAAAAATCATTTATTGCTACCAGTTCATGCATACAATCACATTTAGGATCGAATATCATCTCTTTTGTTTTCCTTGTATTCAAAGTAAGATGACGGTTATCACACCAAGCCTTAAAGGTTTTGATTTCATTGTGGTACATTGATGGGCACTCACTGACACGTAAAAGACTTAAAATTGCAATATCATCTGAAAATGAAGTTATTAGATTGAGTGCTTCTATAATCATGTGTACAAAGTAAAAAGAAGAGAAATAACAGCTCCTTGAGGAACCCCAGTACTGTAGTTCTTAACTGTAGAAAGAACGCCGTTCACATTCACCTGTTGTGACCTATCAGTCAACAAAGAAAATAGTCATTTAATTATTAAGGGATTAACTTCTCATATCAAAAGTTTTTGTACCAGCAGATGGGGACAAACTGTGTGAAATGGGATTAATAACAGATATAAAATAAAATTTAAAAAATAAAATAAAAATACCCCAGACTGCACAACTGACTGATTTTAGCACATTTGGCTGCAGAAGTGACTGCAGTAGCCTGGGTTCCTCTCCTCTGAATAGAAGGCTAGCACTTCTCCTCTTTTCCCTCTGCCAACATATCCTGTAGAAAAAACAGAACAGAAGAATGGCCTCTGAGCGCTATTTTCTTCAGTGAGATTTTCAGTATCTGTAATGACACAAATATAAGATTATACAGTTAGCATACCTCGTGGCATTTCTTTGTATTGCTCTCCACATTCTTGGCAGATCTCGATGGTGTACATTCTCCAGTACTCCTTTCTGTAATTTTCAGAGAATCTGCTCCATGTGCAAACACCTGTGGAAAGGGAAAAAACAAAACAAAAACAAAAACACATACATGCAGCTAGTGAAAAATATGTGACAACAGAAAAAAGTAACTGTATTTATAATTGTATTATTTAATGAAGTACTTACTGTGAAGCCACTTAAAGTGCGCTCGCCTCCTGAAATGTTCAGTAGACACAAGGTCTCTCAAAGTGGAGCACACCAGAGCCAGTCTGCAGATTGCGGCGTCACCTTCACTGAGGACAACTTCTTGAAATATGTCCACTAGGACACATGTTGGCAACTGTAAAATGTAGATGAGCCGACGATGATGATACAAAATTTGTACATTAAGTTCCAGAAATGTACACACTGAAAATGCGAAATGTACTGAATTGTGTGTTTCACAACAATTACTTCACTCACTACACAATAATGCTGCTTTCTGCCCTGATGGAGCTGCCTGTGACTGTACTTACTAATTCAGTTACTTCCAGTTATGTGTTTCAAGAAAAAGGAAAATTAAAAACATTACCTCCAACAAGAAGCACCTGTCAGCCTCAGCCTTTAAAGGAAAACATGAACATCACATTACAAGGACACCATCCATCCAAAACTATATAGCAACAAATAGTTCCACCATCAACATTGTGTGGTTACATTTCTACAAATGGTTACCTCATTGTTGTCCTCTTCCACCTGTTCCGCTGGACTTGGCAAAGGCTTGGAAGAGGTTGCCTTCGGCACCCTGAAGACAGGCTGGAGAGTTCCCTGGAGGAGAAGGGATGCTTCCTCTGTCCAGAAGGCAAATCGATGCCCATGCCTATAAAAAGTAATATCATTGTGAATGCACTCCACTTGTATACTACCTCTCTGTTCAGACCGTCCAGTCACAGGGTGATCGATACAGATGACTACAGTGAGCAACGTTCACTTGCAACTGTGACTATGATGCCAGCAGGGCTAGCTTGTCTTTAGCACCAACCATACCCTTCTGTGCAGAATCTCTCCATCAGCTGGATGCACCACCACAGCCGAAGTGCTGGCATTTCCCACTAAAGAAGAATACAATATAACCTCAATCAAAAATTGGACATTGGAATTGGTATTTTGGTGGTACACTCTGAAACAGCTTACCTCTGTGAATGTCAGCGGAGACGAGGTGCAGATGCAGAGAGCGTACTGTAAAATAAAAATAAACCTTTAACAAGTTCAGACATTATATTCAAGCAAGGGCAAAAAAAAAAAAAGCTCACCATCAGCATGAAGATGCCACAGCAATTTCCAGAGGACTGATGAGGAAACAACTAAAAAAAGAAAGGCGTCCTTAATGAAGACAGCCCACATAAACTTGCATTTTATTTTACATTAATATGTACCTGATGTGCTTGCAAAATTTTAGATTGAAAGCATACCTCGAGGTCTCTTCCCATTTTTTCGGTCCAGGATCCGGGGTCAATGAAGGCCGCTACCGATCTGGCATTGTAGATAATACATATAAGACAAAAATCTAATGTGTGCACGAAAAAACAAGGCGCCTAAGAACAAGACTCACTGCTGATCTTTTAGCCTGAGAACGAGGCTCATTGCTGATCTTTTAGCCTGAGAACGAGGCTCATTGCTGATCTTTTAGCCTGAGAACGAGGCTCATTGCTGATCTTTTAGCCTGAGAACGAGGCTCTCTGATGTTCTTTTAGGACAATCTAGCCAAAGAACCCACTTGGCCATTGAACAAGGCCAGAACAATTTTTCTTTTTTTTAGTGTCAACCTAAACACGACTCGGTAGAGATCATCTCCAAACCCATCAGGGCGAAGTGAGTCCAGAAAGAGTATCTGTCTCTCAGCTACCAATATAGCCTGTAATAGACAGTTGTTGTTGTCGTTATCATCCATGAAAACACATCACATCAATCTCGGTTATTTTCTATCAGATAAAGAAACAGGGTTAGAAAGACCAAGTGCACTCACACAGAGCAGATAGTGGTCAGTTCCACCCGCCTGCCTGCTCCAAGCTGGAAACAGCAGGATGTCTTTGGACCTAAAGTCATCCTACAGGTATTGGCAGAAATAAGTACACATGCATATACACAGGAGCACAAACAAAAAGAAACATACAGGCAAGCAGCGCAGCAGGTCGACTTGTTGATCCTTCCAGGTGGCCACAGCATAGAGGTCAGCAATGTGAACATCTTTTCCCTAAAGATAACACAGTTAAAGATAATCAATAGACATCCACCATTATGGTTAAAAGTTAGAAAAAGGTGTACTGGTACTATAGATCACATGTCTTTTTGCAGCTTCCCCCACAATCTTCAGACAAGCATTCCCAATCTGAAATAAATAGAAAAAAGCAATAGAATATGGTTTAAAATGGCATTTTCAGAATCCTGTATTACAACATGTTTTCTTTGAAATGCATTAGACTACACAACAAGACACACTCACAGTGGATTCCATGCATTGCGCCAAACCCAGGCTCCAGAAGTCCTCCCGAGTGAGGCAGGTATTGCCCTCCTTCACTAAGAGCTCCCCTGGAGGACGGTTTTGGTCCAAGACATACTCCAGCTAAGTGAAAAGAGTATTTCATGTCATTATACTTGCGTTAGTTGTGAAATAAAATGAAGACACAGATGAAAAGTGTCACTACAAAGTTAATTACAAAGTTCTCATCCCTTAGCAGTTCTAAAACTATCATTAACTTTGTCCTATTAAGGTTTAACATGACCACAAAGAAAGATACTTTACCAGACTGGACTGAAGAGGGTCCAAGTCTTTGTGCCACTTTGCTCCACGACTGGCATAAAGATGATCCATCTCCCATTCAGAAGTCACATATGCGTGGTCCAGGGGAAACTTCCTCTCCGTTGATGGATCTGATAAAATGCATATATGTGACATGACTTACAAACCTGTATCCATCTTTTTTAATACAACTTGATATTTCATTCTAAATATTTATTTGTTCTAATCATCTTACTCTTTGATCGGTGGTAGTTCCTCAGCCTGGACATGTTGACCCTCTGGCAAGTTGATCCCTTCACAATAGTGGCCACCCCCTTCGGTGTGATGCTGGCCACAGTGTATGGTCCTTGGTGCTGGTTTGATAATGTGTCCCCTGTGCGTCTCCGTTTTGGATCTCCTGACAGAAGAACCTCATCACCTGCCTGAATGAAGCACTCTCTTATGCGTTTCCGTTTCCGTGTTCCAAAGGCCTTCTTCTGACTGTCTTGAGCCCTCTCAATGTTGCGACAAACCTAATAAAAAATTACATGATAAGAAAAGACAGAGAAAGGCAAAATAATTAACTATGTTGCCAAACAAGACAAAGGGAATGTGGTTCTCCAGCTTCTTCCATTAGAGAAACCAAACCAAACCTCCCTTCAATTGTATGTACCGTTTCATTGAGAAATGTCATCTCCTGAACTCTGGTGTCAATGTCCTCTTCGGGGTTGGCAACCACAAAGTCATCTTTCATGGGGCAGGCATTCATCACAGCAGGAAGACGGGGATGTCGGTGGAAGAGAAGGAAGTATGGAGTGTGGCGGGTGGAGCGCTGATCACAGAGATACTCTCCATTAATTAATTTCTTGTCAATAACCATTTTTAAAACTTATTTTGAAATAGATTCTTAAAAACTGTGCACTGAGAAGCATCTTACAACTAATACAAAATGTCATATATAAAATGTGAAAGCAAGAACAACCTGCTTTGAAGTGTTGATGCCGTACACCACAGCAGGGAGGTGGACGTCCCAGTCATCATGGTTCTGGTTGACGTACTTTCTCAGAGTACGTTTGATATTCTGGTTGGTCCTTTCATCCTTTTAATTGGATTGTATTGTGAAACAGAAATAATCGGGACCAATATCAATGGCATTGCTCAAGGGCAGATATCCAAATACTTACCTGTCCATTGGTCTGGGGGTGGTAGGCACTGGAGACAGCATGTTTAATGTTGAGGGTGGTGAAAATGCTGTCATTCAGCTGCAGTGACATGAGCAGACGCAGCTTAAATACAGCATATCATATCGATGTATGAAAAAAAGAGAGCAAAACTTTACCTTGTTCACAAACTCCTTTCCTTGGTCAGTTATGATTTTCCTGACCATGCCAAACGTGTACAGCTTGGAGATCATGATTGCAGAGACCTCAGCTGCAGTCTTGGACTTCAGAGGTTCTGCAATTACCCACTTGGTGTACAAGTCAGTCATGGTCAGGATATACTGGTTCCCTCGACCTGTTGCCGGGAGCGGTCCAATTAAATCCATCCCTAGCACCTCCCAAGGTTCTTTAACCTGCAGATCAGAGAATTTATCAAATACAAATTTAAAGCTAGCGCCCCCAACTGCAGCACACAAACTCGTTAATAGCATGACAATTAAAATTAGTCAAGAGGTTTTAAGATGTACCTTGATGGGATGTAAAGCTGGTGCTATGGTCTTAATTGGGTCATTCATCTGGCAGCGATGACAACATCTGACCTAAAATACAAATGAAGATGTATTTTAAGCAATATGTCCAGGATACTGAAAAAAACAGTTGTCGTGAACTGAAAAGAACAGTGAAACAGAAAAAGAAAACTAGTGTGTAAGTAAACGCACTCATGCATAATTATAAATAAATGTTCAGATTAAGGCTGAACCCTAGCAGGCCTTACCCATTCATTGGTGTCCTTGATCATGGTTGGCCAGTAGTAGCCAGCAACAACCCTGTTTCGGGTACTTCTGGCACCATTATGATTCCCAGTACCAGGGTTGTTGTGGCACTCCATTAGCACAGCCTTCTTCTCCTCCTCTGAAAACACGACCAGGCGCATATACTGCATGCTGGGGCCAGTATAGAAGAGTCTGTTGTCTGTTATAGGATGAAAATGATAAAGGTAAGAGTGTTGCTGCCCGAAGTACCATGAAATATGCATATGTTATAGAGATTAGACAAGCAGAGGAGTTTAAAGATGAACTAATATGGTACAATTAACTACATGTGGACAAAAAACAATATGCAACTTGATGATGATGTTTTATGACTAGTGAGGTGCTGCTATTTTGTTCTGCAAGGACTGACAACACTGACTAGTGATTAAGTGTAAAAGTCCCAGAAGAGAACAAGACAAAAATCACAGAACAGAACACCAAAGCAGTCAGCAAGGACCACACTTAAAAAAAAATAAGCAGTATCAGTGGAAAAGAAAACAGTTTGAGTATCCATGGTAAGAAATACAGCTTGCAAACAAGGACAGAAGCTATTTTCAAGTCTACCACAATGCATAAAAAAGATTAAGAGCCACAAAATGAGCCATAATAACCGACAAGTTACGCTTCTACTCAGTAGTATTCAGTTCCATTGGTGGATTTTTTTTTTCATTACCATTTGGTTGATTAAAACAGGGATATGTTGAGCATTAATGCCTGATCTATCAAATTATACAAACTAAATCTCACATTTAAAGAAAATGTTTATTCATAGGCTCCTATTACAAAAACTAAAATTTTCTGTCAATTACTTAATGACATAGTGAGGATAACGCGGTGAGAATGGATGGATGGATAGCAGTACGAACCTTTAGTAGTGAAACTGGGTGCCATCCTCCTCACTCTACGGCGATCTGCTTCTGTCGGAGGAAGCACTCCGTTCAGGAGAAAAGTTTGTAGCTGCATGCACAGTGTAGCATCCATGCTGAAGCTGCTGTGTAAAAGAGTCGAAGTACACGCCAAAAAGAACGATTGTACTGTTAAAGCTGTGTCGTGTCGAAGAGTCGAAGCTGAAGAGTCGAAGCTGTCGCAAAAAGAACGATTTGCCGAGCTGTCGCAAAAATGGCGGGTGGCGGAAGTGACGCACTTTCCGCACATGCGCAGTACAAATCAGGTTTCCGGTACGGATCGGGTACCGACAGTCCTTGTAAAGATGAACAGAGCATGTGAGTTTTTGACTGAATCTGCTTCTTCCGTACAGTCGTGTGGTGGAGATGCGGGTTTCTTAAAGCGTGTTTGAACAGTGGACCGGTTTGCTTAGATTACAGTTTCACGGACTGTAGTGAAGCTAAATATGCTAATATGCAGCTGCAAGCTCGAAGTTAAACCTGTAGCTTATTTTCTCCTTCACATTAACCGAAGATTTCATATAATAGAAATAGAATAAACTTTGTCTTTCAAATCTACTGCATGAAATAAGCTGTGAAGCATTAGGATCTATTATGGCTTCATACTATCCATTTTTTCCCATTTAACTGTGGGTGAGGGCAGGATACACTCAGACAGGTCTCCAGTCCATCACAGGACAATCACAGAGACAGACAGCCACGCACACTACTAACCACTGCTCCACCTAATCGTCCACTGTCCACAGTACTACTCCGGTTGCATGTCTGTGCAAATGCTCTTCCACTTGTCAAAGGTGTCCAAATTATCTCAAACTGCACAAAAGTATACACGACATGCACACAAGTACAGAAAATAAACTATATCACACAGCAAAAGGAGTAAAGAATCTCACATATTTTTACAAAAGGAAAATACACCCTTTTGTCTTCATTTGAACTGTCTGTGTAAAGCCAGTTTTCACAACAGAAATTACACTCAGTTTTGCTTGGGATTGTCTCAAAAGTTTTCATTTAGAGGAATGTGCCTTTATGAAGTCACGTCTTGCTGTGGGTTTAAACTACAATACTAGCTGTGTTTTTAATATTCTGTACCTTCATGTATAGTAATGAGATATGGCCAAAATATTAGAAACACATACATCACGTCAAACTACAACTTCAGTGATTTTTTTTTTAATATGTGAGTTAATGTCAATCATTATGTTTGTAAAGACAGAAAATATGAAAGAGCTCATTCAAATCTCATTGTCCATGTCAAATTAGTGAGGTTTCGTTGCTTTACTAGCATTCATTGAATATATTCAAATTCAGTTTCCACTTATTTCAAAGTAGAATAGCAGCTAGCTGGAGTCCCCAGCTCCCAGCGACACCTTGCAGAGCTCACTCTTTCTGAGTGAAAGGTAAGAAATGAGCATTTTACCGTCATCCATTAAGGTGCTGTGTTTCTGTGTGTCTAACCTCTTCCAGACGTCAGCTACTGAAGCCGTCCCACACCGAAGCTCACCCATCAATCGGATCATGGCGTCGAGTTTCCTCAAGTACTCGGTTCTTCTTCAGAAGTACCGGACGCCGCTGCTCCTAGCGAGCTGCGGCGGGGTCTTTGCAGCCAACATTTTCTACCATGTCTGCCCCGAACAGTCGTACCGTCAGCTGTACCAGGCCTGGCACAAAGGACAGCCGGACACCCTGTCGGAGAAGTTGGAGAGCCTTTTCCAGCAGGTACTGTACGTGAAGGGCTTCTATTCTTTTTCAATGTATATTAACATTATCTATCATATCTTTGATAGATCTGTGTATTCATATACAGATGGGGAAGGAAACATTCAAGCACTTTCTGTCTTAAAATGCACTTAATTTTTGACCTCTAGATTATTAACAGGCCCAAATATTCTACACTGTTCTGTTGGTTTTTTCAACTTTTAAATTTTTCAGCCAATCATTTCATGTTGTTGAGTATCAAACTTCATATCTCTCTCTAAATCTACAGCTCTGCGATGCCCAGGCTGCTTATTCTGTGTTTCATTTCCAAATACGTACATTTACATAAACTGCTTGCTTCAGATTGGTGTTCTTTTTACGAGTAATGCACGTTCTTCTTCAGTCTTGTCGTTTACTGAAGGTGTTCAAACTCCCACACTTTGAACACTCCTCATCAGAGTCATGTTTCAGAATTAAAGGAAAATTATAATTAATTGTACATTTTTTTCAAAGCAGTCTCAAAACCACTCAAGGATACTATAGAAATCTCCAAATAAAAACAGTAAAACAACAGAGATAGGCTTACGAACAGTGAAATATTGAACTGTGTAATTACAGAGAGGTTGATCTTGAACAAGCGTTTTGAGTCTAGGTTGAAGAAGAGGAGAGTTGATGCTGCAGCGTGTCTCCTGCCTTCCTCTCCTAAAACACCACCTCTGGTTAACGTCGTCATCGTCCTGATTCCAACATATCAACTCGACGTTCCGTTTCAAAACAGAATTGAAAATTCTTCTTCGTGCATTTGAGGCCTTTCACAGACTCCCTCCTCCTCATAAACCAGACCTCATCTTTCTGCTTGTTTCAGCATGTTGGGAAGCTTTCAGCCACTGGAACTCAAGTAATCACATAGAATAGATGGAAATATGTGGAATGGGTAATGTAGTTGATGTGGGGATGAAATAATGATGAGCTGTCATGTACGGCACCCCGGCTTTTCATCTCAGGAGAGGGGAACTCGAGCAGTTATAGAGGAGGGATTCTGTTTTGTTGAAGCAAACATCTTTTACTCAGTTTGTAACCTTTAAAAAAAGCCGTACCTAAGCAGCAATGTGCATGTTGGTGTGTTTTGAAATGAAATTATAGCTGTGGCCGGAATTCATTCATGCCGTTTTAAGGGTAAGGGTAAAGATTTAAGTGTACACACAGTGCTGATATTTTTCTGATTGTTGTAGGTGTTGAAGGACTATGGTGTCGCCACAACCAAGAATTTCTCTGCCTTCGCCTCCTACGGTTTCCACCCGGTTGGCGCCGGCGTCCCGTGGCTCCCCGCTGGGGCCCAGATCGGCATCCCGGCCAACTTCAACAGCACCAGCAACGACCCCAGCGGAATCACCAACCGCACCATCTTCATCAACGGCAAGACGGTGGACTGGAGCAGCGAGACGGGCACCGCCCTGAAGGAGGCGCTGGTGTTCTCCTCGGAGGCGCAGAAGTTCGCCGTGGCGCGGGAGGTGGCCCGCCTGCAGTCCGGCGCGCCGCTGATCAGCGCCTCCGTGGCGCCGCTCTGCCTCGCCGGGGTGTTCGCCTACAGCGTGGTGCTGAAGCAGGTGTTCGGGCTTCACGCCGGGCCCCTGCTGCTCCGCGGCGCCACCAACCTCCTCGCCGTGGGCATCGGCGCCGTCTCCTACTTCCTGGCCTCGGACGCCGTCGGCCAGTGGGTGGAGTGCAGCTCGGACCAGAACGCGGCCAAAGTGTCCCGCGACTACGCCAAAGGGGGGGTGGAGTTTTACGACAAAATCCTGACCAGGAATAAGACGCTGCGCTCACTGATGGGGAAGAAGGGGGAGGAGATGTACGCCCCCAGCGGAAACCTGTTCCCGGCGAACATCTTCCAGCTGAAGCACACGCCGTACACGTCCAGGAGGGACGGCATCCTCGCTCTGCTCAACGAGGACAAAGTCTGAAAGGGAAGCTCGGGGTGAGGATTCTAATCTCAGGGGGACATGTTCAGCTGTAATGATCCTCTGTAATTTACCTCTGAGTGGACTGGTGAACAAACTTTAAAGAATTTTAGTTACACGGAAAGATTTCCTCCACCTTTAAAATGTCGCAGGCTGTTGCTTTAAAAAACAAAAAGGAAGGTTTCAGATGATGAAACAGCCTTTAGCAGCTCTGTAGTGTTGAGGAAATGCATTTGGGGACAAATAAACTATTTTGATGCCTGTGTGTGCTGATGTGTGTACATTTGAAAAGATGAGACATCAGTTATGTTGATTGAAAAAAACAAAACAAAAGCCTTTTCTTTAAATATACTTCTGTTTCAAACTTGGAAGTGGGAATTTCTAAATGGTTTTATTTCAGGTTTTTCCATTCGCTCTTAAATGTGACAGCTGCATTGAAGGGACAGCGACAGACACAGTGAGACTGACCTAAAAGATGGTTGGACTGTGGTGAAGTGTCAGGACAGAGAGGAGGTTCATGGGTACAGCGAGGGAGATGGAGTCCTGGAGGAAAATCCTCTGCTCTGGAAACCCAGCATATTATGAGCTGGGACAAAATTCTCACTGTTCTGTGGCGAGATGGCTCAAATGAATCAGGTTCCTTATGGACGATGATGATTATGTTGTTAGAAGGGCTTTTAAAAAAAGAGCAGCTGAACTCATGACTTCCCAGAATGAAGGTAAGCTGGTTATGTGGAGCTGGAGATGAGCCAAAATGAAGCACAAGTTGAGTTTCACTTCCAATTTAGAATGGGAAACTTTTTCATTTCATTATATTTTCAGATGATTTATAGTTTCACCATTGATTTTTTCACATTTTTTTTAGACAATTTGGAAATTTAAAATTAACAACTTTGCCTGTCTCTAAGCATTTCAGCATGTCTTTTCCTCATCTTAAAGCTTTTTCCTTTTAGCAGTTCTAGTCATTTTCATTTTTTAAAGGCTGTTTTAGCATTTTTACCCATTTATGGTGGATTTATCAATTTTTCCAGTTTTTGGTATTTTTAAATCTCTTTTAAGCCCGGCGTATAATAAGCTAAAAATAAGGTAATATGTTTACCTCTGCATAATTTTCTGAACACGTCAGAAGGACTAAAGAGCCACATGAGACTCAGGAACCGCAAGATGCTGACCCCTGGTTCTAAACGGAAACAACTGGAGTGTGTGTGACCTGATTTATCAATCATCAATCGCTCCTGGAGCTGAGCTTGCAGAAGACAAGAAACCAGGTGAAACTGAAAGAAGCTCTTCACACACACAGGGAGTTTCCACACAGACACAGATACACCTGTAACTTCCACACACTCCGTTAAACCAGTTCACCCACAGCAACGATGACCTTTTCCACGCTTCACTGAAACCTCCCACACTCTTCTGTCATTAGGTAATTGTCGTTAACTGGCTTTTATACACACTGGATTCATTCATTTTCATTGGCTTTAATTCTAATTCCTATATTTATTTAATTTGTGTTGATAATTTGTTTTTTTTTTCAAATGAGATGATTCACTTTTTATCATTCAGTGGGTTGTTTGCTTTTTGAACGATTTAATGACTGAATATATTATTAAATGGTATCAAATGATCAACTGCATAATTATTTTTATGTCCTTGATATGAAACTAATATTTGAATGATTTAAATGATTTTGATTGGTTTATTCATCTATGGTGAGATTTTAAAAAATGCAATTCGAGAAAGTATTTCAAATCCTCTGTGCTACAGTATTGTCAAGTATGATATGCGGAGTGTGGCAACGGCTTACAATAACACTTTCCAAACATACATAAAAAATCCAATTACTTTCAACCAGAGAAGGAAACCTCAAAAATAATTTGAGTTGTTTTCACGATTTGAAATGTTACAGAAAATAATTTTCCAAAAGGATAGAAAGACCAAAGAACGAGCCTTTTTCTATATTTTTTGATTGTGCTGCTTTAAGTTTCTCAAGACTCACTGAGATTAAATCAGTAGCTGTTACAATTCAGAGTCGTTGAGTTTTGACCTTAATTTCTACATGTTCACATGCTCAACTGGGTGCTTCTCTGACTGTAACCGCCTGCAGAGAAATAAGAACAACCTCATTAATCTTTTCCCCTTATTGGAATGCAGGAACGAAAATACTGAATGGAAAGATATCAAATGTATCCGACTAACTTTGGTTTAATGGTACAGAGCAGACATCATGATCTCAAACTGGTGAGTGGTGGAATGTCCCCATTACCTTATATGTGTACATGAAGCTGCTCATGCATGTAACACTATGAACACGAGAAACTAATATTTGATTCAACCCACAGTATTCTCACCAATGACAAAAAATAAAACAAAAAACAAAAACAAACTTTAGAATGATGCAGTAACTAAGGAGCAAGATGAGATGATCAACATATTCTTTCATTTCTACTGTTATTTGCTTAAATTGGCCTTAATTACAAATAATATTATTGCTTGAAAAAATACTGAAGTTAAAGTTGAAAGTGATTTTTTTTCAAAATGTTTCCTTTAAGCTACATTTGACTGCATGGTAAATAGCAGGCCTTCAATAAATTAGCATGTTTGACATATGTTGGAAATATTATGTTTGACTATCATTGCTAAATGCTTTATTGACAACCGCACAGGAAACAAGAAGTAAACTCATCAAGAAGAGCACTATGAATGAACCGCTTGGATTACTAAATATTGACTGAGTGCGTTATCATTTTCCCGTTGGAAATGATAACATCTGTTGTGACTGATTGCATCTGTTGCATTGTTTCCATAACAGTTTTACCAACACTGTAAATTCTAGCAAGTTAAGTTTACTCAAATGAATTTAGGAAACCAATAACCTTGGGAAAATTAAGTAATTGAACTTAGAGGTGCTGTAGGCAGGATTCCGCATCTCCGCCATCTTGCTGAGGGTTACCTAAGCAAGATGGCGATTTGACCCATCTAAGATGGCGATTTGAAACCCAGCACAGCCAATCCTGTCCCGTTTTCTCTGACATCACGCCTTAAGCCCCTCCCACAAGAACGTGCGACAAACGCCCCTCAACCAATCACGGTTAGAGCCTCATGGGCTCTTCTGATTGGTCAAAGATACCTGGAGCTGTCGAGATTCCTTTACAGCTCAGAACAGAGACAGATGGAAACGCTGCGCCCTCGCGGTAGTGCAATTATGCTACACTCCTAAAGGATTATCAATGGATACTCTAACATTTAATCCAAAGAAAACACAGAAAAATTAGCATTGACTAGCAAAATCCTGCCTACAGCACCTTTAACTGTCTCAAGTAGAGTGAAATTACCATATCTGAGTGAGCTTCTTCTTTTAAAGTTGTGAGCACTGAAAGCATCTGAGTAATGTTAACCTCCAACCAAGTTTTTTGAACTAAAATTCCTTGAGTCAAATAAACATATTCCACCAGACAAATTGTCACACGGTCCGGGAATCAAACCCTTGACCTTCTGGCAGTAAGGCAAGAGCGCTGACTGCTCAGCCACCTGTGCCGATGTTAAGTTTTATGGACTTCAAACACTGTGTGAGCAGTACTTAATACTAAATAAAATGCACTTCATGTACCTTAGTTCAGCTTAATTAAATATAATAACTCCCAAAAATAGCTTTATGAAAACCAGTATTTATTATTTATTATTTTTTTGTGTCCGTATTTGCAAACAGCAGCAACAGTCATCAGAGGTCAACTTTGTCTGAAACGTTACAGATTAAAGCGTGGTGGCTTTACAAGAACCTCCCCAACACCATGTCTTCATTGGGAGTCCGTACTTTCAAATTACAAACAAAAGCCAAAATCAACGCCAGCCTGTCGTATTGGGGCTCTCTGCACCGCTTCAACAGCTTGCATGTTAATGCCTCGTTCTTCTTTGTTGGTGAGCGCGCGCCAAGCGGAAATGGTCACAAACTGTGCCACACACTCAGAAGAGTAAAGTAAATATCACTGAGTGGAACAAGTAAGCATGGAAAAAGTACAGAAAACTTGGTGAAACAAAGTAAGCTTAAAAAACGAGGATGAATTAAGTTGAATATACTATTTACACTTAAGTCATGTCATTGTTTGCATTTACAGTGAACCTTTGTCCAAGAAACACTTGCAAGCTCCACCCTGTGTTTGTGAATAAAAGCTGGGACGAAAAGTTGCTCACCAGAGAAAATAAGTGAGCTCAACCGAGCGAACGTTTTTTCTCTCCTTGCAAGCAATTTTGACTCTGCCCGATTCATTCTGTGTTCGTGTCCTAATTTTCTTTAACTATTTAAGGGGAAAGAACCTGACAACATACCAAATACAATTGTTAAAGTACATTAAAGAAGTGAAACTAAATGTCGAATTGCATACATTGAAAGAATACCCCAGATTCTTCTTCATTACAAAAAAATTGCATAGCAAATTAATAATGTATTTTAAATGTATTCACTAGCTGTGACAAATTAGAGGTGATAATAATAATGGCTTTCGAATGTTTCTTTTGCTTGACTGAGACGCAGCAGTGACTCACTACACCATCTTGTGCCAAAAGCTGGTATTACAAGACACGTTATTTCAAAATCTTCAAACATCTTCATAATGTGAGACCCAATTATCCTTGAGATAGAATCATAACTGATCATTCCTAATATCCTGCTCATTATTTTATGTTCCTTATTATGTAGAATATAAAGATGCGCCATGCTCTCCGAGGACTTGACATTTCCATGGCCCCAACTAAACTGTTAAATCCTAACAACCCAATTATGCACATCACGGCACATCTCAATTCATGGCATCGCACTCACTTTACCGTAGGTCATCTGTCTGCTTATTAACAAGGCTCAAGATAAGCTGCTTTAATTACATTAGCAATCTTGCACCCTATGGACTGAGCTAAAGATAGAGGAGTATAATTAATAGTGTTGCAGACAGACATGCACAGGCACTTTGTTGCTTGTTTTTTCATTGATAGACAATCCCTGAAATTAGCTGCAAAAGTCTGACTGTCACTGTGGGGTGTACTGTGTACGGAAAAAAAAGCTTTGAATTTCTAGTTCAGCTCATCATTTCATGGACAACAAAGCATCGTTTCTGGAACAGGCTCGTGAACAACACTGGGCTATTGTCTTCTTCTGGCCCTCCGCTTCATTGGCTTCACTTCATTGTACTGAAGACTCTTCAAGGGACACAATGGTTCATTGTTTGTTACTCTGTGTTTCTTTTTGAGCCACTTGAGGTCAGTGCAGTCCATGTTACACAGCTATAATCCTCAACCAGACTATTTCAGTGTTCATGTATACCAGTGTTGTAAATCCAAGGTTTAATAAGAATAATAACAGATTAATCTTATTTTGTTATTTAAAAAAGGAAAAAAAAAACAGGATGACATTCATTGAGAAGGTCACAACTTCTTGAATTCAGTTTCTTGATAAACACTGTTAACTTTCATGAAATAAAGGTGGAAAATACATTTGAATTTGTGGTTGTAATTTTTTTTTAGTTTGTATTTATTCTGGGGTGGTCCTCTATATTGCTCTGAAAAAAATCAAGAGATGGATGTGTTTAATCTATAACACTTAACTGAAGTTCGGTCAATTTAATTAGCTTTGATTTGATTTGACTCCATGAGTGGAAAGCAATAATACACACATGACTCAGAAAATATAAGTTTGCATAAAGAACCACATATATGATCACTGATGTTGAGTTCAGGACAAGACTCTTTTTCTCTGTCATGAATTCATCACTTTATTCTGAAAAGGTTAAGTATTTGTTGACATTTTCAATGAAAATTGTGGTTTTGGTCTTTTTTCTCCTTGCATGTCTCTTTAGTCAGATAAATCTGTGCAATCGTGAAAAAAATGTGAGCACAAGGCTGGCCAGGAGAACCTCATTAAGGGCTTGTTTTATGTCATGGTGAAATCTGTGTATCATGCAGGTGAATTCAGTATTTACTACTGTAACAATACATAACAGTGGGACTGCAACTGAAAATACCTGAAAATGCAGAATCTACTTATTTACTGAATAAGAAATAACAAAATAAGGTCATCGAGTCATCTGAAGGTTTTTCACCTCTCCTATAAAATTATTGGAAGGAAACAACTAGCAGAATAAACAATGAAAGCTTATAAATCCCTTGCTTTGTAAATATATTTTTATCAAGGAAGAGATCCAGATGTTGCACTCTTGTCTCACAGTGATAGAAGTCTGGTTTTATTCTGGGCAGTTTTCATCTTCTCTCTTGGCCTGTATGTGTTTTTTGTTAATGTTTTCATCACAATCATCTGGGATGTGAAACATATTTCAGTATTTTTGGAAATTAGATATTTTTCTAAAATGTTTAAATTTGATTGACTTGCATCTTCTTGAGGTCGAAATACGTGAAAAATCAAAAATGTGTCACTTCTTTCAGAAGCGACTGCAAAGTGCAGGAATGTGTCTTGAGGCCACCTGGGTGCGCTCAATAACAAACAGCGCGCCTCCCGGTGGGAAGCCCCGCCCCCCCACCCCGTGCGTCCGCTTTGCGCCATTACGTCGGTGCACCGCGCTGCTGTGCTGCCAGCAGACAGGCAGGAGGGCAGATAGAGCAGCTGCAGAGGCAGAGACAGCCAGATCCGCGGACGGGCTCCTGGTGGGAAAGTCACCAACGCAGCGTTTGAATTGTGATCTGACGGCCACTCTTCCCCACGTCTCACTCTTTGTGCTGATTGTAATTTTTTTTTTTAATTTTCACGCATGCGTGGGATTGTATTTCTCAAATCTCCCGAACTGAAATGACTGCTGCCCTCCGCGTCTAGCCGATGCTTCCCGCGGGGGCTCCTGTCCTGTGGATTATCCGTCGTCGCCGAGCCAATCGCAGGGTCGAGCCCGGTGGAGGCCCCGCTCCGCCGGGTGGATGTGTGTGAGGCAGCGCCGGACTCCCAGTACTGATGAAGACGCTGATAGTGATGATGCTCGGGTTTCATCGGCAGCGGGCGAACTGATCTTGGATGTTTGGGCTATTTAGCCCCGCACACAAACCATTTCCTCACACGGCAAAAGATTCTTATTCTTAAAAACTGGACCCCCCTGGAGCGGTATATGACGGTAAGAAAGACACTCGCTCACAGGCCACCAGCTGACGTTAGCTAGCTAGCTTAGCGCTGTCACTTTTATCCAAGTTGCTCCCAGCGCAGCTAAAACAGCTAATACTGCCATATACCACACATCTAACACCTCCAGTTCTTCCTTTATTGTGCCTCAGTGAACACTGCTCTGCTGAAAGTAGTATAGAAAAAGCATTTTGTCCCTCTTGTGTAGCCTGCTCGTTAGCTAGCTGCTTCTTAGCCCATTCAATATCTCGGAGCTTTACTTCAATGCAGCTGCGAAACAGGAGACAATCCAATTATTATGCATCTGACGGTTTATTACACCAATAAAACTTCACTCCGTGGACTCGACTGGTGCAGATATGCAGCTAAGTGGGTCGTTAGCGGCTCATTCATTTGACAGTATACAATGAGCCCTTTAATGACGGAGTTTGGTGCAAGCGGTGCAGCGTCGGTTTTAACATCGGATATATTGATGTACATCTTTAATTTTATAGCAGTTAATGACTGTTTATTATGTAGCTCGTGTTGGGATCCGTGATATTGTTGTTAATTCCAGCCTGCACAGAGCTGCATGTGGGATTTGCTCATTCATTGCTCAGCTGTGGAGATGTCACAGAGGAAGAAGCTGCGTGGATGAGCTTGTCATTGCGATCCTGCATTGCTTTTTAATTTTTTTTTTTAATTTTCTTGGTTTAATGATGGCTTTTGAGTGTGATAGAAGCAGTATGCATGCGGAGAAAGCTGATAATTATGCGGTGTTAAGTGATGGACGAGAGCTGTGATGAGGCGTCCTCCTTTTTTCGATGACGTAATCCTCCACCGTCCGTGCCACATCTTTTGGGTCGCAGTCGGTTCCTCCGCCGCCTGCTGCTCGTCAGTCTGCTGCCTGCAGCTCCCATCATATGCATCCTGCTCCGTCCTCTTCATCTCGCCTCTTGTCTCCTTCGTCCCCACCCCCACCACCTTGTCCTCCTCCTCCTCCTCCTCTTTGCTTTATCTCAACTGCAAAATGACATTAGAGCCATGACACACATTGCCTCCTGAATGGGATCTCAGCTCAAGAGCAGCATTACACCGAAGGACTTCTGAATGAAATGTTGGAGCTGGGTCCTTTGTTCACCAAAACAAAATAATCCCTCCATGAAATGAGTGGTTCTGGATCTCCAATATTGGTTGCCCACCACACCTCCCCCGATGACATGACGATCCTCATCCCAACCTTTCTGCAACCCCCCCCCCCCCCCCCCCCAAAAAAAAAAAAAAAAAAAAGCTCTCAACAGATCTGGACTAATGTTTGCATTTGATTTTGTCCTGGATATGCGTGGGAATCCCTGTCTGACGCTGATGATGCTGGAGCTAAACTGCCTGTCTTGGGAATTAGACCTGTCATACAGCATGTTTTAATTTGGGACACCATCACAGATTGCTGTTATGACATGCCCATTAGTTATAGTCAGGATTATTTTGTTATAGTACTGTCAGAGAAGTATTTTGAGACATTGGGGTTATGGTAAATATACAGTCTTAACGTTGATGTAAGTCATGTGGAAAGAGTATAGATGAGATCCCGTGGTCCTTACTTGGATGAAATGAGTACAGTTGAGTTGTCATTTAAACATTAGGTACTTCTTAATGATAGCTTGTTAAAGTATGCAAATCAACCTGTTAGTATCCTGATTACTGAACACTGGTAGCTTTTTGCCACTGGTTAAGACAGTTACCCACAGCAGAACTAAACTACCTTCAGGTTTTTGAGAAATTTTCCTGTCTAACCAATCTTTCTGGGCTGTATGATGTTTTGCACAATATGTAACTGAGATGTATAAGCACCACAGGTATAGAAGAAGTGTCTTTTTTCACTTCTAGAGGGATGTGTCTTTAACTCGGTGTCCTTACCAAATGAAGCTTGCAAGATGTCATAATTGGTTCATTGTGAATGGCAAATTATGTTATTTGACCATAATTTTCCATTGAAACCATCAAGACTGTAACAGAATCTGTGGGACGATGTGGGAATGCCATATGAAAGACAGCGCAGACCAGTATTGAGGTTTCTTCTTTCTTTCTTTTTTTCAAACACCAGCCTTCGTCATACACGCAAACTCCTTTTCTTTGGTGCATGAAACATACAGTGAGAGCAGAGACCAAATGGCTAAATGAGACAGAGCAAACTTTGTTGTCATGAAATAAAAATGTCCTCTTGCCGTCTTTATTTTTATGCACATGATATATTCATAAATGGTGTGCTGAGGAGGAATCCTAGGTTGAACTTGGAAATATGTTCCCTATGCTGTGAGCAGATCTGAAGAAGTCCCGACTTTTAAGGGTGTACGGACTCAGCTGGGGAAGATTAAATCGCCCGTGGCAGCAGGCCACGCTTTACTTGGCCCGGCACACCTGGATGTGCCATCTATGTGCTGTACGACATGCGTGTTGGAGGGAAGAGGTGAGGAATGGATGTGGACAGGGTTGGCGCAGGTGTGCCGGGGGTAATTGGGAGAAATGGCACTTACTAGCAGAGGGCGAAAGGGGGACTCCCCGAGGAGCCCGTTCACAGACCGGGAGTCTCACCGCATCCCAAGACAACTGGCTTAGATTTAACCGTGGAAATGATCCAGAGGCAAATTGTGATTTAATCCTCGCCTGTGTGTCTGAACATAGTGAGTCAAACTCGGAATCTCATTGTGTGGTGTGTACTACCAGAGCAGCTGTGGCTCAGTTTCTTGAGGTGGTGAGTTTGATTCCCCCATTTATGATTATTTTTACATTTTATCCAATCATTTGTGTTCCCAAAATGTCTTTTTATCCAGCTTCAATTCATATAATTTTAAGAATTGTTCTTAGTATAGCTTTTTGTTGCTCTTTGTATTTTATTCCTTCCTCAAATCTTTTTTTTTTTTTTTGGTCCTCCTTTACTTTGTCCGTCGTCAAGCACTTTAAATAGTTGGAAATTGCGTGAAAGCTGCCTCACAGAAGAAGCTTGATGGGTAAAATCATTCTGTTTGTCTCCGGTATGTCCTGCAGTTATGTAAAGTGACAAGGGCACCAAACAATTTACCTGCAGGAAGAAGAAGCGTACTCTGTCTCCAGAGCACATCATGTTGTGTTATTTTACCTTAAAGAATGAAAACAGTCGATTAATACAGTTTTACACCTGGTACTGCACACACCGTGCTTTAGATGACGAGTACAAGTGTAAAAACTGATAGAAAAGATGCTGCTGCTCGTCGTCTTCGGCATCCGAAGCCTCATCGTGGCGCAGGTCTGACTGTTACTTGTAAAGAGCATACGTCAGAATGACAACCTCCTGGTTCAACATCATAAACCGGCCCCACATAGCAGAGTGGTCAAAGGTCAGCCATTGTTAGTGCCTCTTTGAAAAGCTGAGGTGTGTATACATTGCGGGATGGGCCGAGAGCGCGCAGCACGCTGAACGTTGTGTGCTTGAGAATAGTTTTATATC
Organism: Salarias fasciatus; assembly: GCF_902148845.1. NCBI lineage: Eukaryota > Metazoa > Chordata > Actinopteri > Blenniiformes > Blenniidae > Salarias > Salarias fasciatus. Next base: position 15,399,306 of record NC_043760.1, read on the forward strand.
CAAGAAGTCAACCTTCAAGTTTTGACCCTCTGCCCCTCTGACTTCTCTCGTTTGTTTTACTCAGTTTTCTTCTCTCACGCCTTCCTCCCCCTATCTCTGTCTGGCACCTTATGTGTTAGTGTTGGCGCTGGGGAGGACACGCCCGCCCTCTCAGCATGGTGCCCAGTAGTGCTGACAGCTTAGTATTGGCGTTAACTAGCAGTGTTGGTGAGCAGAGTGCATGCTGGGTGCTGCGGGCCAGATACATTATCAGGCTTTAACGATGCTGGCTTTGCATATCTTACATTAGAAGGGCTTGGAGTCGTTGCCAGAAATACCATGAATAAAGCCCACAAGCAAGCTTTCACCACTATTTTGCATAACTCTGTAACCACCAGCTTGCTTACTTACTGTCAATCTAGCGCTACTTAGTCGCCCGCTTCTGAAGCCATGCCCAAATTAGTGACTCAGTTAAGGATTTGCTGTGTGTTCAATGTAAACTGTGTCAACGTGCCTCAGTGCTCGAGTGCAAAATCCTAAGCCTGTGTCTTTAGTTTTAGAGACACGGTGGCTTTAAAAAGGGGTCATATTCTCCAAAGAATGCGTGTTGCCAAAAAAAGTTCCCCCAGTCGTCACTTAAACTTGCTCGATGCTCAAGATTTTTATGGATTGTTCTACACTGTGGGATGTATTTAAATTTTAAAACATTTGGCTCTGGGCTGCATATTTTCCAAGTTATGGCTTGCCGAAAATGGAACTGGAAACGTAATTCATTCGGTTACCACATTATAGTAGACTATGGGTAATTAGGTGCATGTTTTAAATCTATTATCATGTTTTCATTTAAGTGCAGGATAACTGAGGCTACCAAAGCATATACAAAATACAACTAGAGTTCATATTATAGTGATAAAGCAACCTGAAGGAGGTTGGCACGATGGTCTAATTGGATTTAGAAAGTGAATGATGCTTATGACGAGGTTCTTCGTCTGTGATTGAGACGGCCTCCTGTGACCTCCGCTGACAGGCCCGTCAAAGAACAGCCTGTTCATGTTTAACTAACAGATCCAGCTGCCTGTTCCCTTCTGACCCTTTAGAAAGCTCACAGTCCTGTTTGCAGTTGGGAAACATGGGAAGCTTAGCCAATGCTGGGTAGAGTTTAACCCCTCCAGGTTGCAGTAGCTGCACTTATGCAAGTTTAAGCCCAACATGTTGCGCTTCATTAAGCCTGTACCCTCAAGACACAAGCAACAAAATGATTACGATACTGTTCGACCGTCATAGCTATCATTGTCCTGAGCTGCAGTCTTGACTGGCAGATCTTATCCACCCCAGCCGAACATCCATTCACACAGACATCAAGCCAGATCACGCTCAGAAACATGGCGAGTTAGTGGCCTGTTGCCGGGGCGGATATGGCACAACTTTTGAGCGAGAACCGTCTCCCGAGCTCCAAACACAGCTGTGTTTATTTGACGCAAGATACCACGGTTCCAGGATGCCAAGAGGAAGGTGCACTGACGGAGCTCGACTTCCAAAATGGAAATCGGTGCGGTGCCATATTGGCAGTGACACATTTTGGTCTTGATTCACTGCAAAGAAGACTGTCAAATGTAGGACATGTCTGACAGGCTTTTAGCATCTTTTCACAATATTCAGCGGTACAGGAGAAGATTCCTGTGATTTTTGTGGCTTTAAAATTTTAAATCTTCAAGTAAAAATTGTTTTTTTGTCTGTAAACAGCTGAACCAAAAATATGAGTGAGGTTGTGCGCTTGGTGTTGATCGAGCTGGGCGATAAGTTGATAAAGATAAATATCACGGAATACCTTCTCACGTCTCACGTCTCAAGTTTGGACAGACAGACAATCATAGCAACCGACAAAAATGATGAAGAAGTTGAAGAGGAGGTGTCCGGCGCTTTGGGGAGATGAACTGGTGATATCACCCGTCCGACGCTGAGCAGCAAAACGCAGCCTGCAGAGAAAAGCAAAAATGATGTTTCGACCATAAGTTCCACCTCCTCCAGAGCTGTGCACCTCTGGCGGGACTCAGCCTTTCCTTAATGTTTTCGGTCACTGTGGCCACCTCTGTCAAACATATGGTCCATGGGCCAAACTCGGGATGCCAGAGGGAGCAGTCCGGCCAGTGCATATAGCTGAGTCACTGTTGCATTTTTAGTTGCAGCAGGATCGAAAGAATCAACCCCTACAGTCATTTCTCCTCGTCTTGTTCGTCTCTACTGTTGGTGGAATTGGATTGTGCATAACTAATCAGACGAAACAGAATATCACAGTAACGTATGTCTCAGCTATAGTGGGTTGTCGTAATGGTTGGATTAACTGAGCTGACATGCTGTAAAGCCACAGGAGAGCAAGATACTGACTCTTCTGCTTCTTCCTCAGACGCAACTGGTATTGCTGCATTGATGATTCAATTGTTGGCTTGAAATGAAATGAATTCTGCTTTTTTTTGTGTACCGAGTTTTCCTATTTTACCACATTTTGCATTCTTTTGATTTTTCACAATTTAAAATGTGGAAAAAGTCCCTTCAATGTTTCCATTTTTGACCATTTTAAGTTTGAGCTACCTAATCTCAATCCCCATTATGATAAATGCATTTGGGTCCATAGGCAATAACAACAGAAAATTCTTTGTGACAATTAGGGGGCCTACGAACAAGCTCCGTCCGGACCGAGAGGACACTCCTGTCGGTGCTGTGCCCATGGACTGGCTTCGGTTCTACTTCTGGGATCCGTGGTTCTTGTGCTGGACCGTCCAACGGACTGTACTCAACATTGTCCTAGGCTTTACTTCTTATTGTCTCATGCTAGCTGTTGCCAAAGCTGTCCGTCCCTGGGAGTGGGATCCCTCCATACTGTGGTTCTCCCCAAGATTTCCTCTTTTCCCACTGGGTTTTTGGAGTTTTTTCTTGCCGGATGTGAGGGTCTAAGGCGGTGGTTGCTTCGTTTTGTCTCGTTACTGTGAATTTGACATATTAACATTATGCTTATTCCCTGTTTTTATTTTTACCAACCAATGTAACATCTTGAAGCCCTCTGAGGCAACTGTTGTTGTGATACTGGGCTATACAAAAATGAATTGATTGAATTAGACTTATCTGGAAAAAAAAATATAGCCTTCAATTGTTCCATATGTGATTTTTTTAGTGAAACTGACTCTGTGATATTGAAAACAAATTCAGTTCTGAAAGTGTTATTTTTAACCCTCTGCTTACTTGTGTTTATTATGTCTTGTCAGTAATTATAAGGAAAAGAAAGTCATAACAATAAACATCTTCCTGACCCTCAATGTTTCCATACCACCCCTAAAGCTCGCCAAAGTCCCTCAGGAGATTCCCACGCCACACTTTGAAAACCACTCTTATGAACCGAGCAATAAATGATTAATAAGGACAAAAATCCTTGGATTCATTAATAATGAAAACGATCATTAGTTGCGGTTTTGGTGCTTTGAACGCACCGTGTGAAGTCTTATGAACAAATGCCAAACTCTTTATTTGTTCTGTCACTCCGCATTCTGACTTCATAATATAACGGAAACAGTCATTTTCTCACTTGAAATTCACGTCAAAGTCCAAGAAAAATGCTATTTTTATCTTAAATTCAGCAGCTACAGCAAACCGAATGAGTTTTTTTTCTCAGATTCTTACTTCTGTTTTATAAAGAAAAAGTTTTAGGATTTAGACCTACTTCGTCAGCAGAAAGACTGACTCATCATGTATTGGATGAAAATAGTGGTTCCCCTGACTCATGGTAGTCACTGTATTCTAAATTTAGCTCTCATGCTGGATTTCTTTCTTTCTTTTTTTTCTTTCTTTTTTTAGGTAACTTAAACCACAAAAATTCTGGGCATCCAGTGTTTGTTTCCCAGTTGTACACACAATTATGTATATGCCAAATGTACTGGTGACTGCCAGCCAACCCTCTACCGGCACACCTCTGGCCTTCACTCTTGGTTAATTCCATGTGATTTATATCCAGCTTTTCTGTTTAGCCTGTGATTACCTCGTAGCAGATTGAGACCAGTCAGCTGGATGTGGTTTTGATTTGTAGAACAGTTATTGGACCGCTTCAGGTTTAAACTTGTTTCGGGAGTAACAACAACACCTGGCACGAAAACGGACATTTACCATTGACAGGGTTGCTGTAATCATTAGAAATAGCTTCTGAGTAAATGTCCACTCTTGCCTGATTTGTTGCGTACACCAGCCTCAAAGTCCAGTGCAGTGATGAGGGTGGAGGAAAGAGTATCACTGTTGACTCCACCAACACTTTTCCACCATCTGTGTAATTCCTGAAACAAAAGCTGTATTTGTAAGTCTGTCTTCACAACCATGCTCAAGAAAACGGCCCCAAAAAAAAAAAAAAAAAAAAAAAAATCCAACAGATCAGAGTTTAGTCTGACTCACTTTGTGTCCACGCTGGATTTGAAACATTTGACCAAGCATGTAAACAGGCAGGAAATTGGATGCTTGATCGCAGTGGCGTAGAAGAGAAAACATTTCTTGTCTTGGCAGTTATGATGGTGCTGTTATCGTCTGAGAGCTCACTTCATGCTCGGGTTGGACCGCAGCTAAAGCTGAACTAAAGCACTCTGGAGTGCCCGCTCTCTCGCAATCACACGATAATCACTGGTGATCAAATCAAACCTTCTAGGTATGAACACATCGCGAACCAGTTCCTTACATCTGAGGACCTGATCTCTGATGCTCCTGTTCAACGTGGACTGACGTCATGGTCACTGGAGTCCAATTTCAGTTTGATTTTTCAGCCGACTTCATTCTGTGCCGAGCGGCAGACGGATCTGAATTCAGATAAGGTTTCACTATCCGTTTGATCCAGAAGCCAAAGTCAGAGTGTGTCTTTGTGCAGCCCGCCCGGGGTTCTCTGTGGCTATCACACTGTATCATCACATCAGACCAGTCAGGACTATGAAAGGACAGCTCTTTTTGTTTCCCTCCGGGAGCAGGAAGATAAGCGTGGCTCATCAGAAGTCTCTCTCACAGGAGCCTACAATAAAGAAAAAAAAAAAAAAAGGTCATTTGAGGATTTGGACGTGGGACAGAGCTGGCATGCACATCTAAAGAAAAAGTTCTGAAAACCTGCTTCTTTTTCGGTTTGGAACATTTTGTATCTAATTCTCTCCTGACTTGTAATGTGTGGGAATCAGATGTCAGAATATTGCGTTTTCAGTGGACCAACTGCAGAATGACTCAAAGCCTTTTCATTCATCAAGGGGACTTTTTCGCGTGCAGCACTGTAGGCCTTGGCAACATAAAGAGTGGCTCGAGGTATCTGTTGTAATTCATCATCCTTTATCGGCCCCGTTGTGAGTCACTTGTGTGTTCTAACCTAGATTCTGCAAGAACGCACGCCTGGATTATGCCAACGGAGCTCACAGATAAAGTGTTGTGGCTGTACGATATTGAGCGGAGGTCAGATTAAGAGCGGATGTAAAGACATCAAGGGATTAACACATTTATGATCGCTGGTTTGAGGGGGAATAGAAAGCGACAAATGGGACGAGTCACCCGACTAACGTAAAATCTGAAGCGCTGCTCGGTGGTGGGTTGCAGTCACAGAAATAGAAGATTCCTCTGCAGCCCCTCCCCCACCTTTGCGCTTCTCAGGTATGCGAGTACAGCTGGCATCTTCCGCTGTGCTCCACGGTGCGTGTTTCGGCTTGTCCTCAACTGCGCTGCCATCCCTCCCATTCTGCACCGAAATGACACAAAGTGTCGACACGTACACACACACTCTGTTTAGTAAAGGTGTGCCCTCGATCTGCTCAGCGAAAAGTTGTCAACCCATTTGCCACGTGTTCTTTTTCAGCCGAAGCTTGTGCAACCTGAGCTTAATGTGTGTGTCTGTGTGTGTGTGTGTGTGTGTGTGTTGACTTCAGATCTTCAGATTTGCTTTTGAAACAGCTGCCCTGAAAACTCCAGGAGGTCAGAGGACACAGTTGCTTAAGAACAGTGGTCAGGTTAGGAAATGGAGGGCACAGATCTGTTTGATTGTGCCATAAGAAAGTGACTGAAGATGTTTTATTTTCTCTGCAAAGTTTTGTATCTGTCCCATCACGTTAAATAGAAAAATGCCGAGCTGGTTGTCTTGACACGGGTTAAATAGTCTGTCTTTTTCCAGACATGCCCCGTGTGTTTTTCTTTTTGTGTGCCACTTGACGGGGTTATTTCTAGAACATCCACCGTTTACATGGTTGAACCCAGTTTTATCCGCTGCTTGTTTTTCTTGGAGATTTGCGGAGGGGAAGTGCAAAGCGATTTCCCATCCAACTCAAACAGGGACGCCGAGCGCAGCCTGAAAACGCAGGACATCACCTCTGCTGGTTTTATTGCATGCCGTTTCCGATTCCTTCACCCCCACCTCCCCCTCCTCCTCCCAACCTCTCTTTTTATTCAGATTTTTACTCGCATATTTCCTCATTTCAACCATCAGACGTGAAAAGGGTTGTCGCTGTGCGTGCCGGGAGGTGGAGCGGCGAGCGGGAGGGAGAGGGCAGACAGCACGCATACGCAGCGTCGCGCTGTCTCGCTGACATCTGGGCCCGCCCCAACCTCACTCAGCTCGAAGTCGCAGCCCGAGGATAGGAATAGTGCTCTCCTCCAAGACAGGTTTTTCAGCGTGCATGAAAGCGCCAAACAGAGGCGGAGCAACCCAAACGTGTTTACTTTCTTTATTTTTCCCTTGTGTATGTGTGGGCCGTCGGTGAAATCGGTACATCCAGGAGGCTCCGTATTTGGACATTAGGATCCTTTTAACTGTCGTCTTATTTTCCCCTGTATTTTTTTTAATGAAGTCAAACAAATTTAATGGCCTATTTTATGTTTCCAAGCTCTTGTAAAGTACTTTGAATTACTTCTGTGAATGGTGCTCTTTAAAAGCTGATTTCTTTTAGAATTTTGGCTAGTTGAACCTTGATCGTATGTTTCATTTTATTTATTTATTTATTAGAATGAACTGAAACTGTAATAGAAAGGTTGTGGTATATAGTCTTTACCTCAGATAAAATTTGAGATAGTTTTATGTAGCTCATGCGAGTAATTGTCATATCCACATACCTTCTAAACTTACTGTAGCATTAGCTTGCAGCTTTTAGTTGGAGAAGCTTTGAATCATTTCAAATTATTCATCAGAAAAATCTTCCAAATTTAACACATGTTCTTCCTCCTCTGAATTAAGGTGGGTTATTCAGATGTTTCCTGTTGAAAGATTAGCCGTTGGTGTGAAATTCCTATTTTCTGGCGAGTTAGACCACAATTGGAGCTGTGTGTTTTGGTTCCAAGTGTATTTTTATCCACTAAATAACTGCATTTGATTGAGTGCTGAGCCATAGGCTCCACTGAACTCCCGTACTTCTACCGTTGAGCTGGATTCTCATGCATTGCCAAGTGACACTGATGGGACTCACACTAAAGTGTGCTTTTCATTACAGACAGCCCCGACACATTGGAAAGCCTTTTCAAATTTGTTTTTGCGGATATTGCGATAGTTTGGGGCTCCAGCTGGCTGTTTGTGCTCTTCTTGTTACAGCTCTGTTTTCGTCAGTGGCTGCTCAACAAGGCCGCGGGGCAGTTATCACCGAAAGTTTTCTGAGGAGCTGCTGAGTCAGCCCTCCGTGAAACATAAAGGTCGTACGTGTAACGACAGGGAACGTTCCACATGCAACTCTCCGCAGCTCCATTTCAACCAAAGAAGCTCTTGTTGCTGGAGAGATTGAATGGGTGTATTGTGAGCCCCAAGTGCTCCGTCAGTGTAATGTATAGACTGTACTGTGCAGCTTTTTACAGTAAATTCAATACAAAAACAATGTCGTTAGTCATTGTTACTGCTCTGAAGCACACTTTGGTGTTATTTATATTCTGTCAGTTTGTCTCTTTTTCAATCACTCTTTTCTCCATTTGCTCATCATGGACTGTGTTTCCACTTCAGCATTTTTCTACATTTGTCTGTTATTTGCAGCAATTCTCAGGAGGAAGAAACAAATTGCACGATGTGATTTTGCACTGTCAGGTCTTGTGTGTGCGTGTGTATGTGTGCATGCTTATATACAGTAACTGCGTGTGTGTGTGTGTGTGTGTGTAGATTGAAAGTAAACAAAACGGACAGCCATACCCCGAGAGGAATCGGTGTGTGTGTGTGTGTGTGTTTGTGTCAGAGATGAGAGCAGGCGGACAGGGACAACATGAGTGTGTGTGTGTGTGTGTGTGTGTGTGTGTGTGTGTGTGTGTGTGTGTGTGTGAGAAACAGGCAGGCTCGCTGCTATTTTCTGGGGCAGGCTGCGAGGCAGCAGGGAGGGATAATAACAGAAGCTGTTACATTCTTGTGGTTTCTCTGATTTCAGCATGAGGCAGGGGGCCGGCTCTGGCTGACTCATGGCCTGCTTTCTCCCTCCATCAGCCTCCGCTCCGGTACGGACGCCGCTCCAAGGGGACAATACGCGACATTTCTCGGAAGCTTTAATCTAAGAGACATTAATTACGAGAGTGTAAATCTGCATGTGTGTTTCGCCACGTCTTGCTCAAGCAGAACCCGAACAACTGATTAACGCTGGCTAAGCTTTCACTGTGAGCAGTGGGTGTAATTTCACTTTTACAGTCTGTTAGCTCAGGTTTTTCTCCTCGGAACAAGACGTGTTTTAGCTGCTGAAGTCATGGATAGACTAGAGAATTACAGCTCATGTCTCCGCTGCATTCGGGCACATTGATTTGTAAAGGAGCTGTATAATTGTTATGCATGCCCTTCATCGATCAACAACAACAATCCAGACAAAGCGAGCCATGTACGCTGCGCCCGTTGGAAGTGGATTGGATGTCGCTGAGTTGATGTTTCATAGGAGCAAAGTGATGAAACCAACATTTGTGTTTCAAAGAGAACCAATATGTCGAGATTAGTTGTTTCCAAGCTTAGGGCAAGGACAAGGACAGGGGAGAGGGTGGTTGAAGATTGGCCTGCTATTAGGTTGTCAATAATTATGTGCACTTGCCAATCAGAACCAGACATGGAAAATTGCTTATTGCTTTCACCTTGACAGTTCCTGCCTTTGCGCTTTTGGAGTGGTTGTATCCAGCTTTTGGCTTCACTATGATGTTTTTAGCAAATAAGAGATCAGAAAAGAGATTCACACGCCTCATCGGAAGAGGTCTGTGGCCGTAAACGGCAAACATCAAAGGCCATAAGTATCAAAATGAGGGAAATGTGTTCAGGAAACAGTTTAAAAAAATACAGTGAGTCATGAAAAAGAAAAATCTTTCAGGAGTATTTTGCAGAAGATAGACCAAGCCAATCAGAATTTGTCGCCAAGGGTCTGGAGCTGGGTATTGGAACAGTTTGCTGCCTCTGGTCACTGTTTTTCCCAATGTTGACTGTGGCATGAGGTGCAGCTGATTTGCAGGAAATGGGGTTCGCAATTGTGAAAAGCAAACAAGAAAGGATGTATGTGATGCTTTTTGAAACAAATTGCATGCATCTATCAATTAAAGTTTTGCAAACTTTAAGGAAAGAGTTCAATTCATAGCATTACTTTTTTTGGTGGGTCAGCATTTTCTGGGAAAGATCTTCTGGGCTGCACGGAAAACGGACAGAGGCTACATTTGACCCTTTGGCTTCTGGTTTCCAAAGTCTGATTTAAGGGTTGAAACATCTGTAATGTACTGAAATAGAGTTCCAACTAAGTATTGATCACAGTAAAACATTCAACTACTTGATATTACGAGTTAACGTTGCATGTTTAATTACTTGTTAAAAATGTGAAGGGTAATTCTTGCTTTCTAAGAAAGAATGGGAGGCATTAACTTCATTGAAGTTTGATATTTTTCATGTCTTTCATTATGCTGTACCAAATATACTTATTAGTGTTTCAACAGAATTGTAGAAGAAGTTTGTGTTTTCATAAAACGTTAACACAAGCTGGACAGCTTGATTAGTAGCGACCGGTGTGGAGTGAGGCATGGACATAGTCCAGTTCTTTTGCCATTTCTCTTCAGTCTTTGAAGCAAAGTGTGTTTCATGGGTTCATTTAAGCCCTGACTGAGCTCAGAGATTGCCCTAATCTTCTTTTGTAAAATCAGATTATTGTAGAACTGGTTGAAACAAGGTGTGTTTAGATCCGGCCGGAGCTGCAGGTGAAATGATGCTCACGGTTCCAACAGTTGTGGTTTTGTGTGCTGCTTCATTTTCAGTTCAGATCCATACTTTTCTGATTGGATCTGAAGCCCCTCCCTGACTCTGACGGGACATCGACAGTACATCAGGGTGAGAGACGCTAGAAATACAACTTGACTGAAAACAGAGAGCAGCTTGCTGCTTGCAGATTAGTATCATCTGTTTGAATTTAGCCGTTTGTTTTACACAAGCATGCGCTGCAGTTTTGTTTTTTTTTTTCATGAAACAAACTGTGGCTCAAACAGAGATTAATCCAAACCCAAATTTCTCCCTCAATACTTCAACGCATGCAAAGAAAGGTTTGGGGGTGGGGGGCGGGCATTGAATTGCTGGCTCAGTATTTTTCATCAGCAGCTAACTTTATTTTCTACAGCGTGGCAAGATCGCACAGGCTCTGAGGTGACTGTCAGGTGGGCCCACGCTTTCCTGTTTTGGCCCTGTTTACCGACCACAATGTGTTCCACCCACCTCCATCTCTTCATCTTCACCTTTTCATGCGAGCAGCGGTGGAGAGACATCCCCTCACACCTCTCCTACACACATGCCTCGACTTACATGAGCCGTGTCTCACATTCAAGCAAGCTTTCTAATCATCAGCTCTTTGGCTTGCCGCTGTGCAGTTTGGACATATGACATTGGTTATAACTTATAATCAACCATATGGACTGTATCTAAGTTCATCAGTTTTGTTGTTAATCATCTGGAGGTCTTGCGCTCTGGTTGCTTACCATGTTGGTAACCACATCCTCTGCCTGTTGTTGAACACAAGAAATTATACTCATTTACTTTTGCATAGATTCATCCGTGGAGTTTGAAATTGCAGCTTCAGAAGGTCAAACTCATATCAAGTAAACGTGACATAAAAACCAACACGGTCCACCACAAACTCGTGGGATTGGTTTGTCTGAGAAGGGATGGACGGCAACAGTGAATGTACAGGAAACCCAAGCCTAATTCTTTTAATTCGGAATTCCGAGTTTTTACTGTTACGGTTATTATTACACTGGAATGTACTATAATTTCAAACACATTGTAAAGCGAATGTTGTAGCCAAAGGAGTCTTGAGTCTTAAGTTTACTGTTTGTTTCCTGGAGGTTACTGTTAAAGTAACAATGACCACAAAGACATTTAAAGTTGAGCTGAAGCAAAGAGTGGAAATTATGAGGAGCTTGAAGTTTCCTAAACATGCACTGAGCAGAATGGCGTTCATCAGCATTTTCTTTTTTTTTTTTTTTTTTGTTGTTTTTTTGTTTTTTTTTTAAAAATCATTTGGCCCATATGCTGCTCACACCAAGTCTTTTCCTCCTGGCACTTTCCCATCAGGGGTTTCCATGTTGGATCATCTTCTACCGATAATCTGCTGACTTTAAGCAATTCTTTTAGATATCCCTGACAAGAAAGTCTGAGAAGTGGCAGCTTCTAAATAATACAATGTTATTGCATGCGGCTATTTAACTGTGTGCTGTAAAAGTGAATGCAACAGTGCATGTGTGAGATTTCTGGACAGTGATGTATCATTAAAAAAAAAAGGTGGAGATAACATCTCTTATCTCCAACAAGCTTGGTTTCACAGCAATATTTTGGCAAATCACAGATCCTTTAAAGGGTCTGCAGCCTTTCTGAGAGAAAGGTTGCCAAAATTTGACTTGAAATAAATGTTGAAGGAACAGGCGTTACTCTCACATTGTACACCTGAAGCTTTGTGTGGTCGATTGATTCCAAATATCAATATGCTATTAAATACAGTATATGCAAAACATCTACAAGATCTGTTGAAGAGAATCTGCTGAATGCTACCTTCTGAGGCCACGATGTGTTTTATTCTCCCACAGAATTTATCAGTTGATTTTGTTGGTATTTGTTCTTATGTTCAAGCATGTAATTGGTCTCCATCAGCGCCGTTTGAAGGGGATCCTTTCCTGCTCCAAATCTGTCAGGAAAGATCAATTTTTCATTTGCATCTTTGGTCACACGGTACCGGAGGCGAGAGAATCTTCCCCTTCCTCCTTTGCTCCTTTGATGTTGTTCGTTTACATTCGGCTTTCAATTTATATCTCTGTCTGGCAGTTGTGTAATAATGCAAATGTGTTTGCTCGTGTTGAATTCTCATAACCTGCCGCGCTTCAGTAGTCAGAGGGAGGGTTCGCAACTTCGCATGCAGGCTGAGAGCTAAATGACCCTCGCTCTGTGTCCTGTGCTGCCGATTGTGGCATTTACCTGTTGCTGCTTCCTTTTGTGCATCACTTTGTGTAATTTCGCCCCTTTCAATGGGACCTTGAAAACCCATTGTTGAAACTAATCAGGCAAATCCGTGACTGTCTTTGCCGTGCCCGACCTTTCGGAGATGGCGCGTTGTGGATAATTTAGTCACATTTCAGTCCAACTTTAATCAACTGCATGAAGTGTAGAGTTTTCCAGGAAAGTGACTGCTGCATTGTCTCTGAATGAGCAGTCATAAAAGGCCTTTTCCTAGTATTCTCTCATCAACTACCTACTGCCTTTCTCTCATTTTAAATGCCAACTCTAGTCTAATTCTGTTTCTCAGGATTGAGCAAGACTGGAATATCCGAGGCTTCTTAGAAACCAGGCTTGATTTGTGTGTGCGTGTGTGTGTGAAGGCAGACCGGTAATGAAGAGATGGTTTGAAATGTGATGAGATGAGTTCTGATTGGTTGAGTGTTTGAGTATCACGACCTCAACAGCTTCAGCTGCTAAGAATAGGAACGCAGGGTCACGGTGAGTGTGCAGGAGATTAAGTGAATCATGTAGTCGCCGTTACTTTGTCACATGCTCCCCTCCATCGTTTTTTTTGAAGAGACGGAGCTTTTCAGTTCCGTATTGTGAATCAATCATGATTCATGTTATCCATTTTAAGCTAGTTCTGGTCTGAGTTGGCACACGCGGCGCTAGTTGCTGAAGTGTTCACATGCAGAAACCAACAAAAGGTTATCCTCGTAACAGTTCTCTTATCTTGATGTGTGGATGAGATTTCTTTGTTTTCTTTGAGAATCACACTTAAGTACTAAATTTGGATGAGTCAGAATTCTGCTAATAGATAGTATTACTTGTATTTGATGCAGTAAGTTTACAGTGACTACACTGCGAGTTTATCAACACACTTAGCTGACAGAGAAATTCAAGTCTACATACTAAGCCTATGGGTATGGATTAGTGATTAAAAAAATTAAAAGATATAATCTTGTAATAATTGTAAGCTTACACCACTTTGAAACTGGGACCCAAAATTCGAGTTAATAGGTAAACATAGAAACAGGCTTATAGTGGTGATTATGTGGATTTCAATTTTATTTTCACACTGAAAATCAAGTAAATCTATGCAGTCAATATGGACTGCACAGTGTTTTGATTTGGCAGAAAAGAAAAACGTACAATACTTTGAGATTCAACAATTTCCTCGTTGCTCTGCAGAGAAAGTGTGAGTACACTGGTGCATTCATGAGTTTAAGCTGCTTTCACCTGATCTAAGTGAGCACAAGACCAGAGTGATTAATTTGCTGTAATTCCACTGATATTTTTTCCAGTTTCCAGTCGTCACTCACAGCTCGTCATGGGTTCAAGAAGGATCAGCTGCCTGGACTTCAAAATGCTTCACTAGTGACTCTGTCGTGTGTTTGTGTGTGTGTGTGTGTTTTTTTTTTTTTTTTTAAAGCATTGTAGACGTACACAAGCTGCTTAGGGTTGGTTACACAACAAAGTTTCAGAAAAGTTTTACATTTAGACAACAAGGTTTTAAAAACAATGTGGGTTCTGTTTGTTTTGGTCATGAAACCACACATACACAGAGAATAATACGCTGTAAACATTAACAATGATGAATACACGGATATTCGTATGGACAGATGATGAAGTTGGATTACTCTTGCATGCAACTCAATTATAAAACTACTTCCAGGAGAATGTTGACTGGGAGCCATGATACTCTGGAGACTGCCATTGTTGTTACTGTCCATCTTCTTGCGTGTGCGTAGAAGAGCAGTTTACCATGACTGTGGTGCACAGGCAGTGCTTCAGGAAAGTTGAGTTTTACAAATAATGTCATCCCGATACCCACCGCCTTTAAACCCCTTCGTGTCATGAAACCCCAATAAATATATCCAGCCTGTAGGTGAGAGAGAGAGAGACTTAGAGGATTTTACAACCTAATGAGGAGAGGCAGATTAAGTGACTCTTTATTGATTCCACTCACCGTTAAGCACACTGTTGTTTAAAGCGGTGCTTAAAGAGTGAGAATGACTGATTCTTTTTGTAAACATTGGAGTAACATCATATGCTTTGTAAAAAGAGAAGGAGATATATCTGCGTTCAGGTGCCTGCAAAACCACATCTGCACTTTTCACTGGCAAGGTTCAAACAAACTGCTGAACACTGATTTAGTTTTGTTTCACTTTTTAATAGTTTGTTTTAGTTTCAATCCATTGAAAGTGTTGCTCCTCATGTTTTAAAGTTGTAGTTGTCACTATGATGGATTTGTGTAATATAAATATAATTTCTTCACTGACCTTTGCACTTCTATCATCATTTTTAGAGTGGAGGTGACAATAGTAAACCTATTACAGCATTGAATTAATCAATCGCATAAAAGTAAACCTACTTAAGGTTATTCTGAGAATCTCACTGTATTTAAATGCATTTTGTACGTAATTTACTTCCCTGAAAATGTTTCACAAACTGTAGAGTATAAAATAACACAATTTTAAACAAATCTACATATGAAAGCAACCATTTTCAATGTTAAAAGAATAAAGTTTCTGTCAAAAAAGTTATTTAAATGATTTAAATAATGGGAGTACTTGGTGACAAAAGATAGCATTTGGTAAATTGTACAAAGATTATCTGAAAAGTGTAATTATCTCAAAATACTACTTAAATACAGGACAAATCGGTCACAGTGAGTCAGTTCATTTAGTTTGTTCTTCTGATAACCGAGGCAAGTGGCTCCGTATTTCAATGTGAAAAGACCTTTTTTGTAAGCACTGTCAAAATATCCATATTTCCTTTTTTGTTCATTTCTAATTATGTAACTGTTACATTAGTGTGAGATCATTAGCTCTTGTATTATAATAGCCCATCGACAAGGAAACCAGGCACACTGATAAATAGGAAAAACACAGGTAATACAATCGCTGCATAATTAGATTCCCGGGGAAGAAGAAAAAGGGAGGGGTCCGGGCTCGGACAGTGGCTGGGATTTCACTTCATCCTCTCCGATCTCAGTGGGTGAACCGCCACCGGTACGCCCTCTCTCCTCTCAGCAGGAGGCCGCGCGCTCGCTGCCGAACACCTGGCCTCCCTGCTGGCGGGGCAGGAATGTGCAGGGCTGGGGTGGATGCGGGTGGAAATCTGCAGCGTGTTCAGAACACGACCCCTGGTAGCATTTAAAGGTGCCAGCGTCAGCAAGAAAGGGGAAAAAAAAAAAAAAAAAAAATCAGGGGAATGTGCTGCTTTAATCAGACCTGCATCTCTGTTTCTCTGCTTTCTGTTTTCTCTGCGAGTGCGAGGTGGGGATGTGCCTCACCGTACAGAGGAGGGCTTCTTGTCGGATTAATGAGGGAACGTCGTTCCCACCACTCTCTTCTTTCTAATGTCAGTGTTCAATTTAGATTTTCTCCTCTAAGTGGTACGTTCAGAGCTTTGGTGACAGCCTCAAATGGCTTGAGAAATCAAAGAAACGCCCCTCGGTCTCGAAGAGAATCGGCAATATTATCAGAGCTGTCTCCTGTGAAAAGCAATGCATGTGATGGATTAGCGTGCAAAAGCGATTGCAGGTTTTCCACCAGTTTGACACAAAATGTGGTTATTTATTGACCCAGCCTTGTGGTTATTTTCTGTTTATTTTCCTTGGAATGATTTGTAGAATAACTTTGTCTGTTTAATGCGATAGTCATGGATTCACCAAGGACTTTCACCCCGGATGGCGGAAAGACCGTCAACACAGTAGCCTTTGTGTGTGAATATGAAACATCAAGTCGAAGTTTGTGTCTGTGGAGAAACAGAGGTGTGTATGCTTTAGTTTCAGTACTGTAGCTGTAAGATGTTCGCTGGATTTCAAGTAGATGTTTTTGGCTGAAATGAGCAACCAGAGTGGAAATCAATCCCGAGGGAAACTTGAAATTAAGGAAAAAAAAAAAAAAGTGTTCTCATGTTTGTGTGTTTGGCATGTAAACAGCCGGAAATGGACTCGTAAACCCAACATGTTTGTGGAAGGGGAGGAACAACAATGTGCTTCAGGGGTTTCAACTGAAGGAATGGTCACTTTGTAACTTAAAGGTTGGACATAATGAACCCATCACCCTGGTTGTGGAGCCCTCCTTTTCTTTATTCTTGTGGCCGGTTACCCTTCGTTCATTGAGAAATCCCACACATTCAAATAAAGAACATGGAAAAATAAAATTTCCCAAAATCTAAAATCAAACTGGGAGAATTATCAGATATTATCACCTCCAGTACAACATTGTCTCATTGACTTCAGTCAGTGTGCATCCCTGCTGCTGACACATTGGTTTTGATTTTCCTTCCTACATTGGCTTGCTGGAAATCACCTTTACCCACTTTCATTATGGTTTTTAACCTATTAACCTTTTAATGAAAAACATGTTGCTCTCGCATTTTTTCTGAAAAGTTCTCATTTTGGAAATGAGATCAGTTTATACGGAAACAGCAGAGATGCTGAGGACCATGTAGTTTTCATGTCGTGCCACTGCTGGCTGTTTTAGTAGTAAAACAGACACTGGAAATATCACAAATTTTTTTTTTTTTCAGTTTTCTCTTGAAAACATCTTGTAAACTGGACATCAGACTTCACACTTTGGCATGTGCAGTAGTTTCATTCTGTCTCTGGTTCAAGGAACACGATTTCTCACTACTTCTCCTGCTCTTTTAGTCATGCGTCCAGTTACCTATGCTAATGCTAATCAGCTGCATGCTCTCACCGTCACGAGGGATTCATCATTTAGCCAGCAGGGCTCCAGCAGATTCTGATAGATAAAATGTTAAATGTATTTTGAGTTAATTTCGTTTATGAAGAGAAAGTTGAGAGTATTGCAACATCAGGGCAAATGGGTTAAATCCTTAGCTGAGAATGTTGTACTTTCAAATGACGCCATGAGAGAATGTCATTCATTGCATCGCTCTGCTTTTAAAGGAAAACGCATGTTAAGATAATCAAGAAGGAAGGAGATACTAGAGGAGGAAATTCAAAGGAGAAAAGTAGACCGACAACAGATGGGGTCTCATATTGAGGCATGTGGAAAATCGAATAATACAGAAGCAAATGAGAGGTTGAAAGAAGGGAAATAGGGGGATGTGTTATTAAAAGAAACTGTGATCATCAGACGACAGGACTAAAGATGGAGTGCTTGTGTAGTCTAGGAAGATGGAAAGAAGCCCCCCTGTGAGTCTCCATTATCTGTACGTTTGATTCAGCAGGATTCTCTGTGACAGGTGTTGGCTTTTATGAATGGCTCTGTGTGTGTTTGTGTGCATAAGTAAATGGCTGCTCCTTGGCACTGATGACTGTAATTTGCATAATGGACTCACGGGCCATACAGGCAGTTTAAAGCAAGCGGAGAGACGGAGAAAAAAAAATCAAGGACGAAGAAGAAGAAAAAAATTGGTTTCGAGAAGCGGTGAAGTCCAGGAAGCTTGAATGGTATTTCTCTTTTGTTGTTAAAAGACTATAAAACTCCTGCATGGTGAACTGTCACTCACTTTTTACACTTGTCCTTGTGCACCGTTTTTGTGAGAAGCATTTTTATCTTTTCCTGAACTCCTGATCGATTGATGAACTGCTCACCAACACTTTCAGCAATAGATCTTCTACTATTTTCTGCCGACATGATTTTTAAGAAATAAAGTCAGAAGCTAATATTCAGTAAAACATGGCATGAATTCCAGCAGGAGTGTGAGGCCCTGTTTACATGACGGTGTTTCAGTCTTTTATGGAACGAAAACACAAAAATGATGCATTTTTACTTGAAACTTCACGTAAAGGGCTTCATTCTCTTGCATTCTTGCATCTCTGGCTTCCTCTCACAGTATTTATACATGCCTTCTATGTTAGTTTGTGAATTTAAGTTGATAGTAAATGTGAATATGTGTGTGTAAGATTTTATGTCTCCGAACTCTCAAGAGTCTTTTGGAATCGAGGATGGATGGGTGGATGGTTTAAAGATAATTTTAGGTTATGTTGGGATTTGGCGGCTGCTCGGTGGAGTAGTGGTTTATACTCAGTCCTCAAGCTAGAAAGTCTCTGATTGGATTGGCGATTGCCTGATCTCCCGGTTTGTGTGTAGGTTTCCATCTGATGGTCTCTTCTGCAGTTCCAGCAGAACTAACGCAAAACACAACCAGCGTTTGCTCGGTGAACGGGGCCTGAGTTAGATCAAGCAGTGAAAAGGAAGGATGGATGGATGAGATTTGGTCATTATTTCAAAGCAAATGTTACTCAGAGTAACATTCAGCTCAATTGATTTGTGATCGTGCTTCAGACTAATGTCTCCTATAAGAGTATCGAATTAAGATAAACATTCCAAAATTTGTCCCTATCAAGATTTTGTGGCATCAACCCATATGCCACCTTCCTTCCACTCTTGAAAGTAGACTCACTGTGGCCATGAAACTCGCAGAAAACTGCCAAGAAGCCCCCCTCCTGCTGTTTGTCCTTTATAAAGGGCTCATTCTGAAGTAATTACTACAGATTAAATTCTTATGACAACAAATGAATGCTGTATTTTAGTTTTTTAGTGTGTTATTCTGAATTCAGTCATATTGTTTTTGCTTGTTTTCTTTTGCTTTTGCTTGTACCTTTTCTTCATCATCACCTGTGTTAAACTAACAACAGTAGCACACAGTAGGTAACCCAGAACTGATTGTGTAGTGTGAATGTGTGTGTGTGTGTGTGTGTATGTGTGTGTGTTTTTTTTTTTTTTTTTTTAATCAATGCAGTCGGGGCCGGCTGAGTCAGGCCTTTCATTCATGCGCATGGGGAGGCTTATTCCATAAGGGTTCAGTAAAGTTCACACAGAGGTTTGCAGACGTTTGCAAGTCTGCGCAGCTGAATTCTGATGAATCTGAAACCACAGCAGGGAGAAACCGGACTGGACAGTTGCCTCTGATGATAATAAATTACAATTAGCGCCGTTGACTTGTTTCTCCAAAGCTGCGGACTGACAGCGTGATTTATAATCGTCCTTTATAGCGCACAACTGCACGTGCACAACAGCGCGCCCGGCCACTGTACCGTTCACACCGCAGCTGTTGTGACCATTTGTTTGTTGGTGATGGAGTTCGACTGCGAAAATGTTGATTTGCATGTAAGACTGCAGGAAATGCCAGCCAGGTCAGACTGTAAAGATGTTTAGCTGGAATCAATGTTTCTTTTCTGCTCATTATTAATGTTTGAGAGTTAACGTCGCTGCAGACCCTGCGAATTTAGTCGTGTCCTTTCGTTTGTCCCCAAAGCAGCAGCTTTTCTGAAAAGCAAAGTCCTCCCTCTATGAACTTTACCGTCGGTCCTCGCCACATATGGCCAACCCCTAAACGAGGTCAGAGGTCATTCCCTGCCCGCATTCCTCCGGCTGCTGCTCCGGCCTCCCCGCTCCCCCCCCCCCCACCCACCCACGGGCACATCTTGAATGTTTTGTTTGAATCCGTCAGCCTGACGCGCACACAAAGGAGGATGCGCTCATGCAGCCGCACTCGGCTGCCTCACATACAATCCAAATCATCGGGGTGAAGGTCTGATGAGGGGTGAAGGAGTGAAGCAGCGCGCTAGAACAAAGATGAAGTGACTGTGTGGCGAGCTACAAGCGAGAGAAAAACCCCATTTTTAACTAAATGGCTTAATTAGGAGCATCCGGCGAGGTCACACGTGCAGACCGCCGCTCTGTGCATCATGCATGTTCCATTTCTGCGTGCATGCTAATTTCTGTTTGTGTATGGCCTAGTTTACGCACTATCAAACACCGAGGCGGTTATGTATGCTCCCTGTGGGATTCCTCACTGATAGCCTTTTATTCCAATTGTTCACAGCGGCAGAAAGCAACAGATAAACCCATACATATCACGACTTTGAGCTTCTTTGAAGAATTTGGGGGTATAAATAGGAATGTATGGGGCAAATAAAGTTCAACCCACATTCCAACCGGGAAGGATGTGCAACTTTCGCTTTGAAGACTTTCAGTTTTCTGATAATAAATAAGAACTGCGAGGGGAATCGGAGTTTAGAAGGCGGTTCGTCTTGGGTTCATTGTGCGATCTGTGTGATTGGGTAACGTCTTCGCCTGGTAATGTGTCAAAGTAGGTGTGGCCGAACGAAAAGCGTGCGCTCCTGTGTGTACAGACAGGAAGGCTGCAGGCCCGTCTGTGTTTGCAATAAGCTGCGAGGAGCCAGAAGAGCCCACCAGTGAGGGAAGCTGGAGGGTCAAGGGCCCTCTATAAACACACACATACACGCACAAATGCAGCCCTGCCTGTTTGTAAGCTCTGCTGACTGCAGGAAGCAATAATGGTAGCGTGCTTCCGGAGTTCCGGAGGCTTCTCTCGGGGGAGCGTGGCTGTCCTGTCCAGCTCAGCAGAGCAAAACTGAAAAGAGCACAGCCGAGCAGAAAATTGTAGAACATTGAGGGCAGAATAGAGAAGAATAGGAAATGAAACAACACAACGGGGCAGTGAGGACTTTACTAGAAAAAGACAAAATGACACAGATCCCAACAATAAGTGTATGGGGACAATAAACTGGAAGACGTATAGATGAGAAAAACAGAACACACAGTGATCCACTGACATGCTGTCGTTTAAGTAGAATGGATCATTAAGTTGTCACATAATTAAGGAATATCACACTTAGGATTGTGCCATTGTATTAAATATCAATACTGCTCTGATTAGATGTTCCCATGCCAGAGATGAATACATTGTTTTTATCGCTCTTCCACAAATGTGGTTGAAATCAATGATTTTTCTAGTTATTTGTTTTGTTTCCACTCATGAGTAGTAAATGGGCAAACATCTACTCCTTTACTAGTACTCACAAGAAGTATTAGTGGATTAGAGTTTATTCGAGTACATGCTAACTGTCATGCACCCACCCGCCACTAGATAGTGCTTTACTTCCCCACCACAGTGCAAACCCCTGTAAATCTCAGTGTTCAAACAGCACTTGTGGAGTTGTATGATTTGTGTATCGACATGCACCCAATGCTTTCTTCTGCTGCTGCTGGCTGCTAGCACAGTGCGAGTGCAAGAAACGATCACCTGCAGAACACTTTAGTTGAATATTAGTTAGGATATAGTTTTTAAAGTCGTGCAATTGAGGCATGGAAACTGGTTTGCATTTGGATCATATTGTGAAACTGTTAAAAGAATGTAAATTATCGTTGCACCAGGCATGAGTAAACAGACTCTGCGATAGGAAGGTCTTCCAGATAAGTGCATGCACACGGCCAAGTGTCTCGTGGCTCACTTTGTCTTGTCTTAAGGTAGTAAGTTAAGTAATCCACTGCTGTATGTGTAAGTGCTTTAAGTTAAAAACCTAACTGACATGTTTGAATTGATTGTGTCTTTAGTTGACTCTTAAACATTGAAAAAGATCAAATTCAAAGATGAATAAATAAAACTGAGCTTGCCTAATGATGCCATTCATCCCCATCATTCAGTGTTTTTCTGTTGAGCCTGCACGTAAATTTAAGCGAGGTGTGCCAACACTCACTGCACAGTTCGGTTCAACCTCCTTTCTATGAATTTCTCCCTTGAAAAAACGTCTCACAATAAATGACAGCACTGCCACCGAGTTCTTTTTTCTCTTATCCAGACAGCTTGTTTTCTCTGTTAAGGTCATTTAAAAGATGTTACTTCTGAAAGTCTGTTGATTTATATTTGTAGACAGATGTATGTATCAGAAGCAGATCTTCAGATTTCACAAGCATGCATAAATGTTAGTCATTTTCCTCTTTGCATTTTCTACGTTGAGATAAAAATAAGCTGCGTTGCAGCATCTTGTGTATCGTGGGCTTCCTTTTGTCCTGGTCGATCCAGCGGTGAGCTCTGTGGTCTTCTAATAATCTTCAGCTGGATGGCAGATAAAATGTTAGGACAGGAGAAGAGCAGGGAAGCAGTGCAGCCTGTGGAGAGGAGTCTGTGTGTCAGAGCTCATCATCAACGTATTCCTCTCCTCCTCCTCCTCCTCCTCCTCCTCCTCCTCCTCCTCAGTGCGGGCCATTCACAGTAGCTCGCCGCTCCGTCCATCCTTCCTTTGTTTCTGCTTGGTTTCATCTCTGCATCCGTTCCTGCTCATCTCCCTGCTCCGTTCGCTCCGTTACCCGAGCTGACAGTGCTGCGACGGGCATCGGCTCGCACGCCCGCCTGCACTTCCCCGTGCATGTGCGCCCGGTCGTGTCGGCTGCATGTTGGCAGTCCAAATGTATCGATCACACCAGGGACTCCTACTGGACCAGCAGCTCAGTATCTCACATGGTACAGGCTCAGGATAGCCTGTAGATGACAAGATACCCGTCAAAGTAATGGGACTCATCATGTAATCAATTCTAGAAAGCACTTAAAATCATCACTAAACTCTGTTTATCACACTTTTGTTATGATATTACTTATACAGTGCATTGAGTAATGTCCCAGAGGTTCAGAAAGACAGAATTCTTCTAAATTACCAAAATCCTCCATTTCAGTTTGATTTAAAATGATCATTTTGTAAGTTTTCTGCAGAACAAACAAGAAGAAGAATGGCTTACTACTGCCTGGGAAGTGTTCACACAGCAGAGTACAAGGGGCGTCCACAACTATTCAGCTTCTGAGACACATTGAAAATGACCATTATGAAAATGAATGAATGTCTCAGTCAGCTATCAAGCTTCAAATAAGTCTGGACGTTTTAAACAGGCATGACTGTTGATAACACAAGTACAGATATGAGAGGATTAAAAATGATACAGAAACAACTGGATTTATGGCATATTTATTGATTTGTTTGCTTCTTTTGTTCAGTTTACTGTGCAACAATCTTCTTTTTGTAGACATGATCATGTATTCACTGCAGGGACCATCTGCCAGGACCCTTATGCATTTTTCATCTTTAACATTGGTTGTGTGACAGGTTGCCACCACTGACACCGTCTGAAACTAGTCAGCTGTTACCATGGAAACGGTAGATTAGAAGTAGATTAGAAACACTTCAGCTAATTATTTCACAATTCATTGACATAACAATTGGCTTAGGATAGTGTTCTCAGTAACGTTTTTAATGATTTTGAACATGAGTCTGCTAGAGGAGGACAGACCAATCACATCATCCTGCGTTACCTTTACAATCTACCAGCCAATCATGAGCAGTGTGTTGGGCTGAGATGTTGTAGTCGTATCATCTGATTGGGCAAATGGTGTTTTCAGGCTGGAAGCCCATAGATCAAACATTTCCAGCTCTCTAGTTGTGTTCATACTATAAAGATCAGTCACCTATTTTAAATAAGTGACGTCTGGAGGTGAGAGGTTGGCTGTGTTTCTGGTTCTCGTGGCCTCGGCCACAGGTTTGCGTGCACGCCATCTGCCCGCGCTCACGCAGGTCGGTGCTGATGTGCAGTGACAGGCAGCTCAGACGCACAAAGAGGCCTTCCCCATATACGATACACAAACACAAATGCGCTCACACGGAGCCATCGGTACGATTATGTCCTCTCTGGGCGACGGGGACCGCGACCCTTGTGAGGTTATTATGTCTCCTGTCACGGCGAATCACCTAGGAGTTAAAGAGCAGGGCGAGTGGACAGGAGGAGCGGAGAACCCAGTGTGATGGCATATGATGTCCGGCAAAACACGACAATGAGAAGTCTGCCGCGGCTGAAAGAGCCGAGCTGCGAGTGGAGAGAGGAGAAAAGCAGCGAGCTGTGCTCTCAGTAATGAGCGGCTCTGATAGGCTCCTAATGGAGACCTTTTGATTGAGTTATTGTTATTTATTCTCACTGATGAGCACGCGGGGCATCCTCAGCCACCATTTACCAACCAATCAGCTGATTATTTCCTAAGTGGACGTCAGGTCGCCATGTGTCGGGTTGTTAGTAAAATTCTTTATAGGATACAAAGAACACTGCTTTGTTTCAGAGCAGGCAGCTGAGAGGGCTTTTTCACCTCTCGGTTAATCAGATATGTCGGCCGCCACGCAGTCATGTAATGGTGAGCAATCTGGCATTAAGAAGACACTGGTTCAGTCCATTTTGTGTGAAGTTTGCATGTTCTGCCACTGCATGAGTGGCTTATCAGTCGTCTTTGTTTACGACAGCAATCAACAAACGTGCCCACTCAGTGAGATGAAGCCTGTTGTGCTAGCCAGAGAAAACACTGGATGTAGCATTCATTTCGCTCAGTAGATTGGGAATGTATCATCATTGTGATAAAACCGTTTTCCAATCACTTTGTGCTCATTCTTTGCATGTCAAAATTTGACCAATCAGAGGGAGGCCTACTGCCCTAGTTTTAGTTGTCAACAGATCATATTTTACTTCATTATTTCAAGATTCATCATACCTGGTGGCAACAAGCCAGAAGTTGAGAAATCAAGGGAAAAAAAAAAAAACCTCCAATAAAATGCTCCCTTGCTTGTGAAATGCTGCTTGTGGGAACTATGGACTTGTAGGTGATCAAAAAAAGAAAAGCAAACGCCTCATAGTTGTGTTTGGTTACAACTGGATCTAAGAAGAGAAATAGCACTAATACTTGGAAGTTCTAATTACAAAGGACAGATTCTGAGGTGTGTATCAACAAGTCATGTCACAAGCGCAATACTCTACATGCTTTTCTGATATTGTGCAGCCCTACTTGTAGTTAAAAAAAAAAAAAAAGTTTTTTTTTGTATTTAATTTAATCTTTTCAACACTTCTGCTTGTTTTCATGTGTATCTGCTTTGAGATCCTGGAGGGAAATGTGCTTCCTGCCTTCTCATTGACATTCTTTTCTCATGAAGCATCTCCTCACCGCTGCTTCACCATGCCTGTATAGACTTGCACTGCTGTGTGTCTGCCTCCGCTGAGGCATTTTACAGAAGATGCTGTATTTTGGCCTATATCTCTGTTTATAGACATGCTCAACCTTGTACAAGTATTTTATTTTATTTTATTTTATTTTATTTTTTCAATTTTCTTGTTATCTAGATGACAGTAATTGCGACACTTTCTCCCGACGGTGTGAGTGACGATCGTCTATTCTGTGCTTGCAGACCCTGGTAGGAGCGTGATGAGCGCGCGCTTCCGCTTGCCTGCTGGCAGATCCTACAATGTCCGGGCGACGGAGCTGGAGCGAGACAGGCAGCACACACAGGTTGTGTGCAACGTACTGCTGCTGGACAACACGGTCCAGGCATTCAAAGTCAGCGTAAGTACCAACACTGTCAGAATTCTGACGACCACCACCTCATTATTATGCCTTTTTTCTTTTTTGCTCTACCTCCGTGTTGCGACGAGACCCAGAGACATAAAAAAGACCAATATTGCACCCTCGCTTACTCTTCTGCTCCTCCTTTTACAGCTTCCATTACTGTAAACATCCCCTGGAGCCCACCTAAGATCAAGTCGCTAGTTGGCGAGGGGAAAAAGAAAGCCTCTCTGTTGGCAGACATTTGAAAGCGCTACCCACATTTTTTCGTACGGTTACATCCTGATAGCACCTAAAGGTTAACAGCTTTCTTTTCCTCGCGTCGATTTCAGTTCGCCGCCTCGAGCTCTAATTTCTTTTCTTTTGCACTTGATCAGTCAGCCTCTGCGAGCGCTCATCAAACCAGGTGACGACTCGATGTGTGACTGACGCTCCCGTCGCCTGTCACATGTCTGCTCGTCTCTCTTTCTCTTCCACTCCGCACTTCATCACAGCCGTGGCAGCGTGAGCAGGGAAATTCCCTCTGAGTCACAAAATACAATTCCTCTAATAACATCTTTTTTCAGATAGATCACATCCTGTTACTGCTGCATTGTGTGTATGTGCGTGTCTGTGTGTGGGTACATTATGACTGAGCCTTTCAGCATTTTCAGATTTTTTTTACTAAAGGAGACAGGTCAGTGATGATACACAGAAATCAGAGTGGGGTTTTTTTTCCACTTCCTACTATTTTTTACTTTTCTCGTCATCCCATGGCTTCTACCTAAAAAACTGAAATGTGATTTTGTTTCCTGCTAAAATGAGTCAGATCGCTTTTAAAAAAAACAAACAAACACGATAATAAAAACGAAGACAGTCTCTTAAAAAAAATAATTTCATCTCTATGTATAAATCAAACAGATCCTCAGACTTCCCATTCATTGTGAAAACTGGAATATTGTTGCAACAAAAATTCACAGTTTGGTTCAAATCCCTTGTCTGTGAGCACTCCTTTATATTTTTTAGTTTCTGCACTTGAATTGCTTTGACTTCTCATGGAGGGACTGAGGTTGAACGGAAACGGCACATTTTCGTTAGCGTTGCTATGGTAACATAGAACCCAGAACTGAACATCAGGTATCAATAATGTCTATAATAATGCAGCATTTAAAGCTAGCTAGCAAAAAATTTAACATGAACCCATTTATTGAGGAGGAACTTGTGAAAATATGCATGATGAGATACTTTTATAAAGCTTGGACTGATTAGAAACACTGCTGCAGATCAGGTCTTTTCAGAGTTATTGATTTTGCTTCTACTTGTCTGTACTTTTAGTTTAGTTTGAAAATCCTGGTCTAGATATCGAAATAGGTGCTTTGCTTCCGTCTCACACAGCCTCTTCTATACATGCTTCTCCCTGCATGTCATTCTCTGGGCTCAAACCCGGCTCCCCTCTCCTTGCTTCCAGCTGAATGAATGACTGGGTGTCTGACAGTCTCTCTGTCAGTGTCATTGATCAGACCCCTGCAGCAGCAGTAACTTCCTGGAAAGACAGAGCAACAATACGCCTATTGATCCTCTCTCTGGCCGACTGGCCACGCTTCTACTGGAGAGTCGAAATCCAGAAGCAGCCACTTATTGTCATGGGAACTAGCAGGGCTTCTGGTGTGTGTGTGTGTGTTCCTGTGTGTGAGGGCTTGTCTCCATGATCTTACAGATGGGAAGTAGCCGTCTGAAATGATACGCTATGAAGCAGAATCGGTTGCAGCTTGAAAGAATGATGGATGAGCAGAAATTAAACAAGCCTGCTCACTGCTCAACCCTTTGCTCCTCCTACAATACAAAAGGCAAGGTCACACCAACTATATATTCCTTGACAAATACAAGAGTAACTATAGTAACCGGCACACTACACATAAACCTTCAGCTGTGTGTGTGTGTGTGTGTGTGTGTGTGTGTGTGTGTGTGTGTGTGTGTGTGTGTGTGTGTGTGTGTGTGTGTGTGTGTGTGTGTGTGTGTGTGTGTGTGTGTGTGTGTGTGTGTGTGTGTGTGTGTGTGTGTGTGTGTGTGTGTGTGTGTGTGTGTGTGTGTGTGTGTGTGTGTGTGTGTGTGTGTGTGTAGAAGGGACTACTAGGTAATCACGCAGTTTTTAAGAACGACGAGCAAAAGGAGAAAGGAACCAGCCAACAGCATAATGAATAAATATTGCTCATGTTTTATTTCAAAAACTTTTATTCATTTCATTTACGAGAGTCATATCACATGCAAACCGTCTTAGGACCTTTGAGTGGAAACACATCCTCGTACACTTTAAAAACGAGCGGCAACAGTACAGAGCAGATGCACAGAGCAGTACATGTGTAACCTTCATCATAAAATGTCAAGTTCAGCTGCTATAAAAGGCAAATAACTACAAGTTTTTGAGTGTGTGAAAGTTTAAATAAAAGAGAAAAGTCAGTTATAACTTCACAGCTGGCATTAAAAATGTGTTTTGAATTGACCATATTGGAGATTGTCACATGAATTCATCACAGTTACGAGTAGTTTGATGTCCATGTCCCAAGATCAGCAAGCGTGTGTTGTAAATGTAATTAATGCTCGTGTAAGTGCTATTGTGTTAATAACTACTGGTTATCACAGCGCTGTTTCTCATGCTGTGGGGTGGAAGTAATAAAAATACCCCATCTGTATCCCTAAGAGAACTTTGTGCCACTTCGAAAAACCATGTTTTTAGTTCAGAATATACACGATGCTGGGAGAGATGATGGTTTCACCATTGACAGTTAAACAAGTTCGTGTTCAGATTTTATTTGGATTAAAATAGAGCAGGCATGAGAACCTATACCAGACATGTCGTAAGTTCTTTTTTTTTTTCTTTTATTCCGACTCCCAATATTAGGCAGCATCACGGTGGCTGCCTCCGCGGTCCTGCGTGCATTACTGCATTCACTACTGTCGGGTGGCTCAGACCACAGATTAACTTAAAAAGGCTGAATGAGTCAGTATTTTCCATTAAATCTGTACTTCTAGTTGTCAGAGATGGCAAAGTTGTGTTTCTGTTTTTTTTCTTCATATATTTTCTTGCATTTGGCTTGATGATGTGGTTGAATTGATCCCGCATTCATGTCTCATTGTGAACACTGGAAGCATAGACTAACCCCTGATATTATTTGTTTAAATTCAAAATCTAAAATTCAACATCTCTGCTTAGGTTATTTAAATGAGTTAGGATGATGTTTCATACAATGTCTAAATATCTCACACTGTAAAAATTCAGTCTCACCAGGCTGTTAATCTAATGCCATCGGTGCTCTCAATTCAATAGCTTAACTTGCAAAAATGATATAAAACGGCCAAAAAAATTGCAGCTTTGCTTTTTGAGTTTGAATGAAGGACAATCTGAACAACTTCATTCTTGCGCTTCAGCGGGAAGGCTGTTGGGCAGAGAGCAGCACTTTTTACGTTTCCATCAAAGCAGATGACATGAACTGGGCGTTCACTCCTCCTGCCGATGCAAGCGTCGGATCCTGCAGCCAACAATGGAGCTTTGTTGTTCCTTTGACATTTTGTGATCAGAGTCGTCTATATTTGATAGCAGGCAGCGGAGAAGACTTTGTGGTTCTAAGAGCTCATGTGCCATCTGTGACTGAAGCACCCGAAATATAGACTACAGCTGCTCTATCTGTGCAGGAGCGAGGGAGGTGTGAGGTGCCGCACAGTGTGTGTAGGTGGAATATACTATAAGGCCTCTGTGTGTGTCTGTTCCAGTCAACATTAGAGGCTGTTCTTCATCCACCAAGTCCTAACATAGGATAGAAATTTGAAATGTCTTTTATTTGTCCTGTGATGCGGACTCAGGAGGTCAGTCCTGACAGCCTGGAGGAAGTGTTCACACGCAGGATGTGCCTGGTGCTCCTGGACTGCTCCAAAGGATTTCAGGTGATGGTTAGGTATTGCCATTCGATTTTATGCTTTGAAAATATACTCGAGAATATGTGTGTTGCTCCCTCAGGTCGATTGTGAAAACAAATGAAGTCACTGGTGGCTACTGCGACACCTGGAACTCCATTGGATGTGCATTTGTCCCTTGATCCGCCTTGTTGTTTATCAATACAGTCATTTACTAAAACCAGATTATAGCGATCTGTTTTTAAAGAGGTCATCACAACACCTCCTGGAGTTCACAATTTGACTTCAGCTATTTAACAGAAACTACTGATCAAAGCACATTAAACACACTCTGTACTGACTTCTGCAAGGACCCCACAACCAGGAAACCACTAAGTGATATTGGAGCTCTCTACATATCAGCAATGCATGTGTTAAAGTCTAAAGCCACACTGGCCTTGTTTTTCTTTTTTCTGCTCAGCGCCTAACTAGGAAGCTTCATGAGCATGTTATCCAACAGCATTAGTTTGGAGACGAGCCCAGATTTGGCTTTGTGCTTGTTCTTAACTGACAGATGTACATGTGCCAAATCAACCAGTGAGTCCTCATACTGAAGATGTTTTTGCACAAATGAGAAGCACAGCACTGAGTGTGTGTGTGTGTGTGTGTGTGTGTGTGTGTGTGTGTGTGTGTGTGTGTGTGTGTGTGTGTGTGTGTGTGTGTGTGTGTGTGTGTGTGTGTGTGTGTGTGTGTGTGTGTGTGTGTGTGTGTGTGTGTGTGTGTGTGTGTGTGTGTGTGTGTGTGTGTGTGTGTGTGTGTGTGTGTGTGTGATACGCACAGAGAGATAGAGACAGATGTATTTGTCAGTGGCTCCTCCTATATGTAGTTCCTTTCCTGTCCGGACAAGCTGCCTCACACATTCCTGAATATCTCTTTCTCTCTCTCTCACACACACACATGCATTGCTGTGTTTCCTGTGTGGAAGTAGCTGTATAGAGATGTCAC
Organism: Salarias fasciatus; assembly: GCF_902148845.1. NCBI lineage: Eukaryota > Metazoa > Chordata > Actinopteri > Blenniiformes > Blenniidae > Salarias > Salarias fasciatus. The sequence continues at coordinate 15,429,754 of NC_043760.1, forward strand.
GTTTTTTTGTGTTGAGCTGCCATAATGGCCATTGGGAACTCCTCCCAGAGCGGTGCTTCAAGTTTGAGCTCCATCCAGTGTTGTCGATGTTATAGGGGTCTCGTTGCAGAAGATAAGCCCTCCGGGTGAAGAACTTATCACAGCATCTCTCTTCCTTTTCTCTCTCAGACGATCTCCTTTGCTCTCTGTCACCATGTCTCCTTCCTCTCTCTCACGCACACAGACGCTGTTTCAGCGCAGGGTGCGAGCGGCCTGCACAAAGAGCATTTGTCTGGCTCAGTCGCATCGTCAATCACTCCTTTTCTCTTCTTCTGTGCTCGCTCCCTTTTTCCTTCAATGCGTCTCTATGACTCCCTGTCTTCTGTTTCTGTGTTTGCTTTCCATTTTTTTCTTCTTTATGAGCAAATTTCCCACTCCGTCTGAGTCGTTTCCCTCTCTGCTCGTTGTCGCTCCTTCCCTCACGATCTCTCCAGCTATCCGCAATATGAAGTTGTTACTGCCGGAGTGTGTTACGTAAAAGTACAGAGGAAAGTTGTGTGAATGTGTGTTTGTGTTGGTGGCTCGGTTTTAACAATGTATGTCTGTTTGCTCTCGCAGAGGCACAATTGCACATTTGGCTCGCAGACTTTTAGAATACCAGAAGAGGCTAGCTCGCACACACACACAAAACAGACACACGCACACTCAGACTGGCTGCGGGTTTCCCGGGAGCAGAGTGTGAAAGTGCACAGAGGGCTCCTACATCCATCTGAAAGGCTGCTCCATACAAAAGAGCAGCAGTGGACACAGAAACCGGTGTCGTGCACTCGGGGAAACATCACATTAGAGGCTTGAATGTTTTGTTTTCTTCCCACTTCCTCAATTTTTTTTTTTTTTTCCCTTGCCACCGCAGTCAGTCAGTTGACATCATCAGACATTGCAGATAATTTGGCAAACCACCTGCACGTAAACACAGCAGCCACCGTGAATCATTCTCTAACTGGCGGTTCCGCAGTGTTTTTTTTTTTGGAGGTTAGGAGTCCCAGACGGATCGTGTTGTAATGAAAAGGTCAGCTTTTATTTTTCTGCGATGCAGCACATCGCGATGCCATTCATGGGATTTTCACTAACATGCCTGCAGACATTACATTGACTCATATTTGTTCTCCTTCCCCGAGACTCAAAAAAATACGTCCTCAACGAGACTGTACGTTCCCTCCATTGGGACCCTCAGTTTTGATAAAGTTTTGATAAACCTGTTGGTTTACCAATACCAACTGGGAAAGGGCTTATTCGAAGTAAAATTTCATGTAATTTATACAAAGCTGCCATTTATCTGTTTGTCTTGGCTGCATCTCTCGGCTCCTCCGTCTTGGTTTACTTGTTAATGCTTTTAAACCTCCACGAAAAGACTGGTGTTGTAAGGAAGTGAGGCAGCGGGGACAGAAGCAGCGCAGAGGTCACATCACAGTCGGCTCACAATTAACCAGGCTCGGACAGCATTAGCACACACACACTCACACACACATCCGCACACACCGCCGGTTATCCTGGAGGGCCGCTGTGTCAACACATCAACTGTCAACTATAGTTCCATTGGTTTCCCCTCACGGGCTAAAACTGTGTCACCAGGGCAAAGGCGAGAGGTGAGCAGCAAGGTGTGTGCGTGTGTGTGTGTGTGTGTGTGTGCGTTCGTCAGCCTCCTCTCCCCTGGGAGCACTGATGGAGACACACACTCTCACTCTGCCTCTCTCACTCAAAGTTGTGGCAGAATCAGGTGTGAATTTCTGCTCCACTTGTGGTCCCACAGTTTATCGTCTCTCCCTTCCTACTCTCAGGAAGCCATGCAATATGAATGATGCATTTAAATAAGTCATTGCTCACTTTTTAAAGCCTTTTATTCTACTTTATGTGGCACTCTGTTGGCTCTATCGTAGAGAAAAAGGCCTCTTTTCTCTACATTACATAACTTTTTTGTGCCAATGTTATTAACTATTAAGTACCGAATCAAACAAAGCAACCTGTTTTTTAACCTAAATTCTCTGTCATCGGTTTCATTTCTGAGGATTATCAGTTTTGATTTTGTCTTTCTTTCATAAACAGGACTCAGATCACATTCAATTCAACTTATATTGTTTGTTGTTTAACCCTCAGTTTGCAGCATTACCTCTTGTGCGTTCTGTAATTTTTTCCAATTAAAAGTTGTAGGTCCATCTTTTGTTCTCTATAAATGTCGGTTTGTGGCCAGATTTCTCAAAAATTATATAATTTCAGCTTTTATGCAACACTGTGCTTCTAGAAATTCTCATGAAATGAGAAACATTCGCAGTCATTAGAAAAAGACTACTTCGGCTTCTCAGCTGCTTCCTCAAAATGTCTATCTGGTCATTACTGTATATATTTGGTTTCACGTGCACCGTTTCACAGTTTTTATGTCAGTAGATTAGATCTTTTTTCCCCCTATCTGGTGCAATTTGATGACGTCTCAGCTTATATTTAATAGAGATATTGTTCATTGTGCACTATTTGCTGGTATTTTCATATATTTTCATGCATTTCCTGAACCCGAATATCCTTTAAATTTCTGTATCCCTTAAATCATGCAAAACATTAAATAGTTGAATATACTTAATGATACAGGAGTGAATAGAACTCTGGTGTGTTTGTCCTTGTAAAACCAAATTTAACATGTGCTTCTTTGCAAATGGTCTTACTGTTGGTGTGTGTGTGTCCCAGTTTAACGTTGGTGTGTATGTCTCTTTAAAAGTTGGTTTGGATGCTGTAGTATCTGTCCCTTTAAGACTGTACTTGGCATCACAGTGTGTCATCTTGAAAGTAGAGGTAGAGTTTGTGTGCTGTGTCCTTTTAAGAATTAATGCAACATTGATGTGAAACCAGATTCACCGCTGTGCACGTCTCTGTCAGACTAACATTTGTGAGTTCTTCCGTATGTGTCCCTTTAAGAAGATGCTATTCACTAAACTGTTTTTGTGTTCCATTAACAGCAGATATCCTCAAGTTTACTTGCTGAAAATAGTAAAAGAAAAATGAACGCTGTTAAATAACAAACCCTGAAAAGCATAAGTGAAAAGATGATTTAATATCCAGCATAGAAAGGAGTAGCTCCATTTATTGTTTGTATTCCTCATTGAATTCTCCTCAATGTGCTGATGAAGAGGTCACTACAAGCCTGATGAGTTAAAAATGATTCCTTTTATTAACATGTTATCTATGGAATCATCCAAGCTAATGAACTAGCTAAACATCCAAATGCTTTCTTCCCAGAAAAGTGCTGAAAACTACGCTTGATTGACCTGAATTGACTTGTTTTCTCAAACTTTTAGTGCTTTCCTCTTTAAATATCTGTCTTTCCATTCCTCAGACTGCAGACAGGACAAGAATTTGTCACTTCCCTTTCTTCCTTTTACCACAGTGCTTTGGTTTCTTTGTTTGTCTTTTTTGAAAAGCCTTCCTCCTCTGTAGCAAACTTCTCTTTTCATCAAACATTTGATGAAACACCTGTCTCCAGTTTTCTGCTCAGAAAATTATACTTGTCATTGCTCAGCTGCAGTTTTTCATTCAGGGTTTTTACTTTCTGTCATTGGTTACATATAACAGAAGCTAGAATTACATCTTAATGTAATTTTTTGTGAATAAAATATACTTAATGAAGTAACTCTGAATCTTTCGGGGTATATAAACCTGGGAATGTGCCATTCACAGATAAACGCCTGACCTTGTGTGCACCATACCAGCATTTTCCAACGCTGAAATGTTCGTGTAGCAGTGCGGGTGTGTTAAATAATTGAGATGTCTGTGGTGGACAGCGGGGATTTGTGTGCACCGTTTTTTAAATCATCTCTTCCCCTTCGCGCTGCTCTCTCCGTGACCTTTAACTGAGGAGTTTTGGAGGAGCAGCAGTGCGATGGGCAGACCCACCCCTGCAAACCAAACCGCTGTGCTCAGACTTTCAGTTCACACCGTGGTTTTTTTTTCTTTCTTTCTTTTTCTCTCCTTTGCAGAAGTCGGATCATGGCCAGGTGCTGCTGGACGCCGTCTTTAAGCACCTGGAGTTGACCGAGAGAGACTACTTTGGCCTGCACTTGGCTGACGACTCCTCAGACGCACCAGTTAGTATGCTCTTTCCGTTCTGCCGCATCGTGTACGAGTGAGTGGATGAAGGAGCCGTCAGGTTAGGCAGCAATAAACACAAACCAGAAAGTAGTTTTCCCGTCCATCGTGTGGATGTCTTGACTTTGTGAGTATATAAGTGAGCTAAATAAGTAGCCCTGAATTCAAAGCAGCATCCGTTAAGGTAAACTTTCACCTTTTCAGCTCATTTTCACTCCTTCAGCAGTCACTGTCACATGCTCGACCTCCACTTCCGAGGTTAAGTGTAACGCTCAATGACACTTCAGCAGGGTCAAACCTCCAAGCTTGAGATTGGACAACGAGCCACTCTACCAGCTGAGTTCCTACTTTATCAGTTTTATACTACATTTTATATACACACTCAGATTCTCCACAACCTGCTGTGTTGTATGTAGATCTCGTGACTTTATCTTGAGAAATGAAAAGAGGTAAGATTTTGACCTTGTATTTCAATGTAGGTATGAATGAAACCTCAAATTAAAAAAAAAAAAGAAGATAGCATTTCTCTATTTTCCTTTTCTGTTACTCATATTCAGTCGATGGAAGTTCTGTTGCCAGAAATAACTGTACGGCCCAGAGAGGGACAGCTGAGAGGAACGCTGGTGTTCCACTTATTCCTTCTCCTGTTGGTCTTGTCTCAGGACCTATTTATATAGATTTTTCAGTTTGGGGGGGATCTGGGTTCAAATTGCGGTTGAGGCAGGAAGGGCATCCGGGGTAAAAACTGTCCAAGTTACAGTGACTTATGACTGTCTGTGTCTGTTTAAGAAGAAACAAAAAAAAAAAACCCTAAAAGCTGCATCGCCGTATCTGCTTCTTTTTAAATAAGTGGTTTACCTTTGCTCTAGTCATGCAATCTCATTTTCTTTCTTTTCCAAAGCACTTTTCATTCAATTTGATCACACTTTTTTTAAAAAAAATAATTCAGTGTGTTTTTTTTAAGCTTGTTTTTCTTTCTTAAACTTGTTTTTTTATTATCAGTGTGTCAATCATCTGTGAAGCCTTTCTTGCACTTACACTGCATAAGTAGTGCTAAACAAATACTTTTTGATTGATTCATGTGTTTATTGTTAGAGGATGTTTGAGATTCTTTTTATTTGTGCCATATAAGTGAAGAGATCGCTCCTTTCTCTAGTGAGGGATCTAGTGCCTTTATTCTGCCATTGTGCGTGTGTGTTTGTGTCTGTGGGCACAGTGTTTGAGTGTTTCTGACAAGTGTGTGTGTGTGTGTGTGTGGCCATGATTGAATAATTTAGTTCCTGTAGTCATGCTTTATGGTGTCTCTAAGTGTCTCTCAATCAATATTTTACAGCGCTGGCTGGATCCCAATAAGCCCATCAGGAAACAGTTAAAAAGTAGGTGAAATCCACAACACAGCACCTTAACTCACCCGCCGCGTTCCGGGCAGACATCAGACGAGCCGAGCGCGCTCTCTCAGATCTTAAACACCGCCGCCGCCCGCTCTGGAAAACTTTCCCCGTCGGCGGAGGCTTTGGACCGGCGCGGGTTTGAAGTCTCCTCCCCACCTCAAGCAGAAGTCCACACAGTGTCATTTAAAATTCTCAACGCGCCTTCAGCGATGGTTAAACTTCATTTCAACTCCGCTCTTGTTTTTGATAATGAGTGATAGAAAGTGTGGCATCTTGTACAACAATTAAGGAGGCGCTGGACTGAGATGTGCGGTCCTCCTGCAGCCATGATTGAACTGCACTTCAACTCTGCTTTTATGAGGACCGACTGCCTCATTGAGTAAAAATCACTACGGGAGATGTTTTTCTTCACTGTTCTGCACAATGCAGGGACTGAGGCTGATGTGTAGCTTTGTTTTTTGTTCTTTGTTCTTTTTTTATACAGTTAATGGCCATTTTCCAACCTATTTATATGCTATTTACAATACACGAAACATAAATTTCACTCCTGAAATTCCTCCATATTGATTTGTTGTGTTTAGTTTTCGTGTCACTTTGTGAATCTATTGTTTAAAAAGTGAAATAAATCATATTAATCGGCATAAATGCATGAAGACAATGAAGTATTGGGGAGTATTGGTGTTATTTCATCCGTCCGTCTTCTGTAACCGCTTCATTCAAGTCATGGTCATGCGACACTGCAGCTAATATTCTCATAATCCAATAACCGCTAATATCTGATAAAGCAGATTAGGTTTTGCTGTTTACGTCATCGCTGTAATATTTTAATAACTCTGATCGATCCAAGTCAGACAATGATTGGATTTACAGTGTGCGTGTAAATAGGTTCGTTGAGGTATCTGTTTTTAGATTGAGGCCCTGTGTCTATTATCATACATACTTGGATAACTGCTGTTTTTAAAATAGAGCAACTGCATGCTTCGTGCTGTACCATGGTTCACAGACCTGCCATGCTGTGTTTCCTCCCTCTAACCTTTATTCTCCTCCTCAGGAGGGTCTCCCCACAATTTGAGCTTCAGAGTGAAATTCTTTGTGACGGACCCGAGTAAACTTCAGGAAGAATACACACGGTAAGAGCTGCCGCAGGATGTTGAAAAAGCATCAGGATCACGTGCGATCGAGGCTTTAACGGCGCTTCATCGGTTCGTGTTCGGATGCTGAGCTGCATTCAGATATTTTTGAGCTGCTTCGTATTTCTTTAAGAAACAAAGAGCGATCAGAACTTTTTCCTTGAGAAAAAAGTCAGATACAATACAAGTACACACACATCCTGAGACCTCCGGTTTTAAATTTAACTGTGAATAAATGGTGATCGTTTTGCGGTTTGAAGTGAGAAATGTGACACAAGCTTTTCAACGAGATGTGTCACCTTCAACTTCCTCGCTTGCCGTTGACTCCGGGTGAGAACTGTTGGCTTTGACAACTCGAATAAAGATGCACCCCTTTGCTTTGCCTTTGATTCTGTTACCTCTGTGTTTGATAAGTGGAGAGAATTAATCTGCATTTGGTAAAACAGCTAAAAATGTAAGTGTTTCTTGACTGTATTCCTTAAATTTCAAGGAAACATCAGTCTCACTTTGACGTGTTTCTATTAGCTAATATAAGTTCAACTTTGAGAGAAGCAACTTGCATTTGACTGCTGTTTTGGATCGTTCAAATCCGACAGATGGGTCAATATTTACACCCCCGTCGTCAATAAAGTTCACCGTGTGACTCGGCTGAAATACAAGATGAGGCAAACATCGGCTCTGGTGTCGTAATATTAGTCTAAACTCCAGGTAGTTTAGATTGAGCAACTTTTCTCTTTGATTTGTGGGATCAAAACAAATTCCACCAGTAGGAGAGAAAGGTTGACGAGTGAGGTGAACTTTACAAGAGGGAGTTAGCAGGTTGATTTGTGTGCCTTGAAGCAAGCTTGTGTAGCTTCTTGTCTTAACTATGACCACCAGGGACTCTCGGTTAAATAAAGACAAGACGCTGCAGCATCGCCTTACACTTTCCACCGGATGTTTACACTGGGCTCCCAGCCGCGTCCTCGCTCCGTCAGCCTTATCAGAGCTTTGTGTTGGAGAGTCTCGGCTTTGACATGCTAGGCTGAACGTATAAGACACAACCAAAACACAGGTCGGAAAGCTTTGTGCCAGCCTGTCCCTGACGTCGGGAGTGTAGTACGCTGCAGCGTTACACAATGAAGCACGGCTTTCATTTCAGGTCCAGAAAAACTAATCTGTGTATCTGGTAGCCAACAAAAAAAAACAAAAAAAAACAACAATCTGCATGCTATGAGAAATAAGCTTAACGTTCTCCTTTTAAACCAAGACAGCTTTTTACATAACAGCCGAACATCAGTAGTTCTGTCGTTATATTTGTCTCTGAGATGATTGTTTTTTCTTTGAATTTAAACAGGATGATTTTTATGCCTGATGCAGCGTTTTCTCTCCTCAGGTACCAATATTTTCTTCAGATCAAACAGGACATACTAACTGGAAGGTGAGAATACCCTCCCATTGGTTGATAGACATATTATACAGTTCTAATAGTTGCCTCGGCATTGGTTTTTGTATTCAGAGGAATTGAAAATGTTTTTCGCTCATTTCTTCTATTACCATTATTGGAAAGAAAAAAAACCAAGCCATTTTTTTTTTTTTTTTGTAACATAAACGATTCAGGGATGAATCATTTGTGCATGTTTATTTATTTGTGCGTGCTTTCCTCCCATGTCTTCCAGATTGCCCTGTCCTCATAACACAGCAGCACTGCTGGCATCCTATGCTGTACAATGTAAGTACCGCTCCCTGGGCACAGCCATTCTCCATAACGATGGAAAGGCAATTCATTAGGAGTCTCTTTAGCCACACACACACACACGCACACACACAGTTAAATGTAACGACTGTGGTTGCCAGAGTGCATTTAAAGCTGCTTCTCTGAAGCCTTTGCATTTCAATTAAGCCCTGTGCTGTGGTGATATTTAATACATATTCTGTGAGACTTTGAGGCTTGATTTTGTTATTTTTTTTTTTTTTTCCTGCAAAGTAAGTCAGTGGCCCAGTACATCAGAGGTGCATGAGTAGATGCCGGGGTTTCAACGCGCATGCTGGAACATGGTTTATTACAGAATGATGTGATCTAAAATACCACTGACGTTGAGCATGTGGGTTAAATGCTGACTCGGCTTGTCTGTCATCGGAGTAACGACTGCTGACATGGTGGTCAGTCTGTCTCTGGCTTTTTTTTTTTTTTTTTTTTTTTTAATGCAGCATCTGCTTGTTTCAGATTTTTCTCTGGGTAGTCTTCCTCATCCCGTTCTGTCTTCCCCCCCTCCTCCGTTTCAATCATAAACCCTCGCTCCCCCTCCCTCTCTCTTCCTCTGTGGCATATTTTTGCAGGGAATAAGCACAGCTCCAGTATATAGGTCAGAGAAGAGATTTCGCCTCGACTAGCAACATCATGACACCACTGCTTTTACACACACATGCACACACATACACACACATTTGCATCACTGTTGCTAGGTCTATGTTGTCACTTTGCTCAGTGCCAGCCCAGATTATGAAGATAAATGTTTGCTTCAGGAAAAAGAGCTTGAAGCAGCTGCTGCGCTGCTAATTCAGTCAGATCAGTCCAAAAGCCTGAGCTCATGCACACACAGCGAGACACACACCGCATTTCAGATTCCTTTATTTTAGCACGTTCCCAATTTCTTCTTCAAGGAAAATTGGTTTCATTTTGAAGCGACACAGTCGTATTTAATGGGACGAATGTAACAAATCCACACACACACACACACACACACACACACACACAATTCATATGAATACACTCTTACTGATTTTTATTTCCATATGATTCCGGCAAGTTCTTTTCAGCAACATTAGTAATTGAGTTTTTAACATTAAAGTGTACTCTTGATGTCAGTTCATTGGTTTTTCTTCAGATTTTGTTGAATTATAACATAAATTAACATTTTCTGGCTTTCCATTCATTTTCTGGTTTCTGAAAACTCATATATCTCCCTCCCTCCCTCCATCCCTCCTGCTTTATCAATATTAGAGTTGCTTTGGGCTTGAGCTGCTTCTATAAGTGGACTTACATTTCCCTAGTTCACCAGTGAGTTAGTATAATGATTTCTTGATGTGCAGTGAAAGTTTTAGTGTTCTGCTTTACTATTTACTAGCATATACATTTGTGAAATGGCATTTTTTTTTTTTCTGTGACTAAAATGGAAACTTTCACCTCCCCTGCCGTGCATGGGACACTGACCTGAAAGCCACTGTGTCCAGCTCTAATGTGCTTACATGACCCCTGAGCTTACTGTGACGTGATGCTGAGAGGTCATTCCGCTTATAGGGCTCAGTGTGGTGCACAGAGCAGCATGACTCAATTAGGAGCATCTCTTAGCTCCACCTTAAAAAAACATATAGAATCTGTATGTTAGCAGGGATATACAATCACAATCTTCTGGAACGTGGAGCCACCTGATTCTCAGTACATGTCAAGTCAACCTAATAAGACACTATAGCTCATCTGAAAGATTTAAAGCAGTAGAGGTAGACTGCTCCGTGAAGCTGACTGGTGGAAAATGATCAAATTCAGATACATACAGCTGATGTGCTCTTTGTGTTTTTCATTAGTCAGCTGCATCATAAAGCGATGGGTCAAATTACAGCTGGTTTCAATGTCGGATCAATGGATGAGATAAAAAAAGAGAGACCGCCGGTTTAGAGCTTGGCTGGATGAAACATCGAGCCTCTTTAAAGCTATAGCTTTTAGCATAAAATAAAAGCTGTACTGGCCTACTGCTCTAAAACATAGGCTATTGACCGGACACATGCGCGGTCCCGGCGGAGCGTGCACATCAATAAGCGGGTGAGCTGGAATTGATTCATTGGTCAATATGCTTAGGCTCCCAGCTTGTAGCTTAGCCAAGGGACTACTTGAGTGAATTGATGCTTTTGAGCTTCAAGTGCGAGCTACGAGGAGCTAACGGGACTCAATTTGAGCTCTTCATCCGTGAGACCGACCGAAGACCCGGGAGTCGGTTTACTCTTGGTGTTCCCGCCTGTTGAAAGAGGTGGTGACCCCTGACCCCTGAACAGGAGGCAAAGGGGCAGAGGTAACGCACCTGAGGGCTCTTTCCCTCTCATTTGATTCAGTGGGCTCTGTGCGGCTGCTTTGAGGTTTTTGCTTGTATGTTATTCATTGCTTTCACCTCATGCTTCAACATTCATGAATAGACTTCACTGAAATCACGAGGACTTCAGATGGTTTCACATCTTTGAATACATTTACTTCTATTTTGAACCTTTGCTCCAATGCTCAGTTCGTGCCTCTGGTCACAAAATCATGATAATCGTATCTATTATTAGATCTTTTTTTCCAATGTTTTATTAAATAACCCTTCTTATCCTTCTTATAGAAGTAGTCTAACTGCTTTTCTGAGGTGCTTTGTGTTTGAAAAGTGTCTGTTTTTGTAGATGTTTGTCCAGAAAGTTCAACGCGTGTGACGATTAGGACTGACTCATGTGAAATATGTAATGTTGGCGTGAGAAACATTTGCAGCGGAGGTGTTGCTTTTGAGCGTTCAAAGCTCTTCCTGTGGAAAAAAGTCCACGCCACGAGGTAAATGGGCCAACAGGTTGACTGAAAGATGATGCTGATGAAGCACCAAACCACAGACGTTCATTTCCTGTGCATTCTGCTCTGTGAAGGCAGGGAAGGTTTCCAGTGGATAAAACGGTTTTAATGGCTGATGGCCCACTTGGAAGGGAAATACATATAAGCATTTATTTTCATTTTATGCCATTTCCTATTGATAATTTGCTTGGACATCTGTCTTGTTCTCCCTAATGTCATATTTGGAATATCTCAAATTGATTCATATCAAACATTGATTCTTTCTGACTTCCTTTCGGGACTCAGATGTCAAATGTCAAGGTTACTCAGTGAATACACGAGGTGAAAAGCTTCAAATGGCCTCAAATATTGATGTATACCTACATACTTTTTGCTTGACTCAACAGTAATCAGGCTGTAATTATTAAATTTGAATTTGATTTAATCGTGTTCCTAAAAGCCTAATCAGAAATGCCACATTTTGAGTTTTGGGGTGATTTCAAACCGGTTAGTTTGGTCAAGTGAGACATTTGGTTGAGATCAAAATATAAATTCTTGTTGCTGTGCTTTCCACTCACACCTGCTTTTTCCACTCTGGTCCAAACGCTGCACCAACTGTCTGAGTATCATGTTTATATGACTGCTGCGCATGGAGAGCAGCGCGCTCACATGCCTACAACCGATGTTTGCCAAAACGTGTTGTGCAGCTCGTTAAATCACTGGATTTTTACATTTTCTGCACCATAACTTCCTGCTTTATTACATGCACAAGACATAATATTAATGAGGCATTTGATCCGGGATCGGCTGGTGGTGGCTGACATTTTCACCGTGCTCATTCGTATGTGAAATGCTATTGGAACATATTACAATGTAGGGGGACGTGAGAGTGTGGCGGCCTTTTAGATAAAACTTGTGGAGTTCATTAGGCGTTACCAAACTATGCTGGATCCACCTGAAAGCAGTACGTGTAGATCATTCTTCAGTGTCATGATCAACTTTCCTGACTTGTAACAAACATCTAATCAATGAATATCACTTAAGATCATGTTTTCCTTTTGCTGGTTCAACTGGAATCTGATGTTTCCTCTTCTTTCTCTCCCTGTAGCCGAGTTGGGGGACTACAGTGAATCAGAGCATAGTTCAGGCTATCTTTCCGAGTACTGCTTCATCCCGAGCCCCCCGCAAGACTTCCACAAAGAGGTCGCCAAACATCACCAGCAGCACAGGTACGAATGTGCGACCACGTCTGCGCAGCCACACGCAGACATTCGTGCCTGAAAACAGGAAACGCTTGACACCTCAGTAAACGGTGACAAAGCCTGGAAATACGACGTCACTTCCAGAAAAGCCTGTGTGTTTTAGTAACGGCAGACATCAAGTCGAGCGCTGTCAAATCAGTGAAAACTTGCAGCTGTAAGCATTTTTATCAGGCGATGATACAAAAGGCTGTCGAGCTTTATTTTGTCTGTTGCTGATTCATTTCTGATTGCTTATGTTTGGTTTTTTTTTTTTTTGTCTCTTTTCCTCCTCCATATGTTCATCACACTACCCTGTCATCATGGCTCCCTGTTCTCCCAACCACAACCTCTCATCCCTGCCCGTTACTGTACTCTACTCTCGTCCTTTCTCTCCCTCCCTCCCTCTCTCCCTCTCAGTGGTCTATCTCCTGCCCAGTCAGAGTTTAATTATCTGAACACAGCACGATCGCTGGAGCTCTACGGGGTAGAGCTGCACTATGCAAGGGTAAGTAAGGTTTGACTCCATGTCTGTTAACACCTGTCTGTTTACTGTGGTCAGAGCCTCTTTATGCTGTTTGTGTGTGCGTCTTGTTTTTTTTTTTGTTGTTGCCTCCACCAGATCATGTTTTATTCCCAGACGCAATCTGAAGGACACGTCTGTATCTGTGATCGCACACAGGCCGTCTCGCTTCCCCCATCCTCGGCCATTGTGATCGAAATTGAAATCTTATAGTTCCAATCTCCACCGTCGCAGCATGTGTACTGCCCCGTTTTCATTTCCATTTTCAAATACGGAACCAAGTGTCTACTTTCAGCGCTGGGAAAAAGAACAAAATGCCACACTTGCACATTCAGCTCTCATCATGGCACCAGCGGATTAGTGGAGTGTCACTTCTTTTATGTGTTTCTTTTGTCAAAATAAAGATCAGATGGAGCTAAATAACTGCCTGTCTGCTCTGATAATAAGCTTCATTAAGAGCTGAATGTGTATTTTCTGATCTCCAGCTCATTATGTGGGGTTTCTAGCCTTACCATTTGAGTTCTGTTTGCCAGAGTCACTTTTTCCCCACTTAATTCTGTACTTTTGTAAATCATGAATTCTTCTCTAAATTAAAAAAAGAAATACCTGAAAGGTAAAACTATTATTTTATTGAAATTTTGTATTCCAATTCTCCATTTTTCCCCCCATGTTTCATTGGCTGTTTTCATGCGGGATTCACCCTCCAACCTTCACCTCTCACACTCCTTCACACACACTCTTCTCCTCTCCTCAGGACCAGAGTAACACAGAGATCCTCATTGGGGTGATGTCCGCCGGCATTGTGATTTACAAGAACAGGGTACGGATCAACTACTTCCCATGGTGAGTGACGCGTCTTTCAGTATATGACCGAAATGTGGAAATGAAACTGAGCTAAACAAGAGATAAAAACAGATTTGCTGGGGCATGATGCGTCAGTGAGAGGTGTCAGAGATCAAAGCAGCAGATGTGTGAGGAGAGACAATGTGGAGCTCACAATGATGAGAGTCTAACTGTGGGTGGTTTCTTCTTTTGGACCAGCGATGATCAAATCAGTTGTCATAGTTTAGCTGTACAAAGCTGGCCAGCATCCAGTGAGCTATTTGTTGTGGATGGAAGTAGTCACGGCATAGACATTTCCCTTAACTTGCATTGTAATTATGCCTCTTGCAGTGGAGAGAAAGAAAGTAGAGCAAGAATTCAATAGGACCCAGTATGAACCCCTGGGGGACGCCTAAGGAAAAACTTCTCAACTAAACAGAACGTTTCTTTCTTCCTCCCAGTTGGAGGGAGAAATACAGTGAGAAACATATCAAACCAGAACCAAAGCACATTTTGAACAAGCATATTTTCCTGTCTCAGTGAAGGAAGCCTGTGATCAGGATGTTTTGAGTCCCACCCAGCATGGTGCCCAAGATCAAGGTTCCTGCTACCCATCTGCTACGGTTAAAGCTACTTTGTTGCAAACATAAAACCTGGCAGCTCTCAGGTGTGACTCTGTGGAAGTCTGTGGAGGAGAACCTGCTCGAGTCCTGCTGGGAATAAAAAAAAGAAAAGGGGGAAAAAAAAACCCCATCGTACTTCATTGATGTTTTCCTACTCATTTCCCCGAACGTTGGATGTTTCTGTCACAAATCCACCTCTGTGCCCGTCAGTCCATTGCCAACTCCACTTGAACTGCCTCCAGGAAGGCTTTTTTTTTTTTTGCTGAGAAATGGGCTGCGTAACATTTTGGAAAACCTCTTGCGTAGCGATTATTGACATGGCATATTAATGTTTAAGCCTCGGCTGATATTTTCTCGAATTATGCAGATGATTCCATCAGATTTTTCCGGAAGGACAGAAAGAACAGTGGGAGGGTTAAACTAGGTTTCCTGGAAATATTACATGAATCAAATCTGTTCGCTCTCCTCCGCACTGTCCTCTTTTCCTCTGTAACCATCAGAGTAGATCACTTCCGTCTCTCTTTACATCTCAGGTTCTCTTTTTTCCCCTTCTGATCCATTCTTGGTGGTTTCCGTAGTTTTCTGCTGCACTCTGGGAAGCTAAATGTTAATGCATGCTGGGAGTTGAGAGCACAGTAGTTATTGGGATCTTCTATCAAATTGCATAGGGCATCTGGTCTTTAAGATTTTAAAGATTAGAGTTGGGATAAGGATTTGGGTCTTATCCAGTAAATCAGGGGAGTGAGTATTTCTCCTTTGAGGGAAAACTATTAAATCTTTAGGTCAGTTTTTTTATGGCATGGTGAGGATCATTCTCTATAGAAGAAGTCTTTTCAAAGCCTTCCCATGCAGAGAAAAGCAAGGTAACGCTAGTTTGTATGTGTGTTATCCAGTCAGCTGAGCTAAATTTAGCGAGCAGCAGTGGTGTCCCCAACAGCTGTTGGCCACCATGTGTGAGACGGAGAGAGAGAAACATAATAGTCCACAGTATGTCTCAACCCTACGCTCACTGGGTTTCCTTCCCGCTCGTCTTCATTCTGTCCCCCCCCCCCCCCCCCCCCGTCAACAAAGCCTCACTGTTTCTACATCTGCTCCGGTCCTGTCACTTGTCACGCCGTCCCCTCCTCGCCGTAAATCCAACTGTAAGAAGATAACCGCAAGGGTCGAGAGAGCGGCGCAGAAACGCAGAGTCTCTGAGACGTTTAGATTTTTGTTTTGCCTCTTTCCTATTTCTGTTCACATCAGCCTGACAAATGAGCCACACTTAGATCGGGGCATGACTCACGCTCTGTGTGTGTATGTGTCCATGCAACTGTGTGTGAGTAAGTATGTAAAATATATTTAGCATGGAGCGATGAGTCACAGCAGCAACAGCACTACAGGAAGGGATTATGTTACTCTGCTCCTGCTGCTCATCGGCAGACTCCTCACTGCGGCCACGCGTGTGTGGTCCTCCGATCCCAGCATTATTAATACTACTTCTCCTGTGCGTGTGACGAGATAATAAACAGATTGAGGAGGGAGCCGGTAGTCCTCAGCCGAGGAAGGAGGGTGAGAGGTTAAATGGACAGTTCAGATGTGACAGTGTGGGGCTTCTGACTGGAAGAAATGAGTTCAGCGAGGAGGGAAATGATCTTTTGGTGTTTATCTGTACGTGTGTGCATTGTGACAAATGTGATGTAACTCTAACAAGGACAAAATGCAAAAGATGATCACTTAATGTCAATATTTCTGAACCAGGGTGGGGGAGGAGGGAAGAGGAAAGTAACGTAGCAGTGTTTCAACTCCCTGTGTGTCGGGCGTTTCTTTCCTTCACACTCAGGCAGTAAATGGCCGATCCCAAAGACCACACACCACACTCTGAGAAAAGCAATTTGGTGTACACCATACAGTGCAGTAACCTTTATATTGGCATAATTAAACAACCACCAAACAAACGCATAGCCCAACATAGAACGCCACCGGTCTGGACTCAGCTGTCCACATGTCAAGGAACAGTCACTTTCCTTTCAAGACTATAATGTCCATGAAGAGGGTTTCAGAGAGAGAGAGAGAGAGGCAAAAGAAGCCAACTAGAAAGCAGAAAAAGCGCTGTTCTCCAGTCCAGCTTCAAAAGGTCATCACAAGTGACCTCATGTGACCTCAAGTGACTCCAACGACCACAATGAAGGTTGTTAAAACACAATAAAGTACCAGTGAGACACACCCGGGACCCAATGGCCCATCAGTGTGGAAAGCTCAGGCTATTGGCGTGCGATACCTTGATGGCACACCCACAGAGTTTAAATACCTGAGCTCCCCACCATGTAGTTATTGCAATGTGAACTGATGAAGCCGTTTGGATTAGGGGGTGGATGAGACAAGACCAACTCCGGCTGACCGGATTCAGTTGTCTGAAGATTACTTGTCTTTGTTTTTTCCCCGTTGAACATTTTATATTCAAACAGTTGAATTATGACTATGTATAAGAAGCTAAATCTCTGCCTTCTACTGACCACGGATCTGTCTCTATATCATCCACAATGGTTCCAAAATTTGGGGTCTATGAGCAATAAAATCTAAAGCGTGCCAATCTTGTGTAGATGAGAGTGGATGTGTCCTACAGTGTTTGTCTTCACTGTAATGGGGGAGAGCGTCGGCGGTATTTGTTTGAGGAAATCTGACATCTCAGCTCAAAAGTCATCTTGAAAAAGAGGAAGAAGCCGCGTGGAGTTTTGCTATTGAACCTGGAAAATGGTGAAACCATTGATCCCTGCAGCTGGCATTTACACACAAAGAAGCATCCAAGTGACACAAGGCTGTTGAAATGTTCTCCAGAGCGTTACAACACTTCTGTTTTCTTTGTCCACAATTTGGAAGCAAATTTATGATGCACTGCTTCATGAAAGCAGAAAAATAAGGTTGCTTTCCTGATCTGCTCTTTCTTCTTCTGGTTCTAAGAGTGAATAAACTGCGGTTTGGTTACTGGGCTGCAGCTTGAAACCCACCTCTCCTCATGACTGGTGATCAATAATATGAATGATTGCTCACATCAGGGAGAATCGTGGGGCTACGACGTGGCGCAAGTCACGCATGAAATTTCATGTGCCCACATGCACGGTGGTCAGAACAAACCTTTGTAACATGTGTCGAGGTTGACGGCACACAGTCATCCCCGGGATACTGACTCATGACTGCGCACATGTGATCATGCTGCACGGAGGCTGTCACAGTGTTTTCAGTCATACGCCAAACATTTGTTCCACACCTCTGAGCCGCTGCAGAGACCGTAGATGTTTTCTTTCAGTCGATATTGAATAATTCATGGGAATGTGTTGAGATTTATGCAGAAAAAAAAAAAAAAAATTCAAAATCAGACCGGCCTGCACATCTCAATCAAAACACTACCCTGTTGCTCTTATCAAAGTAACGTTCGGCTTTTCTTGTTCCCAGGTTGAAAATAGTGAAAATCTCTTTCAAGTGCAAACAGTTCTTCATCCAGCTGAGAAAAGAGGTGGTAAGTGTACACACACACACACACACACACACACACGCTCAGACAGTACTGACACACGCACTTCTTAACCACCACCTCCTTCCCAAAACTGTGTGTAATTGTTGTGCAGATGGATTTCATCCTGTGTGTTTCTGTACGTCCTGTGCCAACGGTATCAATGCATACAGCATGGTAGACGGCGACTGAGCTTTGTCTGGAGATGTGTGTATAATCAGTGTGAGATTAACCCCCTGTGGTTGGTGTCCTGGTTGCGTGTGCTTTAATCCACCCCCCCCCCCCCCCCCCCCCCCCCCCCCCCCATGTCTCCTATCCTTTGTTTGACACATTCATGTCTCTCTTTTCAACACAGCATACAGTTGTTCGGGCAGTGCTTATTTCCACTCATTTATTTCCCTTAATCTCCTGGAGTTATTACACTCTGGGATTATTACTCGCTTCTCCTGATGAAGCCCTGTCTTAATAGTATTCAGTGCCATTGATGTAATTTATTCACTTTTTATTTCAAAATAAAAAAAACATAATACAAAGTAATCAGCCGATCTGGCAGTGCAGCACACATTTACAACATTTGATTTCATTTGAGTTGACTTTTGGATCAGTGACCTTTGGACTCGTGTCTTTGCCTCTATTTTTATTTGATTACCCAACATTTATTAATTTATGATGCAATAAGTGTTTATTGTTACTAAAGTTACCGAGCTGTTCGTGTTGCTAACAAAAAACAAACCAATGTTCCTGTTTTTGCTTTTTAATTGTAATGACAGTACAGAATGGGGAGCACAGAGTAAAAAAGCACAACAGCGAATAAACAAAGCACTTGCACATGCATGTAAGCGAAGAGTAATAGTCCACCTCAGTGATGAATATCATCTCGGTGCAATAACGCTGTTTCACACACAAGCATAAGTACTGCGCTAACTCATTTGCATGTAGTCGTGAAAAGATTTATGCGCCTTCCTTAAAATGTGGCTTATAGGTTTCGCTGGTTTAGTGCACATATATTCAGCCAAGTACACTGTGATCAGTATGAAATATGTTTACAGGCGGATGACGCCCACATACTGAAGTACAATACATTGTTGTGCTGTCAGCGTCTGTTAACAGCGCTACAGCTCACATGTTGTATGAAGTGTTAATTAGTTGTCATTCATTTGCTTGATTTGAGCTAAATTAAACTTACTCCGGGGAAATGGTTGCCGTTTGAATGCCTTTTTATGTTGCAAGCCTTGCTGTTCCACACAGTTTCACCAGAAACTTTGCAATAGGCAGCTCAGGAAAAGCGGTTGTCTCTCCTTCTTGCACACAGACTGAGACCCGGGACACGCTGCTGGGTTTCAACATGGTCAACTACCGGGCCTGTAAGAACCTGTGGAAGGCCTGCGTGGAGCACCACACCTTCTTCAGGCTGGAGCGGCCCATCCCGCCCCAGAAGAACTTCTTCGCTCACTACTTCACCCTGGGCTCAAAGTTCAGATACTGGTCAGTACTGAAGGACGCTGATGTCTTCTCTCTGAAAAGCCTCTGACAGCCAGGCTCTGACAGACTGACATCTGAACACACACGAGAGCTGCGGATGCTTCGCCTTTGCCTCCGTCTGCCTCACATCAGCAGCGCTACACACTCTCTGTGTGTGTGTTTGTGTTTTCTGTAGCACTCCGGTTTTGCCAAGGTGAAACATCGGCATGCTTAGTGGGTGCCTGTTTCTCTCCCTGCTTTGCCCCAGAAAACCACAACTCAATTATTTATGGTTTACCTCTAAAGGGTAGCTTGCTCGTGTTTGGCCTTGCCACCATTCTTTCAAGCTGTGCAGGAATTGGTCATGAACATTTTAAAGCATACCGAGCAATTTAATCCACATACCCACTCTCTCTTCTCGGGCAAAGCATTTCATTTAAATCCGTGACATGCATGTGTGTTTATGTCTCTTTATTTAGTGTTGAGCAGGAGCAGGTGGGTGCTGAGGACATGAAACAGAAAATTTTTTTTTTTTTTTCTTGCTGGATTATGACATTTCCCTGTGTCAACCTTTGCTTTCATTTTCCTATTTTTTTTTAAACTGAGCGATGAAGTGAGAATTGAAGGTCTTGTGATGCATTATTGAGCAGCAGTGATGCAACGCGAGCGAGCTTTGTCTGATGTTCGGCTCGACAGCGCGCGTGCTTTTCGTGCATGTGTGTGTTTTTGCCCTTAAGATATTGACTGGCTCCCCAATAAGGGTAGTCTTTTAAATCACAAGTCCGCGCCGTCAACGTGTTATCAAGCCCACTCTGGGAAAAATGAAATATATTTACACTCCTGCAGAGACTCATTAGTTTATTTTAAGGCAAAACTTTTCAGGAGGAATGATTCTTCTGATGCAGTTTGAATTTTAGTCAAATAACTGTCTGCTGTCATCTAAAAGAGGAAAGTTAGCTGGAATGATCAGCTTGTAAAACTCAAGACTTTACTGTTTTCCGCTCAGTCCAGGATTTGTTTTTCTGTCTGCAGTGGGCGAACAGAGGTGCAATCGGTGCAGTATGGAAAGGAGAAAGGCATCAAGGACAGAGTATTTGCCAGGTAATGGAAGCAACGTGTACTACTATGTATCTGTTACAAACATGTAAAGTTTGAGGAGGTGTAATTGTTGTGAGCACGAGGAAATTAAAGTCTCCATCCCCCCTGAGCAGATCTCCCAGCAAGCCACTGGCCCGGAAGCTGGTGGGCGGGACGGACTGGGAGTCGGTCAGCAGGAACAGCCTATCAGACGAGAGGCTGGAGACGCAGAGCCTGCCCACACGCTCGCCACCGGGCACGCCCAATCAGTGAGTGATGCACACACTTTGTTTTTGCCATTTTTGCCTAAATTAAAAAAGAAAAATCTTGTTAAAGTTTTCTGACTTTTTACAGATTCCAGTGAAGAGTGACAGGAATCGGAATAAATGGAAGTGTGTGTACAGTAGTGTAGTAATGTATTTCTCTACACCATCCCAACACCATTAACAGAGGTCCTGAGAGTACTGACTACAGTCACTGCTGTTGCTTTGCTTAAACTGTCCTCGGCTGTGATTTACTGTTGCCATAAAACACAGCCATTTTCACAACGAACTCATCGTGGTATTAATTACTTTTTAATCGAAGTTTGATTAATAAAATGTCATTCATAGTGCACAAATTAAAATACAAAAAGCACTAGACTGACTCACAAGTGTCTGATTATTTTAAGTCGGGTATATTACATGTGGATTGTGCGTTCAGCTCTTCATTAGCTTGGTTTTGTTGTCTTCCCCAAGTTCAGGTGTTCACATGGACACAGAGACAGAGATCGAACCACAGACTTTGGGTCTGCCCCATACCCCTCTCTATGACCCGCTCCATGATCAATATTGTAAATATTTACAGTAAAGTAAGACAGCTTTATTAGTCACACATTTCATCTATAATGAAATTCAGATTTCTTTAAATTAACAAGAAAAGATAAACAAAGACACGAAATAAAATAAAACCGAAAACGGTCGAAGTCAAAGACGTTAAGATCTGAGATGCATTTATAGACTTTACAGGCCAACAGAAAGTAAGAAGGTCATCATCCCAGAGTTGGAGTAAATCCGATAGGTTTGGTGTTGTGTTACAGTTTTGGAGTGGTTCTATCCACTGTTTAACCATGTGGCCGTCATGGCGCACGAGCTGCGTTCCCTCCGTTGACCTGCGTTCTGTGTGTCTCGTCAGGACCTCGATGTTTGTGCAGGAGGGCACGCGGCTACGCCCGTCGTCGGTGGGCCACCTGGTCGACCACGTGATCCACGCTTCCCCGAGCCTCCCGGTCTTCTCCTCCAATCACAAGTCGGCGTCGTCCACACAGGCCAACAGCATCAGCCTGGACTCCACGCCGTGAGTCTGCTCCCATGCTAAGAGCTCATATGCTGTCTTCTGTCCTCTTTGTCCCTCCACGTGTCTCTGTCTCGGTGGGAAAGACATCAGCTCCTGACTTGTTGGCTCCTAATTTCACTGCTTCACAAATAACCCTCCCTGTGCAGCCACCCTTTAATTTAAGAAGTTGCATTTTACTCGTCAGCGCGAGTCTCGGTCTGTCTGAGTGGATCTGCTGAGTCCACGCTTTCTTTTTAAGTGTCTGTCGGTGTCTGTGGCTTCTCCCGACGGTTCACACCCTCTTCCCAGTGTCGCTCGGCCCAGAAGGAAAGACGAACGCTTTGAAGAGCCGCTCCATAAAATGTGTTTACAGTGGGGAGCAGGGCGGATTGGCTGTGCAGCGGGCCCCGGCTCGGCATTAGTTTATGTGTGTGTGAGCCCTCTGCGTGCCTTCACGGCGCTCACACGCTATAAAATATCTGGTGGAGTCCTTCGCCTAATAAATTTCAGCGATTTCAAAGCCCCGTGTTTATGCAGTGTGTGTGAGTGAATGAGTGAATCGGAGCAGTTGGATCTCGGTGTGGTTAAGTAACGGCGAAGTGGCAGCGCCGGTGCCTGCAAAGATACACACACACAGACAAACACATGCCAAGTTAGTGGCTCATCGCTCCACTCCAGAGCCAAAAGAATGACATAATTAGCTGCTCTCGCTTCCTCCAACAACACAGATGGCGTCCATGCATCACGCTTTTATTGCTGGATTTCATTTTGCCATCTTGATCCCCCTCCTGAAATTCACAGTATGTAAACATTGTATTTTATAAATTAATAGTGCCCTGCAGTGGAAAAGTACATCTCTCAATTCTTTAACAGATCTGGATGATGTGAAAATCTTGAAGTTGCACACAGTTTTTACCACCTATAGGCTTCAACACCCTGTTTGGATGTGAGTGAGGTTTCTGTTGTGGATGTAACAAGCTGCGTTACTCAAGAAAACCTCCAGTGGAAAAGGTCAGTCCATCAGAAGATCACTGCATCTTAAAGATATATAAACACAAAGCTGCAGAGCTCCGGAGAGCTGCTTTGGACATCGTGCACAACTCCACAACTGTCAGCTTTTGTTATCTTCTACTGAAAACATTTCTATTTAATGGTTAGTTAAACATTTTCTTCTAGTGATTGCATTAAATCGTCTGTCATTTCTTCAGAAATCCCGCTATTTTCAGAGCAATTTCCAAAGCAGTGATTAATGACCTGGTTCCTAGATGATTGTTGAGATTAGAAATCTCACCATTTAAAGACAAGACACCTTCTAAAATCTAGAGCAGATCTGGGAAAGACTTTGCCTCGTAAACCAGCCCCGCCCACTCCTCATCCGCATTTGGATTTTGGACTTGGGCTCAACTCCAAATCCAAATGTGGATGAGGAGTGGGCGGGGCTGGTTTACGAGGCTAGGAAAGACTAGAACTACAAAAAAAAACAAAATAAAAAAAAATTACATTTTCAAATTGAATGGATTTCATTGAAATGGAATCCTGAATATTTGGTTATTTTGTGAATATATATTCAACATGAATGTATGGAGACTTTCAAATTTTTGGAATCTTTGTAAAATAGATACTGGTAATTTGAATTAAATTAGCTCCTCTACTGGTTACAGGTTCGTGCATCTTTTAAAGTTTTGGTCAGAACTCAAACACTTCTTCTCACCACAGATAAAGTTTCTCAGTTCTTATTCAGTGAAAATCACACATCTGTTGATTTAGATCAAAATACAATAACTGCAGATCTGTAAACCTTTACTGAGACGATTGATCACGTTTGCCAAATAAAGTCCAGATTTGTTTTCCTTCCTTTTTTTCCTGTATTGCTCCACACATGCTGAGTACATCAAACTCATCGCTCTGCACAGCTCTGCCTTTAAGCTAACCGTGGTGCGTTACAGTGCTGCTTTTCAGAATGTTTTAGTTCTTTCACACTGTTGGAAACAAAGTTGTAATGAGACTGTATGAGATGTTTTGGGAAACTTCTTTGAAGGCCTGTTTTTTGTCAGGGTTTCAAAGCAGACACTTTCTTTTGGGAAAAAAAAAAAAGCTGGTTAAAAAAAAATAATTTATCTCACGGCTCATGATAGACCTTTGTTTGTTTTCGGACTAAGCATATGTTGATGTGACTTAAAAATGTATGCAACCACGAGCAGACACGTGGGGTTTCTACAGCCTCACAGCAACGGCGTGATAAAAAACTAACAACTTTTGTCATATCCTGCGCGGAGAAGGTGCAGATCCCCCGATCCCGGAGCCGTGTTGTTGTGCGCCGTGAAGATGTTTACATATCCATTTCACTTGTGTGTGTCACATTGAGCAGATAATGTAGGTGGATGAGCTGTCTTGGCTGGCGCCTGCTGTGAGCTGCTCTCCTGAAAAGCCTGACCTGCTTTTGACCCATAATAGACGTTAGGGTTGTGCACACGCACGTGTGTTTGTGTGTGTGTTCAAGACACAAAGTGACACCAGTAGCAGCAGCCAAAACAAAAGCAATGCTCTTTGACTGCCACTCCCGCCCCGCCGAGGACGGCCCGATCTCACACACTCACACACAAACACGCAGACGGGGAGTTAACTGAGAGGCTTTTGGCCCAGCGGAGAGCGAGCGGCGAGGCTGCTGAGAGCCTTACCTGGCCCACTGTACACACTGGCTGCCCTTTATTGTCTGGGTGATGGAGGAGGGGGGTGTTTTCCTTCCTCTCGCAGTGGTTTTATTGAGGTTAATGCGTTGTGACTAACACAGTGCCATTAAGCCTCTCCGTGTTTCTCTCTCTCTCTGTCATTCCTCTTCATCTGTTTTTCTCCCTTTGTCTTTCTTTCTAAACAAATAGGAAGACTTGGAGCTGGACTATTAACCATTTTTACAGTGACTCCTTGTGGCTTTAGTTCTCAACTATCTGTATTTAGACATTTTTTTTTCATTAATATAGAATCATGTTGTTTCAACCCTTTATTTGACAAATGACTAAATCCCCTAATTTGTCAATTTCTTCCTGTTTTTTTTCAACATAACTATTGTAAATTGAGGAAATGGACAGAAAACATGTTTGATTTTAAAAATGTTTTTGTCTTTGAAGTTCTTCAGATTGCGGAAAATGCACTTCTGCTTTGCACTTCTCCAAATAACATTTTACTGAGCATCCTACAAAAACATGCCTCACTCGCTTCCAGTCGTGTCCAAATGAAACAAACAGCAGAAAACAAGGCACTCAATATGTAAAGATGGAGTGATTTTACACATCTAATTCAACAGAACCCTGGAAATAACAGTGTAGAAACAGATGCTCCAAACACAACTCCAAAATCCATGCAGCAGCATCTGCATTGGTTCAGAGAGACACTGTAACCAGACAGTTTTATTTTTTTATATGGTGGATTTTGTTTTCATTTCAGCGGTGTGCCATCTTCATTTGCTTTAAAACATTAACATATGAACAAATCTCAAAGGTGTTCCCTTGATTTTGGCACTGGAATGATTCAGCTAGACCTTGTGCCAGCAGTGATAGGACAATTTTCAAATGTTTTGGCGAATCTGCCAGGAGGATGACCACATTTTGCTCGGCAGGAATTCGTAAAACGAGCTTATGTTCAGTGTTTCAGTGCCTTATGTCTCAATTTGGAGGAAAAGATTGAAATAAATGAAGTTTTCTGAGTTCAAGCAATTGGAATAAGGTATTATGTGTAATTTTAGGATGATATTTGCAAATATTTGTCAGTTCTGAGTAAACATTAAATGTTTGTCTGTATGCAAATGTGCAGAACCTGTATCAAGAGAAGTCTTTATTTGTGAATGTTCTATAAAGTCCTACTGTACTTGAATGTGTCTCAGTCTCAGAGTAAAGTTAAATCAAAGTTATTTTTCTTTCGTGCAGTGTCATTATCGCCATCGTCACATTTGTTCACTTTGTTTGTGCTTGTGTCTCCTCCATCTGCCCCTCTCAGGTCTCCAGATGGGTTGGACGGCCAGCCTCCAGCTCTGCCCCCCAAACAGCTGAGCAGAAAGACGCTGAGCCAGATCATCCAGGCTCACTCCCAGCAGAGCCTCCTGGACAACCACCTCAACGAGATGTACGACGTCCCCGTCAATGCGGACAAGAGCACGGTCAGTACAGTTGGGATAGACAACTCCAGTAGAACTCCAATTAATAGATCATACAGCTGCTTTAAACCTTGTTTAGCGATGTGTTTGGACAGCTAAGCTAAAGTTATTTTCATCAACCAATCTGTTTTGGTAGATTTTCCTTTCCATTAGCAGTATTGCTCAGCAGTGGTGAAGTGAAGAATATGCACTCGAAGCTGAACTGACTCTCAGACGCAGTTCTGTGATTGTCAGTAATGCTCGATTCATCATTCGGTGTTCGAGGAGTGGAAATGTGACGCGTCTGTGTCGACGTCCTTTCAGTTAAATGGAGTCGTCCCTCATGATAATCTGGTCCTGATCAAGATGAGGCCCGATGAACACGGACGATTTGGCTTCAATGTCAAGGTAAGCGGGGATGTGTCCAGGAATCTCCATGACTGCCCGTCTTCGTCCAACATCCCTTCTTTCTGCCATATTGTATATGCATCCCAGCACATCTTAGCCTGAAATAGTAACTCCTGGTAGCGTATCGGACTGTTAACTTGAGCACGTGTGTGTGTCTCCAGGGAGGAGCGGACCAGAAAATGCCTATCATTGTGTCCCGGGTGGCTCCAGGAACATCAGTAAGTCTACATGTTCGTCGCTGTAAATCTGAGTGTGTGTGTGTGTGCGCGCGCCAGGAAGGGCTTTTGCTTCACTCACACCCTCCGGTTCAGAGCAGACCAGACAGCTAGCATGTTCATGCCTCATGCAGTTTCACCGCTCTGTCCATTTCATTGCTGCTCTGTCTTTTCTCTGCGTCTCCTCAGGCTGACCTGTGTGTGCCTCGCCTGAACGAGGGTGACCAGGTGGTCCTGATTAATGGGCGGGACATCTCTGACCACACCCACGATCAGGTGGTCATGTTCATCAAGGCCAGCTGTGAGAGCCACTCCGGGGAGCTCATCCTATTGGTCAGACCAAACGGTGAGTTACCCTCATCTATGTATATATCTATTAATATGTTGAGTGTAATTTATGTTCTATGTTAGTTACAGCTACATTCAGTCTTCCACGCCCTCACCATGTTAGATGTCTTTGACTTTACCTTTCTTCTCTTAAATCGGGTTTTAAGTTCTTTCAAAGCGGCGCCCTCTGGTGGATCGATCCACCAGGATGCATGGGAATCGTTTAAACTGCTCGTATTGGTTTTTTGTTCATGTGTGAAGCGTTAATGGGCCTATAGGGTAGCTGCAGGCTATGGACAGGCCTCTGCTCCATCGCAGCACTAACGCACACACACACACTCATATTTACAAGCTGCCAGGGTTCATCACTTAACCTGATAAGATCGTGGGCGAACATCAAAGTGCGATGCAAACGCGACGGCCCGACTTTAGCTGTTATCAAACACAACCTGCATTAGTTTTTAGAACGCCTCAGTTCCCTTTACTGTCGCCAATAAATGGGTCATCTTTTTGACAGCTATATTTGATAAGATCACAGCTCACTCTGTAGTTTCCTTGAGCTTTTAACCACATCACAGCTTCTCCGCTGCATTTCTCAGAAGACAAACTGCACCGAGACGTCCACATCAGTCGCATGTGGCACTCAGGCGACTGCGACAGTCTCAATTAACAGATTGTAAACACTGATCTGATATCTCAAGCAGCTGGTGCAGTCCCACCAACAACATCACCAGTCAGACAGCTTAGAGTCTTTTATTTTTTTTAAACTACGGAAGACAAAGCTGCGCAGTTTGGTTTCTGTACGTCTTAGATGTACGTATTCAACATGCAGACAGCTGCCTGAGCGTTTCCTTTAATCAGCGCGAGCCGAGCGTGGAGAGGAGGGGAGCTTTTAAAGATGATGAAACATAAAAATTCTTGGTATTTTAAGTGGGTCAAAGAGGGATTTGTGCATTCACTCCTCTCTAAGCAGATGTATGTAAGATTGCATCAACCTACTGGATGCCTGTCACTTCACATTTTTTGATTGCGTTGTTGAAATATAGGCCTTGAGATAGATCCCCGTGCATGGCGGAGCGTTTCTTAGGCGCTGCGGGCTCGTGAATTTCTTTTCGCCTGCTCTAAAGATGAATCGGCCTACTCCGGTGTACAGAAACTCTCCTCTCTGTCCCGCTCAGCCATCTACGACGTGGTGGAGGAGAAGGCGGACTCCGAGCCGGACTTCCAGTACATCCCCGAGAAGTCGCCGCAGGACCCCACCCAGCTCGACCAGCACGCTTTGAGGGACTCCATGGTGACTCTGAAGGAAGGCCTGAGCAGCGGAGCCATACTGGCACAGTTCGACGTGAGAAGATTCCCATACGCTCACACAGAGATCCACACATAAACACCCATGTCTGTCACTGAGTCAGTGATGGAAGTTGCAACACTGTTTTTGGCCAAATTCTGCATCTTCTTGGATCCGTATCATATTTTGAGCCCTGTGGTGCCGCATATATGAGTTTTCGTGAAAGTTCTCCCATGTGGTGTTCATTTTAAATCCTTATTCTCTGAGTGTAAAACAGTTTTGCTCAATAGACACTGTGTAAAATGTTCTGAGAAACTCAACCAACCGACAGAATAATTGACAGTATGTTTAAATGAGCAGTGGTGCAGTTTTGGAGCTTTTTTTCTTAATTCATCCACTGGTATACATACATATAAGTGAAATTGATTCATTACTACAATTGGTCCGTCTCCACTTCACCTCTGTCATCTCAGAAAATGTGTCTCTGTGCCCATCAAAAAACAAACTCCTCCAGTTTTCAGCGTGTTTACATTTAACAGTCAGTCAGCTTCTTCTGTTTGACCTCCTGTTTACCTTCTTAAATACTGTTTGACTTCTGGGTCAGGATTTGGCATGAGGCTCTGGCACATGTGCAGAAACCCTCTTCCTGTTCCAGTCAAGCTGCTCTGTGTACATGCACGAGTAGATCAGCCTTCGGTCACTTTAGCTAGGTGCGTTTGTCTGACGTTGAAACTGTCAAATTGAGCCGAGGGGACATTTTTGCATGTGAAGTCCAATTGTACCTGGACTGACTGTTTTCGCTGAGCATTAAAAAACGATTGTAAAAAATTGTTCTGGACACAAGACTGTGATTCCCTCTGCATCATTTCATGATTTCTTCCTGGCCTATCGGTCTACAAACTGTTTGTGTTTACTGGTTTTCCACAACTTTGATGTGTGTTCTCTCTCTCTCTCTCTCTCTCTCTCTGACAGCAACTGTACAGGAAGAGGCCGGGGATGACCATGCTGTGTGCCAAATTACCTCAGAACGTTTCCAAAAATCGCTACAGAGACATCTCTCCCTGTATGTGGCCGCGCACAGATCCTCGTTTCTTGTGACTCGCGCGCTCCGACGTTCAGTGACGCTAACCTTTTTGTTCCTCGCTTCACACGCTCTCCCTCTTTCCCCTCATCAACACCTCTCTACCTCCCCTCTCCTTTTCTCACCCTCTCCCTGTGATCCTGATCCGCCCCGCCCTCGGCTGACAGACGACGCCACGCGGGTCATTCTGAAAAGCACAGATGACTACATCAATGCAAATTACATCAACGTGAGTTCGCTCTCTTTGCCTTTGCTCTCTCATGCTTTCATTTTTCGCTGTGTGAACCTCGGTGGGTGGTCGGTTACATTAACCACCGAAACACACGCTGAACCAAAGTGCTGGCCACATAGCTGAGAACAAACTAACCACATCAGGTTCACACTACAACACTTGAGTTAATGCTTCGCTTTTGTTGTGTTTGAGCCAGCGGCATCTTGTGCATGTGATTAGATGGTTGGAAGCTTCGCATATATACCGTGTAAAGGGTTTAGGCATGTCTTTAAGCAGTGCTACTGTTCATGCAATCTATCTTATAAACCCAATCATACAGGCGATGTCATGAAGACGAAATTCCTTCATTTGTCACGTGCGCGCAGTGGAACAAAGTGAGATTGTGTGCTGTGCTTTGAAACCACCCTGAAGGAGTAGCACTGCCGCCGTTGTTCAGGGCTCCATAGTTGCAGAGTTGACCGTGGAGACAAGTCTCACCTTTAAAAGCCAAAATCTCCTGCTGGTCCATGATTTAAAGCCAGTGACCTCTCAGTTACAAGCTCCCTTCTCTCACCGCCGCCGCCGTCCTGTGTTATTAAGAACAGATCGGAGTTCTGCAAGAAAAAAAAGTATCTGAGACATGCATGTTCCTGACTGACCTTTTTTTAATGGAAAGTTCTGATTAAATGTACTCTCATCTGCTACTTCATTTAAAGCCAAGAAGACCTGCTGAAGTTGGACGAAAAAGAATTTAAAGGAATTAAATGAGAGAATAATTATACGGACCAGACATATTTTGCAAAACCATCGCAGTTGGGTTTACAAGGAATAATCAAGCCACAAAAAAAAAAAAAAAAAAAAAAAGAAATGACAGTGATGTAGTTTTGGTTTAAATGTCTTAAAAACAGCCTGGAGGTGACGGAGGTCGATTTGAAATGACAGAGAGGCAAACGTAATTCAAATTAAACTACTTAGTAAAGCCACAGTCTGCAGGCTATCATCTGCAGCAGATGGGCCAGAAGATCACACTGAACGCTGGAGTCTGCAGCTAAAAACGAGATGTAGAGAGAAAATACTGAGCACTGGTAAATCCTCTGATGAATCTCAATCTCTGCAGTGGTACTGTCAAATTTAAATGAAATACAGTTGAAACCAAATGAAAGTGTCCATCATTCCTATTGATTGTGTGCTAAAAGGCACTACTACTATTGTATACACAGTGTATTCTGAGTTCACTTTGCTCAAACGGCCTCCACATTCACCTGATCTTCAATCAATTACATGCTTTTGGGCAAAAAGCAGCATTCGATCCAGATCATAAGGATGCTGCCCGTACCGCGTGTGTTGCTATCATTTAAACATGAAATATTCCCTGGTCGTAAATCTGCAAAGCATTGTCTGATCCAGTTGTAGCTGTGCGTTAATAATAAAGCAGCTGTGTGTAAAAAAAACCCCACTGAGCTCAAACAACAAACAAAATTGATGGCGAGCCTGTTTATTTCACCTCGTGGGGCAGTAATGCTTGATGTCGTGCTCTTTTTCTTTCCCTAAATGAACGTTTTGGATTTAACGTAACCTTTTCATTCTGTCTCCGCAGATGGAGATTCCAGCTTCCAGTCTGATAAACCGCTACATTGCGTGCCAGGGCCCGCTGCCCAACACCTGCCACGACTTCTGGCAAATGACCTGGGAGCAGGGCTCGTCCATGGTGGTCATGCTGACCACGCAGGTCGAGAGGGGGCGGGTACGTCAGAGCACCCGTCAAGGACGAGGATCGGACACCACACCTCTTCAGAAAAAAATACATATTCTCAATGTTTTCATCAAAAGTCATTCACCACAGCTGGCTATAAAGTCTAACACTCAACCATAAGCAGGGAGCCGTCCTAAGCTGGGCTGCTGCATGAGTCACGCGTGTCTGACTGAAATGTTTAATCCCTTAATTCCTCTGTCAAAACATTTCATTATTTACTGCAAAGTTGCACACACCGCAGACTTTTCTGCAGCTCGTCTCTTTTGTTAATTTTAGAGGCAAGTCTTATACAGGCGAACGCTACTGTTACGTAACTAAGTAGCCAGTAGAAAGAGAGTCGAGGTGCCGAGGAAACCATCGACTTTCTGTGACATGAGATCTGAGAAGCGCTACATTTTCAGTTACTTGGAATGATTTCATTTGTTTATGTGGAATATGTGTTTGTATGTGTCTGTAAATGTGTGTGTGTGTTTTTACAGGTGAAGTGTCATCAGTACTGGCCCAGCCCAGACAGCAGCGCCACCTACGGAGAGTTCACAGTCACGTGCCACAACGAAGAGGGCAGCTCTGCTTTCCTGGTCCGGGAGATGACTCTCCTGCACACATCGGTAAGACACACACACACACACCGAAAGCTTAAATCAAACCCATAAAAAACATGGAGAAGTGAAAGGCTGAAGCAGGACGCAGTGAGAGGAGTGTGTGTGTGCTGCTAACAAAGAGCGGGTTAGGGAGGAGGGCGAGGGCGCCGCGGAGCAGCGACTCCGGGGTCCAATCGGAGCGAGGGACCAGCGTCTCAGGAAGGATGAGCTCGCCGAGTACCCCGAGGAGGAGTGTTGCCATAGTGACCGGTGTAGGCTGTTCTTTTTCTGGCTCCCGCTGCCGCATGCAGGCCACATATTGGGATTGGGTTGCCATGGCAACCCAACCACCCCAGTCAGTCACATTGCAGAAATAGAGGAGAGAGAGGGAGCGAACAGAGAGTGGGATGATGACGGCTTGATAAACAGGGAAGGAGAAGTTTGTTTAACTGTGTTGCTGATGTCTTTGGATAGCTCTGTTTCTGCCTTTTTTTAATTGTATTCTTCAGAATTAAAGGTTTTCTCCTGCAGCACACTCTCTATAAGACGCCTTAAAGACGACTTTGTGTCCTAAAATCATCTTTTCAGTCTTGGGAGGGGATCAGATGTTGCTGCTGTTTGTCCATCTTTGTTTTGCTGATGACTGTCGCGGCCCGTGCATCGTGACCTTTAAAGCATACAGCTATAAGAAGAGGCAATTAGCATTCTCCTCTGCCTGTGATGGTTGCCAAGGAGATAGATGTGTTACCATGGCGATGCAGCGAGGCAGTACTAAAGAGGAACACGGGGGCTCGGAGTCACACGGAGAGCAGCGGTCAGCGCTCGCCGTCTTGTGCATGTTGTGGGCGAGTGGAAGTCGTCACCGCGCCGGTCCCGTGGCGTTCAAAGCTCGCAGGCTGTTCTGCTCCGATCAGCGAGTTACCTCACTTTATTCACTCAACTCCAAGATATCAACAAGGCGCTTATCTGCTAGAGATAAAATAGATTCATTATGTTAAACTGACAAGATGCATTAAAATGAGTGTGAAAGAAGGGGCAGAGCTTTCCGCACCACATGTTGCATAATATCTATAAAAGCCACAACTACACCAACGGCGTCCCTGGCATAAATGCAGAGACCTGACGTGTGAGAATAATGCATTCCTTTGTAAAGTGGTGTCCAGTCGTCTGTTTGATGCTGCTGCCTCAAATATTCATGACCTCTGTGACCCGGGCAGTTCTGACTCTCTGTAGTTCCGGTGCTGTGCAGCCTCTCTGGAGTGGCTTCCTGCAGCTTTGAAAAGATCACATGTGAATAAACGCACCTTTCAAGTTACTCTAAAATGGATCTGTTTCAGCGATTTTTCAACTGCATTATTCAGCACATCCTTTTGTGTTTCTCTTAAACTCCATTTGTCCAGGGAGCATTGTTTTTAATGTGGAATGAAGAAACACAGTAAATTAATGTCACATGCCACACACCTTTCAGAGAGAATCTCTGTGTTTTTCGTCAGTATGTTGGGAAAAAAAAGTGCAAACACAGCAGAAACCTTCAGGTTGGCTGAAACTGAAATAAAATGTAGTTTTTATTGCAGTTATTTGATTTCATTCCTTCAATACACACTACAGTTTTGGTATCAACATCTATAGGATGTTATCTTCGATTTAAAGGTTAAATGTGTCCATACAGATTTTACTGGGTATGTGGGGGGTGGAGGGCTCTTTTGATGGTAAAGGTTGCAGACCTCTGGTCGATGGGAGTACACCCCTCCCCTCTAACTAAAAAGGTCTTCTTCTTTTTTTTTCTTTTATGGTGTGTGTGCGTGTGTGCAGAGTGAGCAGCAGCGGGAGCTCACTCAGATTCAGTACCTGGCTTGGCCGGACCACGGCGTTCCCGATGACTCCACGGACTTCCTGGACTTCGTGGCCCTGGTGCGGACCAAGCGGGCTGGACAAGACCATCCCATGGTGGTGCACTGCAGGTACCAGCAGGCGGCTCTGCTGCTCATCAGCCTCCATAGAGGGACTTGTCCTGGTTTACGCCCACAATATGATCATCTCACAAACACATGAGAAGCAAAATTGGCATAATATGCAGATAGATCTGAACTATCAGTCCTTAGTGGTTATCGGAGTATGCGCTGGGCCTTCTGGGAGTCAGAAATTCCTCTTCCCCTTCAATTCGTAACAAACGTCAATTGATTGATTTTATTGATTGATTGATTTTATTTGTTTCATTCTTTTTTAAAAGAAAGAAATGAAAAGGAACAGAAAGAAGTGAGACTTATGATGTCTGCCCCTATCAACATAAAATAAATGACAATTTGTCAAGATTTGTTAACATATCACAAAAAAATGCAAAATTCAATACAACCATTTCACTAAATCAAAATACAAATACGACCATTTCACAAATAATTACAGATCAAATACAACCATTTCCCAAAATGTAAATACAAAAAAAAAAAAACTTTAATGAAATATTTTCAAAAGAAACAATCATTCTAAGTTTGACCATTCTTTAAAACAGAGTCGTACCCTCCCAATAACTGTGCTTTTAAACATTTCTTGAAGATGTGAATGGACTGAGACTTCTTAATTTCACTGTCAAGTTTATTCCATAAATTGATTCCTTTTGTTGTGATGCATCTTTCTTTCAATTTGGTTCTTGATTCCGGTCGTTTGAAAACTTCAGTGCCTCTTAATCTATATTGACTGTCTCGCTTTGCAAATCTATTATGTAAATTAAATGGTAATTTTTTTTGCGGTGAGCTTTATACATTGTTTAAAGAAGGTTGAGTTCTACCAATTCTTTAATTTTTAAGGATTTCAATTTTATAAATATTGGGTTAGTGTGGTCTCTGTAACCACTTCCATTCACCACACGAATCGCTCGTTTCTGTAAAAGGAAGAGTGGTTCAATGTAGGTCTTACAAGCATTTCCCCAGACTTCAACGCAGTAGGTCAGATATGGTATAATCAATGAATTGTACAACAGAAACAAAGAATTATTGTGAAGTGACTCTTTCAATTTGTACAGAACAGCAATGGTTTGAGAAATCTTAGTTTTAACGTACTCTGTATGGGATTTCCATGTTAGTTGTTCATCCAGCAATACACCTAAGAACTTAATTTCATTTGTTCTTTCGATCTCTATACCTTCCACTGTCAGTGTTGTGTCAACGTCTGTCCTTCTGTAACTGAAAATCATATATTTGGTCTTACTGATGTTCAAAGATAGTTTGTTAGCGTTGAACCATTTTATAACATTCTGAAACTCTTTTTCTACAATTTCTAATACTTCATTTATATTGTCTCCAGCATAATACAAAGTAGTATCATCCGCAAACAAGATGCATTTCAATAAGCTGGAAGCAGTGTCAGTGTCATTGATATAAAGAAGAAAGAGTACTGGTCCAAGGACGGATCCTTGAGGAACCCCACAAGTTACGTTTCCATTTTTAGATTTTATATCGTTGATTTGAACAAATTGTTTTCTGTCTTTTAAATAGCTTTTGACCCATTCGTGAGCAACACCTCTTATACCGTACTTATATAATTTATACAGCAATATGTCATGATCTAGAGTATCAAATGCTTTTTGAAGTCAATAATAAAATGAAAAGAGAGGAACATTGAAATATTAATTATTCAATTGAAACATGGGTTTATATACGTACGGATATACGTCTGCAGGACGATCGATGTTTAAGATTCCAAATCTGAACCGTCTCCCCGTGCCTGCTCTGTCCTCCAGCGCGGGGATCGGCCGGACGGGAGTTCTGATCACGATGGAAACAGCGTTGTGTCTAATGGAGTGCGGTCAGCCGGTGTTTCCTCTGGATATCGTCCGAACCATGAGAGATCAGCGGGCCATGATGATCCAAACGCCCGTACGTAAACACATCCCTCTAACTGTCCCGCCTCTCTCGGCCTCCGCGAGCTGACCTCTGTGTGTTCTTCTGTCTTCGTCAGAGTCAGTACCGCTTCGTGTGCGAGGCCATCCTGAAGGTTTACGAGGAAGGCCTGGTCAAACCGCTGAAGACGGCCATCTACCAGCAGAGAGACAAGGTGAGCGACGACAGGGAGGAGAAGAAGGAGCAGAAGGCGGGAGAGGAGAGAGAGGAGGCGGCGGCGGTGAGCGCAGAGGACGGGGAGGCGGCGGTGGCGGCGGCGGCGGGAGCAGCAGAGCTGCTGGAAGGAGGACTGGACGAAGAGGACGACGACGACGAGGAAGTGGAGGTGCTGGATGTGGGAGAAGTGACTGAGGAGGGGGAGGAGGAGGAAGACGAGGAAGAGGAAGAGGAGGTGGAGGAACCG
This sequence comes from Salarias fasciatus, assembly GCF_902148845.1. NCBI lineage: Eukaryota > Metazoa > Chordata > Actinopteri > Blenniiformes > Blenniidae > Salarias > Salarias fasciatus. The sequence goes on from NC_043760.1 coordinate 15,465,768, forward strand.
AGCGTCGCAAGCGCCACCAGCGTGACGAGTGAGACCAGCGCCAACCCGGACCCGGACCCGGACCCCGACCCCGCTAACCCGTGACACTTGACCCCGGGCCGGGGTCGCCGGACAGAGGGCCAGCAGGCCGGAGGAAAGAACAAAAGCACTTTTGCACTTTATGCTGACGAAAAAAAACAAACAAACAGGAAAAAAAAATGAATAAAAGACAAAACAAACGTGAAAACCTTGGACAAGATGGAATTTAAAGAAAATAAACCCAGCTGTGTTGAATAGGTACCATTAGGGGATGTTGTTTGATCAGGGTAAAGAAAAAAAGTATACAAAGAGTTAAAGGTTACAAGTACGAGAAAACAAACGGTGGATGGGGAATCGCTGTAGTGCCATAAGTACGAAGGGGAAGGGCTGCCCCCCGCGGATGGAAAGCTCCCCCCACCCCTCTTTTTTAGCCCCTAAGGGTCGCCCTGTCCCCTTCAGAGCGAGTCTGCCAGACAGACCTGCCTTTTTTTTTTTTTTTTTTTAGTGTCCTTTTAGCTGATAAAGAGATATACCTTATCTTTTGTTCCTCAGAAAGAGTATTTATTGTGTTTTAGTTTGTGTCCCTGTCCACTGAACAAAAAAAAAAAGACAAAGTTGTACGTTTTGTTTGTATGAGTCTAGAGCTTCATGCTTTCCTGATTAAAACTTAGGTAGTCAAGTAGTGTGATTCCTCTTCTTCTAACTTGCTTCTTTATTTCTTTTTGATTTTCATGAGGGAGTGGGGGTGGGACCCGGTGATTTCATTAATTTATTGTGCTTGAGTTTTTGATCTTACTCAACTATCCTGTCCATGTTTTGTTTTTTTATTTTATTTTTTCCCCCCTTCCTTTCTGTGCAGGCAGCTGTGAGCACGCTGCATTTCAGTGCTGCAGCGAGTCGGCCTCCTGCTTTGTGCTGCGTTTTTCAAGCTTGGCGGCATTGTAAAACATTGGTTAATGTTACTCAGTGCCAGTATTTACCAGAGGAAGCATCTCTGGCGTTGTCAAACCTGGTGGCAAAATTTGTTCTTTCTTTTTTTCCCGGCATAAATTATCTTAACATGGATTCGCCACAGCGAGATGCCAGCGTGGGGCTTTTATAACACCAAAATGACTGATCCAGATTGATGCGTCTGTAATAAGATGAAATTTTTGAGGTGAAGTTGTGCAGATTTGTACGCGCGCATCAAAATATGTGTGGGTGAATACGTTTGCATGCGTGCAGCGTGTTTGTTGTGGGTGTAGCTAGACGGTGCGTACCTATAAGGACCTGTAAACGTCTCGGAAAGGCCTCAGTCATGGCTTTGAGTTTTCTGCTATAGCAAGAGTCACCTGTAATTCCCTCAGTTTGACTGGCAGGCTCACGTTTGTTGGGTTGTGCTTGTTGATTTCACCCTAAACATATAGGAAGGGGAAATAAGCTATTTGCAAACGTAAGCCTACAAGTCCAAACTGAGGGGAAAGACAGCCCAAGCTGTTGTTGGCTATGAAGACAGATTTTTACCCGTCCTTGTTGGCACACACATATTTCAATACACACACACACTGAAGGGTTTGCACACATGCAAATTGTATTAAACGTACAGGGATGTAGTTGTGTGTTTTGGCTACATCTGGACCCTTTAATGAGGGATTCAAACCTTGTAATCTGTATGTAGAAATGTCATCAGAGACACACAGCTGTCTATGTGCTCCGTTCTCAATCGAACAACCCTCCAAACACAGCTGAGTTCCATTCATTGTCCTCTCCGAGCCTGCTGAAGTGTCCTTGAGCCAAACACAGACAGCAGAAGCAGCATTTTTTTTTTTTTTGAGATCCAAGAAGGACCTCGAGCTGATTTATCTATCCCACCTTATGCAACCCGACATTTCTTGCTTTCTTTGCACAGGTCAGTCAGTAGAAAGGAGAGGAGCAGGGTTCAGAATCACACACACGTACTGTACAGCGTCAGGATCCAGAAGAGTTCACAAGCGGTGGAAAGTTGCTGGAAGTTTTATGCAATCACTATTTATTAGATTTTTTTTTTTTTTTTTTTTTTTTTTTTTTTTGACTAAATGGGCGAACACATCTCATGAATGGGCGAGCTACCCGGGTACCTGCTTCACACATCATGTGAGCCAGAGGGAATAAGCAGGATTTTATTCCTTCAGTCTGCATTGAAGCTTCAAAACCAGGCTGGCTCAAAGGCACAGCACAAACAAAACTTTCACAATCTGTATTTCCGTTTTTATTTCAGTCCCTCTTTCCCCAAATGTACGTCACCATTTGAAGGCACTTTTTTTTTTTTTCTTCTAATGTCAGGATGACATTTTGAGTGAGACTAAATGATGTGTTTATTTCACAAATCCCCACTATCACGTTCCTTATTGAATCTCTTTGTTCCTCTCCCTCTTCTGTCAGTACAGGTGAAATTGTATTTTTTTTTTTTATGGCAGTATGGAAGTGTGGCAAACGGAGTCTTTTTTTTTTTTTTTTTTTTTAGATATTTTTCTTACCTGTGATGGATTCTGCTGGAAAAACCTACTGCTGTGTGTGTGTGTGTGCGTGCGTGTCTCTCCTGCTCTTCTGTCATTTCTAACATGAACTTTGTTAGCTGTCTGGTCTACGCCTGCTTGTCTGTTTCAACTGGAAATGAAAGGTTGTGCCATAAATCTTCTCATCTGATCTAAAAGGATTTTTTTTTTTTTTTTTTTTTTTTTTGAAGGGGAATATAAATGCAAACATAACCTTTTAAAAAGCGCTTTTCTTAAAGGTGGTGATGACTGCCTGTGCAACAATTCAGCCTTTTCCAAACAGCTGAATCACACTTTTACCACATGTAGAGGCGGGATCAAGAAGAGCCTAGAAACTGCTTCCTCCCCCCCACTCTCTCTCTCTCTCTCTCTTTCTCTTTCTTTCTCCCTCCTTAATCTCTCCTGTCTTTGCGTCCCGCTCCTGAAATCAGCCCAGCATCCTTCTGCAAAAGGCCCACGCAACATCCACGGTCCATTCTTCTCATTGTTTTTTCCCCTGATGCCTTCTTTTTGGATCATTATACGCGGATCCCACTCTCTCTGCGCGCCCTAAAGGCGGATGACACATCTGAGCAGAACACCGTGGGTACAGTAGCAACAGCATCAGAGCGGCTTAGGAGACAAAAACCCAGGCCGGTCAGTCAGTAAGGAAAGCGACAGAGATGATGGGAAGAACAAAAAGAAGTGTTCTGCGCAAGAAGTGGCATCAATCAAAGCGATTTGACAAAAAAAAAAAAAAAGAAGAAAACTTAACCGGAGTGAGCAAACCCTGTTGAATAATAGATGATTCAGGGCCGCTTAAATTTTTTTTTTTTCCATCTGCAGCGAGCTGTCTTGCGTTAAGAGTGTTTCCTTGTCCAGTCGGTACTGTGCGCGAGCGTCCGGGGTGCTGATCTAAAGTAGAGTCGGAGGGGGACCAGGCGTGGGGAGGGCTCAGGTTAGCTGTATTTTTGTAAAGAACAGTTCTAGTCGGGGGGGAAAAAGGAAGGGACGGCACTTTGTTGAAGGCTGAGTGGCAGGTTAGTGCTACTGAACAAAACAAAAAAAAGTTAGGAGACAAAGAATTGTTAAAATGAGTTGTTCTTTTCTTTTTAATTTATCTTTTTCTCTCTTTTTTTGGGGGGGGGGGTGGGGGTGGGAACGACACCTGTAGGGAACCAAGAACAAGAACTCCTAACTACACAGTGCCACTTGTTGATTTCGTGTAAATAATACTAGAACATGTAAATACAATGTTGTATATGAAAAAAAAATCTTTAAAATAAAAAGGGAAAATCCTTTGTGAGCAGAAAGATTTTGTTTTTATTTTCTATTTCTTTTACCCTCTTTCTTTGGATGATTCGAAAAATGTGACACAAATGTGTTTCTTTCAAAAAAGAAAAAAAAAACCCTTTCTGTTTGATTTGAATCTCTCAACGACGAGTGTATATATAATGAATCACAAATGTTTTACCGTATTATTCCCTTGGTTAAGTCCTACCTGTGTCATAAAAGAAGACAAACTTTGTCCTCGGTTGCTTGTTTCTTTTCATGGTTATCATGGTTTTCCGGTGCTTTGGACATGTCTATAAGCTTGATTATGAACAATTAAAGCTTGTCTTGTCAAAGCATGAAGACGTGGCTTCAGATCACCTTGCTTCTCCACACTGTAAAAGTGAGGTTGGGCAATGTTGCGGTGAGCAGGGAGGGGAGAAGACGTCACATTAAAACCTGACATTATTCCTGTATGGAATGTAAGCACACAGTGAAGCCATTATTCACAATATGTAAGATTTAAACTGATGTAGCATTCAATGCTGCCCAAAAACAAGACAAAAGTAGAGTTTCTGATGTCTTCCTCACACTGTCTTACATAACAGTTTAAAGATTTATGATCATGTCAGATGATTTCATAGAAATCTCAGCACCTTTTTAAATAAGCCAGGGGCTACAAATGCTAATGTGCACTAAAAATCTTTCTGCATCAGAGAAGAGATCAGCATGGAGGATTTAAAACCTTTTTTTATGCCATCTATACATTCATGCCATTCAGGGTAAAGACCTGTTTTCAGAGACATATCTTACATCTTGCAGTCTAGTCCGGATCACACTGCGCAAACACCAGATTTTGTTCACATTAAACTAAATGATGTTAAAGCTGGACAGCTCTTTTGACCTGTATTCATGTAACTTACACAATAATGTAGTATGCCAGGCTGAAAGCAGCACAACATGCAAGATTAATGTAGTGGGATTTTATTTATTTTTTTACCAGCTCACAAGTAGCGTTTAAGATGTAAAGAAATTAAGATGTGAAATGGATGAACTATAGTTAAGCCACTATAAAACATTATGGGGTCAAAGGATTGGACTCATGATGTTGATCTGTCAGCAGTGGAGCTTAGAATCTTCAATCACAGTCACACCACTTCCTCTGCAGGATTTTCTTCATTGTGAGCATCAGATACAATCTGCTGCCTATAAAGTATGTCAACTCTTGTGACTGATCTGTTTGGAGTTCTTAACACATTAGCTGTTACTCAAACTGATTTATGTGGCACACACCAAGGTTCAGATGGCAGTGTTCACACCTCCCCATACTAACACAGAAATCACACCTTTTTTTTAATGAAGTGGATCGAATTTGACAAGTGTGACCAAACAATCCAAAACTTTTAAAGTACAAATAAAACTGCAGCATATACCAGAAAGCAGGACGTCTACCAAGGTTTGGTTGCATGCAGATGCCATCCTAAGATTTTATTGCTTGTAAATTATGAAAAACTATTAATAAATTATTGGTCTCACAGGTGATATTCAACTTGTCAAATAGAATTACACCTAGTGACCTAGTGACAGAGTAAATACTTAGAAATTACAGCCATACAATCAGGAGTTGTTTTTAATAAAAATGATTCTCATCATGTTCATGTATGCCTGGTGTAGATGTGCTCAGTTCCAATTTTGAACATCTCTCAACGACCTTACTACTGGTGAGTGGAAGGGCTTAAAACACAATGAAGATGGTAATTATAGGCATCTGAGTGAATGACACACACTGAGCCATGAATGTGTCCGTGAATCCATCTTTTGTACCAATTTGGGCTCATAAATTAACCTCACATGCATGTTTAGTTTTATTGGCGAAAACGGCACACAGATAGTCCCACAAGGTTTCGAACCAGCCACCTCCAAGTCCTTTTGAACGGTGAATCCCTTTTCTGTTCCCGGGTTCAACCAGAGGAGGGCGCTGTTGTCAAATCCAGATCTGCCGTCTATAATTCCTATTGGGAATGTGCATCGAAAAAGCCACATTTTAAAAATTGTTATAACTAATATTAGACAGACAAACTTAGTTGATACAAGTTTGTATCTAAAGGCGGAATAAACGCATCTTTCTGGAGGGAAAAAAAATGTTTTGTCGCTTTAAAAATGCTAATTACGTTTTTTTTGTGAGGGATTTGTTGTGACGTCACTTCCGGAGCAGTGCTCCTACTTTTTGTTGGGACCAGTGAAGGAAAAAAAAACCCATCCCGCATCGGCGAGGCGGAGAAACAGACAAAAACAAGAAGAAAGACGGAAGGGGAGACGTGCAACGAGCCATGGGGACGGAGGAGCTTTCCGTTTAGTCGCCTAACAATGCAAGCGGGCGTGCTTTCTCCGTGAATTCCTACGAGGAGGCTTTAGTAAGTATCCATCATCCAGACCTCCACAAAGTGGCCGCGGTGTTTGTTTTGAGACACGGGACGCCGCTCGCGCACCCGGAGTTATGATTCTGAACGCGCTCGTTCTCGGAGTTCTCCTCCGGCGCGACATAACAAGCGCACACCTGTTGCTTCCGCTGGAAGCAGGTACCTCAGGCCTGTTATCAGTAAAAGGTTTCTCTGCTTTCGGAAATATTATTCTAACAAACTTTTTTTTTTTACGTTTTCGACCACATGAGGGATTCTAGTCGCCCGAAAAGGCCAGTCCATCGTTTCTCACTTGTTTGTTTTTTACATTTGCTGGCGGTAAAACAGACACATCAAGCGAATTTTCACGGCTCTAAAGCATTGGTAGCTGAATTTTTTGCACATTTTAAGTCAGGCTGCAAACTCCTCTTCTGACCTACGTTCAATCTGTTAAACATTAGCTGACAGGACGTAATATTTCAGTTTTCTTATTGTCAGATCGGGCTATTCATTATCCATTTTTTTCTGAATACTTGCATCTTAATGTTCAGTATTCACATTGTTGCATAATACTGAAGGTTACTTTGCAAGGTATCAAGTCTGCCACTTATATTCAACAATAAACACACAACTGTAGAAAGTGGTCTGGGAATTTATTTACATTAATTGCCAGATATATACAAATTAACAGTATTTTCACCATCACTTTTAATGATATCGTTGCAATAATAGTGTAATATGGGTGTCAAACTCAAGTTGAAATCAATGAGTTGGACCAATCATGCCATCTTTAATGATCTGTTTTGGAGCAAAATGCAGTGAAATGTAAAAAGCAGAACACTTTTGCAGCCTTCAGCATGTTTTTTATAAACTTATCTTGATGCTCATATTACTTTACCATCAAGGTGGCTAACTTTCACTGCTGCGTGTATCAGATCGGGCCTCAGTGTTATTTTCACTACACTTTGTACACCTGTAGTTTAAACACATGAGTTACTTTAATGTTATCAATTCTCCCTATGAACCAGATGTTTGACCCTACCGATGTAATACAACCACATATACTGCGTCCACCTCTAATGCAGCGCCTCTCTCTGTTTTCTATCTCTCCACCCTCTTCCTTTTTGAAGGTGTGGTACTCTCACTCTTCCCCTCTCCCATCATGCTGAGTTTCCTGCGCAGGACGCTGGGCCGGCGCTCCATCCGCAAACATGCAGAGAAAGCTCGGCTACGAGAGGCCCAGCGGGCCACGACACACATCCCCGCTGCCGGGGACGCCAAGTCCATCATCACCTGCCGCGTGTCCTTATTGGACGGGACGGACGTCAGCGTCGACCTGCCGGTAAAAAGGGCTCAAGCGGTTTCATTTACACTCGCTCCGTTTTGACAGATGTGTTTCTGTCTGTCGGCTTGTGTTTTGTAATTTATGTCTCCTCATCTTTATCTGGCTTTCGAACTTGTGGACTGCTGTGCAGTTATCAAGATGGAAGTTAATCTCCACAGATGTATTGTGCTCCCTGCTGACTTGCCATCGATTAGGTTTGACAAAAGGTTTTCACTTTATGAGGTTATCTGAACAGGGGAAGTGAAAGCAGTACACTAATGCCTCATTGTGCCTGTGTCAGTAGAGCAACCCTGTTAAGCCTTTGAAGTGTGTGTGTGTGTGTGTGTGTGTGTGTGTGTGTGTGTGTGTGTGTGTGTGTGTGTGTGTGTGTCGCTGATCACCTGTAATTCCATGATCCTCTCTGTAGAACACACTTAAGCACATGACAGTGTCACATGACATGCGGGGCTCATCACCAAGGGAACAAGGAGCAGGACTTCACTTCTCTATCTCTTCCCCCTCTTCCTTTTTCCTTCTCTTTTCTCATCTCGTGTGTTTATATCTTTCTTTTCTCTTGCTAGATTGTTTCATTTTCCCAATTTATAGCTGACTGCAAAGGAAAAATCTAACGTGTCTGTGTATGTTTATTACCGTATTCTGACTAATATACCAGCTGAAAACATAAATATCTAAGTAATCCTCCCTCATGGGAGCTTTCATTTTCCATAACCTACCTTTCTGTTTTCTGCCTCCTCAAATATTCCCTTTTTATTTGTATCATTTAGTTGTTGGCCCAAAAATAAGTCACGTGATCTGTGCCCCATACCAGCTCCTTGTGCATGGAAACATTTTCTTCAGCATATATCTGATCTCTGAGCACAAATTTCCTTCACATGGAGAATCTCCTATCAGGTCACGATTGTATGAACAGACACACATTGCATTGTGTTCGTTCAATGTTCATTCAGTGGAATTTCATCTTCTGACTTTTATTCGTTCTTTGTTGTTAAGAGACGGTTGATTCTGCCGGAACTTTTCCCTGCAGATTTTGCCAGTGTAGTTTGAGTTCATGTCATGGCCTGGCTTTCAGCTGAGCTTTAAAGTGAGCCTCTTTTCACTTCTCCCCTCCCCCAGATGCACTGGTAGGTAGCTCCCGAGCCTCCATCCCTCTTATCTTCCGAGTTCCCCTCAGTGACAGGACAGAAACACTCCAGTTACTCGTGCTGCTTTTCATTATCGTCAGTCATTTTTCAGAAAGAGGGAGAAAAAGGAGGGGCGGGGAGCCGTTTTAGTTGAAAGTTAAGGAAATACTTTGGTTGTGTAGGGAAGTTCTCAGACTGTCTTTGACTTCTTTCTTCAAGACCTTGAAAAGCAGACAGCGGTGGTTAAAACGGCTTTCTCGTGTGAGGCGTGTGTCCGCAGCGGGAGTGTTCCTGCCCTTCCTTCATAATGAAGCTCGCTATCTTGCTGACAGATTCTGGAGGCCTCTCCAGGTTTGATAACCTCCAAAATCCAGCCTGCAGCTCGCTCATTACAAACTTTCAAACATTGTCCTGCGCCTCTCTGTGCGATCTTCAGGAAGGTTTACTCAAGACTCAGTGATGATTTATCTTAAAGGTAATTGAGGGGAAAGGTGTGTGTTAAAAGGTTTAAAGCAGCACATTCATAGCTCTTTTAAAAACTGTACTCGGATTTCTCTCCTTAAGGAGAAATTTCTGTGTGTGCCACAACCAAAACAGAAAGGTCACAATTGAAGCATTTTTGAAAAACTATCTGTGCTATTTGTGTTAATCAGATAGAAGAACAGTGAGTCTGTTTACATGACTGTAAAAGTCCAGCAACTGAGAGTAAACAGATAACTATTGATCAGGTCGATACTTTTCCACACACTTCAGAAATACCATAGTTAAAAACACTGATTTAGTGACGTCAGACTCAAACTTCCTGTTGTTTTCTGAACACCAGGTCTTCCGGAGTGTGGCCTGTTAGTTTTGGTGAAGATTTTGATTTAAAATTATATTTTTCCTCCTCCTCACTCCTGAAGAGGCTGTTTTACTGCTTGCTGCACAACATATCATCATCTTTCTGCTATTTACAGTGACAACGACATTCCCATGTCCTTATTTTTACATGAGCAGATTTCAGAGTAAATCAGATAAATGGGTGAACACGCACCAAGACATCAGGGTGTTGAAGAGAGATCTGGTGATGTTAATCAGATTTCTATCTTCATGTGCCTAGGTTGAAATGTTTGTGTTTTTGACAGAGTAGAGTTTGCTGCTGCTGTTCTATGTAAATGCTGTTTGGCTCGGTATTATCAGGAGAGAGAGATTTCCTTGGAAACTGTGTGTACCTTTTCCTGGATAAAACTGTGTACACTGAGAAAACAAAAAAAAAGAAAAAGAAGAAACATTCTTTTCATCTGATTCATAGACCTGTTTCTCACTTAGAAATCTCAGTTACCGAATACATTTAATCTTTCCTATTATCCAAAGGTGAGTATAAAACACAGTTTTTCTGTTGAGTTTTTAGCTTCTTAGAGCCGGTGTTGACGACTGTGCTTATTTAGAGTGAATTTAGCGCACGCATCTGTAAATTAACACAGTGGAATCAGCATTTGGACAGTCCCCGCTTTATTTATAGAGCTCACGGTAAAACTGGTTGAAACGAGCCGTCCTCACAGCGTCTTTCTGTTGGATTACATTCAGTTTTATTTCTTCTTCTCCTCATTGTCTTTTGCACGATGCTCAGCCCTCATATAGGTTGTTTAAACTTGTCGATCCCCAGGTGCCAGATACAGACATATCAGTAGCAGAAATGTGGAGCACCCCCTGCTGAGTGTTTCACTTTGTTTTCCCTTTTTAAGATGTTGAGTGGTCGTAAATACACAGCCGCAATCTGAAGCTGAATGGGACTCATGCTGACGCTTGACTGACTTTATAGCTGTGCGTGCGCGTGTCTGTGTGTGCGTATGTGTGTGTGTCTTCCCGGTACACAACGGCACCTAAAAGTGTCGCTAAGGGATACCTGTGTTTGGCAGCGTCCATGTCAACATCCAGTTCAACAGAGCTGTGTGATTCACATTCCTTCCTTTAAATTTATTTATTTACTTTGTTTTTTCACTGTTCTCCAACCCCCCCCCCCCCCCCCACACACACACACACACACACACACACCCCTTATAGGCCCCTAGCATCTTACCTTCTTTGGATTCTTTGCTCACTACTCTGTATTCAGAGCCCTTTTTTCCTGGATTCACCTGAGAAGTCACGTTTTTCCACACAGTGTGTGGATGCAGAGTGTTTATTGCAATACACAAATACTCTACATTCCTATTTGGTGTCTTTCACTTCGATGAACTCAAGGGAGTTAATGACAAAATGTACATTTCTTAGACCAGGATGTCGAACATCAGCCTGCTTGATGGTCTATCTCGGTCAGCTCCATCACAGTGGAAAATATAGAGACCATGCAACAAAAAACAAACAAAAAAAATACCATTTAACCGAAGTAGTTATTGATTGTGATTTATTTACTCTGTGTTGTGACAGTTCAGTAATGTAGAGACCAGAGCTGAGACGTCAGCGACGCAGCGGTGAAACCAAAGTAACAGTCTGAAAATGATGTTGTGTGGAAACATGCTGCAGAGCGTGGCATGTGTGTCTAAATTAAGCTCAAGCTTGAGCCAGTTGTTGCATTTTTGGATGCAAAAAATGGAGGACAAAGACTCTTCACATTTCACTGGATTTTACACCAAAAGGCATCATTAATTACCAAAGACATATTGTTGATATTGTGTTGTTTGTCCTTTTAAATCACTCAGATTTGTTATTTTTTTTCTTCCCTTGTTCTTTTGTGCTTAGTTTTACTGACATGATGGAAATAGTGGAGTTGTCATGACTTTGATATTATTGATCTGGAACTGTGATGGTTTGACTGAGTGTCTCAGATTCGGTGAGTGTGCGCTCTCAGGCAGGGAGCAAGACTGCGAGCAGCCCCAGCAATGCTGCAAGCACTACAACAAGGCCTCGGACACAGCACACACACACACACACACACACACACACACACACACACACACACACACACACACACAATGAGTCCTTTGTGCTCCCTCTCCCTGGGTACTGTAGGGGTGCGGTATGCCTTGTCAGCTATGCCAGCTAGCATGGGGCCAGCCCGCCCGGCGGCCCAGGAGCCCTCTTGGGGCGAGTGTGTGTGTGTGTGTGTGTGTGTGTGTGTGTGTGTGTGTGTGTGTGTGTGTGTGTGTGTGTGTGTGTTTCCGTAGGAGACACCAGGGCGCCCATGATCGAACTCTTTACTCTGCAGTAGTTTAACTTTCTCAGCCCTTTAAGCCATGTTTTAACAACCACGCACAATAAACTGTGTTGCATCACAACAAAGGAAGAAGCACTCATTCATCTTCTTTTAACGAAAAGTCACAGTGAGAGCTGTTCAAACGAGAATCACCTTCTGAGCTTTGAATGAGTGTGTTCAAGGAGCTTGTTGTGTTGCTGTGGGGAGCAACAAGTAGACAACAATGCCTTCAAATTGTCTTTGCTCTGATCATATTTCATTTTGTGAATGAATCTTAAGTGCATTCTCCACATTTTGTTTGCCCCTGTAGATGTGGGTTTAAAAACGAATACAGAGCCACCCTGTGATTTATGAAATACGACTGAAATAAGATGGGATCAGATGAAATAAGGAAGCGGCTTCACACTGATCTTGGGTGGTTTCTGTGAAGGATCACATGATGTGTCCAGCCACCACGCCACTTCAGCTACCGGGCGTCTGGGGCACTTACGCCCCTGTTGCCACGGCAACGCTGTCATTGTGCCTCGCGGTGGGGCTTGGAGCTGGTGCATGAGAGCATGAGTGCACATACGCAGGAGATATTTCCCAGGCAGTGACTGGTACAGCTTCCCCGGAAATGAAGAGAACGCATGTCCACGTTTCCAGAGCTTGACGTTAATATTTTCCCAAGAATCTCTCTGACATGATGCAGCTTCAGCTTCTGCAATGTGAAAATTTTAGTCTTTTCTTTGTTGTCATACATGATTTAATCAACATTAGTCTTCAGATCTTCAGGCAGATGGCTTCTCTGGGTTGTGGATACGGGTGGGAGGCTTCACGCTGTTGACTCAGTGCGGAGTTCAAGGAGAAAGCTGAAGTGGAGCCCCTTCTCCTCCTCCTCGTCCTCATCCTCATTCTCATTCACAGCCCAGTTAGTTGAGGTGGCTCAGACACCTGATTTTCCTTTTGTTGGAGTTCTGCCAGGCCAAAAGACATTAAAGCTCACGACCCAGTGGAGCAGTCAGAGGCCCCGGTCAGGCTTTAGGTAGTTGAAGAGCTCTAGCTGGAGGAAAGTTGTCATCAAGTGGCGCAGGACGCTTCCTCCATAGAGCAATGGATGGACGAAACATTAGTTTATCAAACATCACCAAGGGCTTTTTCCCCCTCTGTTGACTGATGTTTCATATGTAAGTGTGTCATTTTAATCTACGAAAATGGATATTTTCTGAATATAATGGTACTTAATCTGATAATAATGAAAAGGAAAAAAAATATGATGATGTGACGCCACAAATGGAAGAGTGGCATGCTGAATAGTTGTAAATATAAGTACTGGCTTTGTCTTTTTCTTCCACGGGGAAAAAAACTGGTTTTCTCATTAAATGTTTGAGCAAAATCTCCTTAGAATATAATATACTAATAATAATACTAATATACTGTTATTAAATGTTCTCTTTGAACAGAAGACAATATTAGTAGCAACAGTGATACAGTTACCTTTTATGTGTCTGTAGCTTCTGATTAGTGTTTTGAAGTAACTTCACTAAGAGCATTTCTTCTCTTGTTTATGTTTCCTCAATCAGAAAAAAGCCAAAGGTGAGGAACTATTCGAGCAGATCATGTATCACTTGGATATCGTCGAGAAAGACTACTTCGGACTGCGTTTTATGGACTCTGCACAAGTTCCGGTAAGACTGGAGATCCACTTTGTACAAATGTTTCCCTGAACTGAAAGGACTATTATTATCTTTATTTTTTACATGTTGGATATTTTTCAAAAACAATTAATGACAAACTACAGGTGAGAAAATGTATTGCATTGGTGTAATGAATTCATTTTTTCCCCCCTTAAATGTAAATAATTGTTCTAAAATATCTGCTCTGGATCTGAAATGCACTTACTTCTCGCTGTTAGTTGAGAATATATTTTGTAGTGTGCAGTGTTTCATTTACTTTTTGTTTGTTTTTTTTGCATTTTTGTAGCCCTTTGATTTCCCTCTTAAGGTGGTCTTGCTTGTTCTGGTTTAAGAGAACCCAGCAATAATTTCTATTATTTGTGGATATATGAGCGGTCAGCTGCACCCTGGTCATTCACCAAACAGAGTCAGCTTGGGAGTTCGTCTGAGTACAGCAACAGATGGTATCTGGTGCCGTTCGATTGTCATGTAACTAGAGCTGGACGATATGGGAAAAAAGTCTTTTCACAATCATATATTTTTTTAATCAATATTGATATAAATCACAATATAAACAAATCACTATTTTTGTTCATTTCAAATGATCTCTGTTACACTTTAGTGACACTTGAATATATCAGAAGCTTGATTTTTATTTAAATATTTATTTTCCTTTGACATGTAACACTATAGAACTGGCAGGATGTGATGGACTCCAGCAGCTCACAGTTTACTGTATTTTCTTGTCTTTGTTGCAACTCGTTAGTACATTTTACAGGCAGTGAGTGAATTCCTAACTGATAAATCCCACCGAAGTGATCCGACATGCGTTCAGAGCAGCTGACTGCCAGAGACCATTCTTGTTTTGAACTCTGACCAACACCATAAGTGTCTAAATCACCGGTGACTCATTTCTGCAGGAGCTTGGGAGACGGGAGAGACTTTCCCTTGCAGTGAGAAGGCTAACAGGATTGGTTATGGAGGTCTTTGCAGCACCGGGAGTCAGGCCGCCCTCTTACACAAGCTGCTTTAAGTCACCGGGCTGCCAATGACCCCGTTCCTGCTCTGTGATACTCTGTGAAGGCCGTGGAAGGACGGGGCAGGGAGGCGTGAGCAGAGATGATTCAGAAGGGAGGGAAACCCAGGAGATGGGTGGAGAGAGAGAGAGAGAGAGAGAAAGAGAGAGAGAGAGAGAGAGCATGAGGGAGGGCTGCAAAAAGGAATGTGGGGGAGTGGAGAATAGAGAGCGCTCTTAGTTCCTGTGTTATCTCTCTGCCTCTCTCTCTCTCTCTCTCTCTCGCTCTCTGACTTACACATGGGCTCACCAAGCACCACCTCCTCTCCTTGACATTGTTCATGCCTCACAGAGCCTGAACTTCCAAGAAGAATTACCATACAGAGCAGAACAGTGTGTGTGTGTTTGTGTGTGTGCAGAATTCAGCTTTTCATTAACTTAGCGTGACACTTTTGTGGATTCACCCACTTGCTCAAACAATTGAACATTGAATATAATTTGTTTTCACTGATTCCTTCCCTGTGTCTTTTTCAGCACTGGCTTGATGTCACAAAAAGTATTAAAAAACAAGTAAAAAGTAAGTAATGGAGACCTTGCTTTTATTCCCCTCAACATTTAAAAACATCTAGTGCGGATTGATTTTCACTGTATTTGGTATCAAAGGCGTAGTTCCACTGTCATGCCTGTGTTTGTTCGGAATACATCATTATTTAATCCGAGTAGAATTCACTCAGCCGCCGTTCTGATCGCTCTTCTAGTCGGCCCACCGTACTGCCTTCACATGAGAGTCAAGTTCTACTCCTCAGAGCCCAACAACCTCCACGAGGAGCTCACCAGGTGAGTTTCTCGCCGTGGCTCATCTCATAAACCCAAGGTCAACAGTCCTAACGTCACCTCCGCCCTCCGCCTCACACCTTCCTGCCATGAGACACTAAATCCACAGTCGCTCCCAACGGTGGACCAACAGCTTGGTGGACTTTGACTTGTCAGTATGTTGTATAATGCAAACTGCAATACAACTTGTATTGCAGTTTTGAGATGGCCTCTTTTTGGTAATGTGTTCAGTGCATGCAGCAACACAGCTCAAGATTGAAGTTTGCACGTACCTTGCAGCTTCAAACTATGCGATTTTGGCCTCGTCAGATGAAAGACGATCAGTTCTTGTGATATCGTAAATCATGGGAGGGATTTGGTGGTCGTAGCTCGTACAGTGAGAAGGAGCCATCAGGCAGCAGTCTTCATTGTCAATGTCACTACAGACAGATTCATTTCTGACGCTGGTAAAAACTTCACCTGTGACCTACACACTGCAGGATAGTTGAGCCGAATTCCCCTCCTATTGGCTGGACAGCTCTGACTCTGACTCACCAGGATGTTGCAGGCGCTGCTTATAAAATCCCCTCCTCAGCTGTCAGTGTGACATTTGACTACACAAGATTTAGAATATTGAGCATGAAGATCGTGCTGGTGAGTGTTTGGAAAGCAGCACAAAGAGTGAAAGCAGAGGGAAGTCCGCAGTATAGAGGGTTAAATGAATGGTGACAAAAACCCAAGTAGTCTTGGCAGGAGTCATCCAACCGAACCGAACCTCTGAATTTTGATGACAATTCTAAGCAAATAAATTGTGATTTACATTCTACCCAAAGTCATGCTGCCCGAGTGCACACGACACACCATACGCTCAGAAGAGATCCATCTTTTGTCGTCTTCAAGTGTGTGTGGTCTCTAAATCGGCGAAGGTTTGAAGAATCCTCTAGTGCGCACCAGCCTTAGTCACGCAGCAGAAAATGACGGTCACAACTACACCGACGCAGCAACAAAAACAATAGTTGGCAATTTCACAGGGAGGTAAAGTGTTTTATCACGTCCACATGCTTTCATACCGAAGATTTTCTCTTTACATAAAGGCAACAAGAACAACAGCTTCATTGTCTTTTAGCATTATGTGTAACTTGGAGTCACCTGTTGCACTCAGTCTTCCCCAGAATAACTGAATCTTGCCTGAACCTATAACATTGTTGATACAGTGCAACGTGCCACCGTGCAGTCAAACGTTCCGCCGTATTCAGGCTGATGAAATCCACGTCACACAGTTTGTCGGAGCATTTAGATGAAACTGAGATGGAAACCCGATAGGCCTGAATTAGAGCAAGTCAAATGGCTCAGCTGCTCCATGCTGGTTGAAGCATTACTGTTAGCCATTGATCCAAATCATCATTTGTCTTTGTGTTTCTTGCAGCCTGATCCGTGAGCGTCTCACTAACGCTCATTGTGTTTGTCTTTCAGATACCTGTTTGTTTTACAGTTGAAGCAAGACATCCTCAGTGGCAAGTACGTATCTTCCAGAAGCATTACTTGTATAAACCTTCTCCAGCTCCATGTGGGCTCAAAAACAAGCAAACCTAATCTACTTAACTCTACTCTGATCACACACACCCTGTAGCTTTTTTTTTTTAGTCTTTTTTTTTTTTTTTAACACAATTAACCGACGCAGCCTCTGCGGGTGGGACGCCCTGCTCCCGTGTTTGCTCAGCACGGCGTGTGTGTGTGGGTATCTGCTCTGATTGTTCAGTGGTTGACAGAGTGAGACCATTGCAGTGCAGGCAAGAACCGATAAGAAGCAAAACACAGGGTGAGCAAACGTCGGCTCACCTGATTACTCGGTGCTGCTGCGTGTGCTCATTCCCCTGACACATGAACTTTTATCACTGCTGACGGTCACACCGCGTTCGGCACGATTAAATTGACCTCAGCAGTACAGGGTGTGTCCGTGAGCTGGTCGTGAATTTGTTCCGTCGGTGATTATGACCTTATGACATTTGTTGAACAGAATCTATGTGACTACGAAGAAAATAAACGTATTGATGTTGTTGTGACTGATGCTTGATCTGTATGTTTTCAGGTTGGAGTGTTCGTTTGAGACAGCGGTGGAGTTGGCCGCCTTCTCACTACAGGGTAGGTACAGCAGGACCGTCTGCAGTCCAGCTCTGTTTATTAGTAACCTGAAAACGCCTCTACAGCTGCTGCCAATATTTGTCCATGGTAGATTTAAGGTCAAACAAGTCTGCAGGGCTCTCACATGTGTCTTTGCTGCAGTTCAGTAACAACTTAAATCTGCAACGCTTCCGTCTTCTAACACCTGGTTTCTTTTTGGGAACAAACTGAACTGAGTGAGCGGTTTGTCGTCATGTGTCTCCTCTGGTTTGAAAGTTCAGTGCAGTCATTTACTTTGATACAACACAATTGAAGCTAAAGCTCAACCGAGCTGCTAATTGTTGCATCCACTAGTGTTGTTTTGTCTTTTATGTAGGTGCACACCACAGTTAACAAATGTACATTACTCACAGCTGCACTCGGCGAGCCGATCTGCACAGAGCTTGCGTTTCCATCACAGTCCGCTCGGCGCGTCGCTCTGCTGACAGTACGGAGCATCTGTTTCTGACTGAAGTCGTATCAAGCTGAGCAGCGGAGCTCGAGACAGACAGGAAGCGTGGAGTCAACCCAGTCATTTTCTGTATAAATTTCTCTTCATATGTTCGAATACCTGGTAGCCAGAACTCAGAAACGTTTACTTTGACTGTGTGGTGAAACATTTATAAACTATTTCTAAAAAAAAAAAAAAAAAAAATAGTAATTGCAAGTGCTTATATATTCTGCTTGGAAAGTCCTCTGATATAAGCACTGTATAAAAACTGTGGTATCCATGCACCCCTACTTTATTTACAACAGAATGTAACTAAGATGCTGGACTGCAGTGTAAATCAAGCGTGACGCTCACTTTGTCCCTGATGACGTTGAATAAGTTGTGTCGGGTCGAAGCCCCGCTTCCTGACAGCGCCTGGTCACATCAGTTGATCCCTGCGTCTCTGTGCTGCGAGAGAATTCCTTGATCTTCTTTCTTTCGGTCAGTCACGGCCGCCTCTGTAAATCACCGTCTGCTCCGAGTTAACGCTACTGGAAACGGAGCCGCCGCGGTCACCGAGGCACAGGAACTTCCTCCACGACAATAAGGCTGCAAATCAAGGGGAGCCGCGGCTCTGAATGGAGCAGATTGTAAACGCAGGCAGCAAAATCGTTTCTTTTTTTTGGTTTTAAAGAAAAACACAGAATTTCAAAATTGCACCTTCTCCCCTGTGTCTTAAAATGCTACTGCTGTTATTCAGCTGTCACACTTTCAGCTCACAAAAGTGCAAATGAAGCAGAAACTGATTGCATTTCCTCTTCCAGCGTCAGTCAGCCAACTCCACACACCCCAACTCCCCGTATGTGTGCCTTTCATTGGTCACAAATACTAAGTTTACCTGCAAGAGCAGTTTGAGTCCTTTCAGGGGAACAAAGACGGAGTCACCACAGACGTTGGTGGAATGAGCTTTGCGTGCACAAACCCTCGGGTGCACACATACACACAGTCACTGTGGGGTAAATGCCAGCTCATTAGTGTGCTGTCCTCTTCGGAGGCCCCCTAATCCAGCACCCTCTCTGTTTTTGCTTTTCCCTCAGCTGAGCTTCCTCTGTTTATCTGAATCATACTGTAGAGCCGCTTCTTTCTGTGTGTCCTGAGACGTTTCTCACAGCTGCAGCGGTGGAAGAACCTCGGGCAAATCTCTGTGTTTTTCCAGAGGCAAAACTTCATCTGAGCCCAAAGCCCTGGGTGTCTGTCCCGCTTCTTCATAGCGCCGTGCTGAGTGCAAACTGTTTCTTGTTTTCACCTCATTACTCATTTTCCTCCTGCCTGAACCGCTTTGGGTTTTTATCAAGCCTGTACCTAATACGTTCTGCCAGGTCAGGTACTAATCTTCCCCTCCGCTGATGATACAGCAGCTTTTAAACACAGATCTTGTCAGTTATAGTCAAACCTAAATGTTTTCATGTGTTAAATCACACAGAAACCCACTAACAGCCCGTAAACATGTGCATCTGTGTGTTTTCAGCTGAGATGGGGGACTGCGATCCATTAGAGCATAATCTGGACCTGGTGTCTGAATTTCGCTTCGTCCCCAACCAGACAGAAGACGTGGAGCTGGCTATATATAACATGTGGAAGGACTGCAGGTAAAGACTTTCAGTTTAACAGAGTGCTGCCATAAAGGGATATATCGATTGTAGAGCTGCTTCACTGTCTTTTTTGTTATATAATCCACATTCCATCAAGATAGATGTCATTTTTTTCTTATCTATTCGTCTTGGATCTTTGTGCTGCATCTGTTTTTTATCTCCTCTCGTTGCCATTCATCTCCTGCAGAGGTCAGACACCGGCTCAAGCTGAGATTAACTACCTGAACAAAGCCAAGTGGCTGGAGATGTATGGCGTGGACATGCACATGGTCAAGGTAACCCGCACAGTCCACATGGACATTCATGGAGAATCAAAGAGGGTTCTTCCTCCTTAAACTGTGCAGTAGCTTTAATCTTTCACTGCTGGCGTCTCTCTTCATGTCTAGGCTAGAGATGGTAATGAGTACAGTCTGGGTCTGACTCCCACTGGAGTCCTGGTGTTCGAAGGACAAACCAAGATCGGGCTCTTCTTCTGGTAGGTTTTGTTCCTGACATATTCCTTCAGATATTAGTTTTTCAGTGCTTTTCAGAGATGAAGTGATGATGTGTTTGTTTCTTTGAAAATGTCGCAGGCCCAAAATCACTCGTTTGGATTTCAAGAAAAGCAAGCTGACGCTGGTGGTGGTGGAGGATGACGAACAGGTGAGTGTCAAATGTTGAGACATGCATCCAGCTACTGATTTCAATCATACACAGATTACAGTACCTGTGTCCCTGTACCTGCCTGACACTCTGCATATCTTCAGTGACAGATAGAAGTCCGAGAACTTGCTGAACTTTGTTGCTCTACCAAAAAGTTTCAGTTATTCGGTTTTATAAAACGAACCTGAATTTGTGGTGATTCAAAGTATCTTGATTGTAAGAATATAATCTCATACGCCCAATTATAAAGGTATAAACTAAGGTGGACCGTACAAGTCTTTTTTTTTTTGAAAAACATTGTAAAGCAAGCAGAGTTCTGTGTTATTTCCTCATGAAAGGCCTTTTTTATTTACCCCCTCAAAAAAAGCTGTGTTTGAAGTTCTGCCCGAGCCCTGAAAGAGGGTAGAACTAAAGCCAAACGAAACGAGCTCTGGTACTGTAATACTCTGAGGATTGTGAGTATGAGAGCGGAGGAGAGTCTGCTTATGTCCATCCGGGGGTCTTTGAGTGAGGTTAATAAAGAAGCCTGCCCCCTCTGGTATTCCTGGTATGCACCATTCTCCTACACAGTACACACACACACACACACACACACACACACACACACACACACACACACACACACACACACACACACACAGAGTTCTCGCCTCCCAACTCCATCCTGCACAGACGCATGCTGCATACTGTATGTTAGTTTTGCCGGCGGTGGGATTTACTGTGCAGTCTGAGCTTTCTGCGTATCACACCTCGGGCCATGAAAGATCACTGAAAGGAGCCGGCTGCAGCAGCAGACAGTGTTTACCTCAGTCTGTCACCTCTTCCTACCACTTCATCCAACTTAGCGGCAGCCGTGTCGACAGTCCATCACAGAGAAGCGTTATCTCACACACACACACACACACACACACTGATGACTGGTGGCTGTGCCGCTGTACAACTTCAGTTTCTTTGTAACAGAAATCTTGGAACTTGCATTGGGTTGTTGCTCCAGTCTCAGGTGGAGTCCATTGATTATTAGGTTATGAGTTTCTGTAGTGTGTATTTTCTGCAGCATGAGTACTGATCTGATTCATGGAGGCTGCTCTAAGTGCAGCTGAGAGGAAATGAAAAACAAAGTATGAGCATAATGCTGGAGCGACTCCAGGGTGAGTTTTGTAACTGGCCGTGGTGCCAGGCAGACTTCCATCCAGCCCTGGAGGTGAAATCAGATTAATGAGACAGCACCTGCATGGCCAGCTCAGGCGTTCATTCCTCACGTATCAGTCTCGAAGTTGTGCTGAAACTTACTTAATCTAGAACTGAACCAGAAAAGTTGGTGTTGAAACCAATGATTTGGGGAAAATTAGCCCAGTATTTATTAGCAGTGTTGCTGTACTGAAACTTTCTCCTCTGTTTTACCCAAAGCTAACCTCATGCTCACCTCCCCCAGGGCAAAGAGCAGGAACACACGTTCGTCTTCAGGATGGACCATCCGAAGGCCTGCAAGCATCTGTGGAAGTGCGCCGTGGAGCACCACGCTTTCTTCAGGCTGAGAGGGCCGGTACAGAAGAACTCCGCTCGCTCCGGATTCATCCGCATGGGATCCCGCTTCAGATACAGGTACAGAGACGCAGGCGGGCTGTGTCTGCTCCAGGCTGGGAGGATGTGGGGGCGGTGCAGGGGGTGATTTCTGTTTGAATGAAATGCTCGGGAGGTTTGAGTGTTCAGCCTAAGAAAGGTAGTCACATCTGAAGAGTCTCGGTCTGTTCTGCCAGGTTTCTCCATCATACGCTCTTAAAAATAATCCACATTTTGCTCATCTTCTTTAAGTATTTCTTTATGAAAGTAAGAGAATCAATAAATCGCTGTGGAGAGATCCTTTTCATGCGGTGACTGCTGTTGAACCGAGTGCCACACGTGTTCGTTTCTGCGCAGCGCGTTCGGGAGTACCAGCATGATAATCCCAGTTTGACATACAGCACTGCGTCATTCTCTGTACGTACGAGAAAACCCACATGTGTGTACACACAGATACTCGCAGTGGTTAGTCGTCGGGCTGCCAGCGGCCAGCGAGTTGTGTTTAAACATTACCCAGTTGGATAAGCATTGGTGGCAGTGTTGACTTTGCTCCGGGGTCGCAGGGGTTTGTTGTTAATGAACGGCTATCGCCTGGACGGGCCTGGAGTTCAGCAGGGGTCATTCCTCTGCCTGTTGTTTTTTTTTTTTGAGACAATGAGATCCACCCAAAAATAACCAACAGCTGGTTTTTACATTGAATACTTGTGTTGGGTGATCGCAAGTGTGAAATAAAGGTCTGTGTTTGGTTTGGCCAGTGGAAAGACGGAGTATCAGACGACCAAGGCCAATAAAGCCAGGAGGTCGGCCTCGTTTGAGAGGAGACCCAGTCGACGTTACTCCAGGAGAACCATGCAGAACAGAGGTGAGGAACACACACACACACACACACACACACACACACACACACACACACACACACACACACACACACACACACACACACAGCTCTGCTGCTCATCCTGCAAATGCATGTCCATTACCTGCCTACCACTTTTTCTAAACAAAATAAAGAGGCTTACTCAGCATATGTAACTTATTAGCAGGAGGCATTGTTGCAGTTGTCTAACCCAAATCCTGATTTTTTTTTAGAAAGCTTTTTATGTCCAGTCCTTTGGGGTTTGCACTTGTTTTTCATTCCCAACAGCTGTCATTTATCTGTATGCAACTTGATCAATGTGATAACAGTATTTGATTGGATGTTACTTAAGAAGAGGTGAAGCTTTTCAGAGTCCAGCCGGAAGCTTTACAGTCCTGCTATTAATGTCTATTCACGGCCAGGGTGAAGAAACACGACCATAACAACAAATCCAAAGGAAGAGAAATGCATACGACGGTCATCTCGCAGTACCATAATAGTATTTAATTAACAGTTTTCTAGTATGCGAGATAAAAATTCCTCCAGGACTCATGTTACAGAAGATTTGTCCGTGTTTGCCCTTTGAATCATTCTTTCCGATCATCTTCACAACATGTATAATGTATTGTTTTTATCTGTTCTTTACAGGCCATTACCACCCCCAGGAGTAAGTATAATGTCTTCTAATAATGTCATTACGTTTAGCTGTTGTTTGATTCAGTAATTAGAGGATGTAATCAGTAATAATAAATGAGGTGTGTGGTTGGAAGTGCTGCTGTGTGACGCACGTTTCCGTCAGTTCGATCATAAGGCTGAAACACTGAGCCTTTTGTAACGGCGCAGCGCGTGTGGGCCGAGATGTGATCTCACTCGTAGCTTTAAGCTGTCATGAGAAACGCTGAGTCAGAGCTTTTCCATGACAAACAGGACTTTTCATTTCACCTGATTGCACCAGCCGCCATGTCTGACGGCGCTGGTGCTGCTTGGATTATTTAAACCTGTGTGACGGATGAAGATAGCGTTAGTACAAATGAATCATGGGGTTTAGCAAGTCGGCTCATGGTCGGCTTCAAATTAGGAGAGTAACGGGAAAAGCATAGTCATAAATGAATCTGCGTTTCCCCAAATCTGCACGAGCTGCTCGACTTGTTCTTCATAGCTCTGTTCGGAGTAATGTTTGTGCCATGCATGAAAGGCTCTGGTTGAAAGTGGAGCAAAGATCAGCAAGCAGCCTTATCCTTCAGCTAAGTTGCATTTACAGTTTCCACAAACCAAACAAGCCTCCATGAGCTATGATCCTATATGTGATATACTAGTATTGCATAGTAGTGGATGTAGGACGTTCTTACACCCCAGGAAGAATAGCTGTTGCTGTACGAGGATGCTAAAAGAATTAAAAAGTAAAAATTGTCTCATAAAATCAACTCAGTAATTGCTTCTATGAGCCAATTCATGAATCCAAACTTATAATGTGTGATGCTTTATTATAGTTGTGCTATTATATGCTACATACTGTTTTATGCTTTAAATCAAACCTCACTTTGTGGCTTTTTACAGGGTTTTGTCCTCGGGTAATGGAGTCAGCTCCAGCAAAGACAGCAAGGTGAGAAGCAGAGCTGCTGTGAGCTTATATTCCTTCCTTTTAAATCCCCGTGTTTAGGAAAATACAAAAACATTAGAATAACGTATTGAAAGTAACAGTTAAGATTCCAGTATTATCCTCCATTACCTTTATCTTCTCCCTCTTGGCTCCTTTCAGTCTCTTCCGTTCTGACTTCTCGCTGTGATCGCTCTCTCGCTCCAGGTGGCTCCCAGCCGAGGTGCCTGGTCGGCGATGCCCGTGGTGGGCCCGGTAGCTGCTGCTGCCTGCGGACCAATGGAAATCGAGGCTCTGCCCCGGAGTCCCGGAGGAGAAAAAAGAAGGTCGGTAGCTCTGCTGATTTCAGTCTTCTGCACCTCAGTGTCCACACACACACACACCATCCCCCTCATATCTATTAAAGTCCACTCCAGCTTCCTGTGAGCATCATAACTGTTTCAGAAAACAGACGAGTCAGCTCTCTGAAGTTAATAGCCGATTCATTATTTTTATGTGCCAGTGGCGGCTCACAACCGCTCGGTGCTCGCTCAGGATGAAGAAAACAAAACCAGATTAGGGAAGGTTGGGGCTTGCCGACTGATCCCTGTCGGGTGCTGAAACAAGTGGGTGGATGGCTAGGTGTGTTTTTCATGGTCTAATGCCATGTGAGTGGCTTAGCATGGCTTATCCACAGCCCATATCTCATCCAGAGGCAGGAAGGAAGAGAGAGTCCAAGTGTATTTATGTCTGTTTTCATATGTATGAATCAGCCATTAACCAATAGTGCATTTCAAGAACAAACTTTGTTTTTAACCTTTGCATGAGTAATCAAGTATTTTTTTCCTATTTGTGTTAATTTTTCTCTACTTGGTTACCCTGATTACTTTTGTGTACTCCCAACAGTGTGATCAAACACACTCAAGAAATACTGATCATTTATGAGGTGTGTGTTTGTGCGTATTTTCTGGTATTCCTTGATAATATTTTCAGGGTTTCCTCTGTGTCACAGGAGGGAATAAAGTACTCTACAAGTTTTGCGCTGCTTGCTAAATCACGTACGCGTCAGATACATAAAGGCCCCGTTCCCATGACAACGATCAACTGGAAATGAAGTTATTCCATTTTAGAAGGTTCACGCTCAGACGACTACATTTAGAAACGATCTCTATACACACAGGGAAAACACTTTTGATGCATGTAGGTGCTGTAATACAACCGTGCACATGGGATTGGAGCGTTCAGTTCAAAGGAAAAGTGCAGATATTATCAGTCTTTAGAGAAAATATAGTGTATGTTAAATGTTGTTTTAAAAAGTGTTTACAAAATGCTTTTGAAAAACACGGCGTCTGTCTCCATGTAAACAGGCAAAATGTAACAAAACTGTCATTTAAACTGTTCAGCCAGATGTGAAAACCCAATGAGACTGAAAGTGATCCAGGTGAAGGATGAATCAGAAGGCTGGGATGTCATCCTCTAATAGGATGTTCAGAACGGCTCAATTTTTCATTGTGTTGGTGTTTATTCCTCCCTGCGTAGGCTACTGCCGTTCATGGCTCCTGTTCTTTAAACACCGCCTTTACGTCAGTTTCGTATGAGATGTGTGGATGCACGCATCCTGTTCCGATGTCGTGGGGATTGAAATGATGCGCGGATGCACCGCCATGTGCTTTATGAAGCTGCTCTCTTCTCTTATAAACCTGTGATGTTCCCTTGTGTGTTCCAGTATTAGCATGTACTGAGGACACATTGGTCCTGTCTGGAGGCAGGCTGGGTAGGTACATTCAAACCCCGAACCTTGACCGAGCTTTGGCTTTAACCAATCAATGGCTGCGCTGTGGGATCCCTGATTTTGGCTTTGGAAATTTTTTTTTTTTTTTTGTTTGGTTTTTTTTTCCCCTTTCCTCGCAGTGGACAGAGAGCAGTTGAGTGTGTTTCGCTGTTTGTCCGCTTTTGATCAGCATGAAATGCCGAACTAATTGGTGCAGGAAGTGGTGCTTTGATTTGGGGCGCTTGTATCTAGTGTCATGATTCAGCGACGTGATTTCAGCTTTTTAATCCGCTCTTTTCTGGACTCTGGTGCCTTTTAGTTTGTAGTTATCCTTTTCTTTTAGTCGTTCCGTGCATCCTGTCAACCACTCTCTCTTCCAAACTACAAAGTGCTTCACACGATTTGAGGACGGGAGGACGTTTTGCTGGCCACTGTCTCAATAGCTCGTAGAAGAACGAACGAAGAAGAATCAGGAAAACTCACTCACATGCTTTTGTTTCATTTCCTGACCTCGGTGCAGCTCCCTCTGGGAGAAAACAAACAAAAAAAAAGAAGCTGACTCAGATTTACAGCTCAGGCTGATTCAATATTTTGGAAAAGTAAATTTCCGCTCGGTTTTAATAAGAGGAATACGTGTACTGTAATTTCTACAGCAAAGTGGCTTTTTCCAGGATTTATTTTTCCATCTTTTCAATATTAGTTTAGTTTTTGGTCCAGAGAAATATGTTGAGTCCTTTTTTTAAGCTTTGCCTCTGTGTTGCTCTCAGATGGAAATTGGTTACCTAATAATAATAATAATAGCGGATCTTTAACTTTCAGAATATGCATTTATAACTGTGTTTTTTATTTTTTCAAAAACTTAAACCATCTTGCATCCCAGTTAAAAACAGTTATGTATTTATAAAAAAAATAAGCAAACTGTATATGTACTTTTTGGATTTTTAAGAAAATGTAATGGATTCGTACCTGAATTACTCTCTGTAAAGTAGGTATTATTATATGAGCAATGCTATAAATCCTCCAGAAGCTTCTTTACTCATCTTAATTTAAAAAGCTTTATGAACACCGACACAAGTGGTGCAGGTTCCTGAATATTTCATCAGCTTGAGATGTAACGCTTAAGATCTCTGGAGTTTTTGTTTTTTGCGCTATCGACCCATTAAAACCGTTTACTGGGTGAAGATGAGGAGGAGGCTGCTTTCACCTTCCTCCTCATGTCTTCCTCACTTCACTGAATTTTGCATGAAGCTCTGCAGCCCTCAGCTGGTTCCCCGCTCTCAGAAGATCCTTTAATGGGCCTGTTTCAAAGTTAATGTTATGCAACGCTTTCGTTTTCAAGAAATATCTCCAATGATGTCATTTAAATTTGGATGAATTCATTTGGTTTGTATCGGCGTGGAAACAGATCACGGATGTGATGCTTACTGATCGCCCACCAGGACTGGACATGCATGTAACTGGCAAATTAACAGCAAACTAATAATAAATGTGATAGCGCTGGTTACACTCAACCTTATAATATTAAGGAAATAGGTTTTTTTTTTTTTTTAAGTAACCCCTGATGTGTAGAAACTTGTGGTGAAAGCTAAATCAATAATCAGTTCAAATTCAAGAACTTCCTCTTTCAAATTCCAAACAAAAGGACGACAAAGATTTAAATATATTTGACAGTGGTGAAGTTAAAAACGCCGTTTATTACTCACAACTGATGCAGTTTTCACAATACAACCGAATGCTTATATTTGCTGCACAGATGAGATTTGTTCTTGATTCAGGCAAAATTTATCCGGTCATTTTCATAATGTAACGCCGGGCTGGTGAATAAATCTTACCTGTTTGCAACAGGCCAGATGTCAGACTCTTATGAAGCAGAAACTGAAGACGAAATGAACTTAAAAAAGAAGGTAAAATCAACAGCAGCTCTACTTCTGAGACCCTGCAAATGGTGTTGCACACAAGACAAAACTAAATCTCAGTGCACACGCTTCATTACTGAACCGAGTCTGGCTGAAATCTGAGTCTGTTTTCTCCAAAATCCCAATATTTCTGTTTTTCTTTGGCCATCACAGTACAAAGTGTGGCGTTTTCAAGCCATTAAGTTGGAGCTTTATCATCGTAACGATCGAAATTTACTCCTCATTTTGCTCTACTTCATCTCCCTGTTCTGTATAAGATTTTTAGAACTGAAACAAGCATTTAGAAGTTCCAGTGTCCCTTGCAGCTGTTTTCAGCCTCTCTGTATTGGCCGGCATGTTGTGCTTCGCCTCCTCTCTGACCCCGGCTCGTTCCTGTAAGCCCCCTCCGTTCTCTGAAACATCATCATATGGGAGACTGGATAAAGTCAAATGTCAGCGCCCTTGGAATTAATTTAGAAAACGTAATCTCATTTGCCAATGAGAGACTATATGGAGCATGTGGAGGTCAGCGGGAGTTCATCTGCCATCCACCTCGGCTTCAGCCGTCACGTTAGTCACTGTTTGGCGGTGGCAGCGGGGAAACGGAGCGCACGCTGCGGCCTCCCGTTCCCCCCCGTGGCACTGTCGGGGAAAAAAAAGGCTTTCGCCCTGGGCTTATAAACATTAGAAGCACTGATTTGACATAAGTCCTCAAACATCGGCCGCTGGAGGTGCAAAGCTGGGTCACCGATGCTCCAGAGACGTCCAGTCCACCTCGCTTAAGTCTGCTTCACCAAAGAGTTCATATGACAACATGTGTCACGGCACACTCCGGTGCACACAAAGTGTCGCAGAAGAACTGCGGCTCTGTGATGAACTTGAGCCGCGCCGCTCAGCCATGCTCGTCCTGTTCATTTATTCATGTTTATTACCATCCGCTATGCTCAATTGAAATGTAAAGAGAAGCACTAAACATTCGCTCGTGTGTTCCTCCTGCATGCAGTTGATCCACGTGCAGTGAAATGGATTTCCTCTTCCTCCTCCTGCATGTCTGTCGGCTTTACTTCTCCCATTCTCTGCTCATAATCACCGCTGTCGTTCCAGTGTCCTCACCTCAATCATTCTCACTACTTTTTTTTTTTTTTGTCTGTACATCCACCTCCTGTTTGTCCCCGTCCCCTCGTCCTTCTGTTTCCCCCAGGTCTCCCCCACCTCCCCCTCCTCCTCCTCCTCCTCCTCCTCTTCCTCCCCCACCACCATCCTCCCTGCTCACGTTGGACAGATGCGACCTGCAGACCACCGTTTCTAGTCAGCACACTGATAAGTGGAAACCCCTCGGCAGTGAAGTGACTTGTCCTTGAGAAACTTGATGATTTGTGCCACGGCCGCCGCCGTACGAGAAAAGCTCGTACGTCTGCTCGAGTTAAACATTCCTCAACAGAAAGGGTCGTTTATTCCATCAGGAACCACGAAGCGTTCCGTCTCGCCGGCCTTCTCCTGCCTCCTGTGTTTGACCCTCAGCCCAACGGCACTCTCGGAAAAGTTATTGCTCTTTCCCTGTCTGTCCTGTACACTTTTTTTTTTTTGTGACCTTCAGTCTGAGCCTCACAGTGAAACTGGCCGGTCGGGGTAAGATGGTATCGGTGCGAGACTCAGGAATTCAATTCCGCTCTCGACTCTGCAAGGAAACAATAGGTCACACAGTTCCCGGACAGCTCAAGCAAACCCTCATTTTCTAACAGATGTCTTGTTTTTATAATATTTCTAACTTGGTTGCTTTATATTTGATAAGTGGAAATTCTGTCAAATGATTTTTTTTTCGTATGAATTGTGTTTTATATATTCTTAGATTTTAAGAACGTGCTTCGATAAGAGGCATCACATCTTTAATATTTATCAAAAATGGGCAGAGACGAAACAAAAACCTGAAGAGAATCAGAGGAGTTGGAATGCATTCCAATAATTCCTCATCTGTTAGATTTCCTTTTTTTTCTCTCTCTCTCTCTGTCTCTCTACTTTCCTGAAAGCATTTGAGAAATGCAGCAGGATGCATGTTTGCGTCGTCTCTGCTGAATCTCAGTCAGGACTTAATAATAAAGCTGGTGTCGCCCTCGTGTTCAACAACCTCAGCGATTGAGCAAGAGCGCCTTAATAATGTTAAAAGCTAAATCAAAGTTTGATGAGAAATTGTTTGTGTACACTGTATTTGTTACACAGCGTCGGTATTTGCTGTAGACACTGTAAACATAGATACTATGAAGCTACTCGGTGATCAAGGTAATCGTAAATGTAGACCAGACTGTGTCGAATGCACTAAATGTCCACTTCAGCTACACTGCTATATTTATTGCACAGCTCAAACGATGAAGTTGATTCCTTTTTATTATTATCGTGACTTAGTTGAATGTTTACAACATCACTGTGACCAAAGGAGGTGCGTCTTTCCAAAACCGTCTGTGGTAAATCATTTCAGAGAATAAAAGATGGGACTTGACTCAACCTTCTGTGTGAACCGTAGTTCTATCTTCTCCCACTTCCAGTCATTCAGTCTGGATTCCACAACATGTGGAAGTGTTTACATGGATTTTTCAGTGCGTGGCCAAGAGTATTGTGTCTTTTCTGTGTGTGTGCGTTTGTTTTTAACTCCTGTCCTCCCCTGGCAGCACACGGCGGTGTGTGTGTACTTGTTATGTTGTGCTGCGTCTTCAGGCTACAGAAATATGAGGTAATTACCGAGCTGCTGGAGGAGCTTCCACCACAATCCACGTATCAAACACTTCGCCTCCAGCACCTGTGATTCTGAGAATATTACACCACAGCTTTTCCCATGAAACTTATTACTTATTTTGAATGCTTATTTTTCATGGACTGACCGTCTGTACCTTTCTGAAGAAGACATTAGATCTGGGGCTTGAACAGTGGACTCATGTCTCATATTCACTATTCATAATGTGCTTTCAATTGTAAAAGCATTTCCACTGCAAAGCCACTTATTTTTATGTTATCTTTGGGAAATGATCTACATGTATGTTTTAGTGTGTTTATCTTGTCTGATAAACCACCATGACTAAGTTTTACCATCTTGCTGGAGTCCCATTTAAGTCTTATGGATGATGCAGGTAAGGTAATCTGTTCAGACTTTGTTCAATTTTATGATTGATAAAACTTTTTCTTTATTAGAATGAACTCGCTGTGAAAGCCAGTCACCTGTCAGTTCTCACATCTGTTCCTCTTTTCCCCCCCTCCTGTATCCAGTCTGCCTGCGGTGGCTGACCTGATGGAGACGTGCATCGACGATGTCCTCAGGACGCCCGTCGTCCCATCAGCACCGGCGCCAGAGGAGGCCGGACCCAGCGGGGCCTACGCCGCGGCCGGCGGCGCTGCGGAGGATCCGCTCAGTCTCTCTGGTGAGACTGCAGAGTCTGCCATTTGACTGGAAACTGTTTTAAAGCCACATGTACCTTGCAAAGATCTGTTGTCCAACAGATCCGTCCCGTCTTAGTTTGCGTGTTCTCTCAGTCTCATGCTCGTCAGCTGGGTTTGGCTCCAGTAACCCTGTCATAAGATTGTTTTTGTTTCCTCAGAAGCAGCAGCTCGTCTGAAACAGCTGGAGCTGGAGAGCAGTCCACTTCCTCCGACGCCACGAAATAATGTCAACGTTAATGTGGCGATGAATAATCTGGTGGGTGACATGAAGCAATGTTTAGACAAGAGTAGCAAACGCCTTATTTTCTAATTTCATCTTTTTTCTTCAAAATGTGTTTCTGTTATTCTTATGCGGAGAATGTTTTCCCCTCTGCTCCAACAGGAGGACGTGGTGAAGCTGACAGAGAAGTGTGTCCTGAACAGCGCCGGCAGCAGTCCGGTGGTTACTCCGCTGCGCACCCCGGAGGATCTGAAGAGCAACATCCTGAAAGCTCAAGCTGAGGCCGCTGCCCTCAAGGTGCTCAGCAGCCTGCAGAAGTCTTTAATAAAACATTTACTGTCCTCCAAGTCTTTCTGTGTTAACTGGTTAACTTCCTGTAGCACAGATTCCTTCTATTCCTTCTAATCATTAGAGCACATTGAGGACTTGAGGCTCTCCTCACAGTTCTGGCTATTCGTAGATATGAGAGCATGTTAGTAGTTCTCCAATGCTTGTATGTAAAATCTCTCACACACTACTTCCATGTCCCTCTCTGTGCAGACTCCTTTGGAGGACCATGCTGTATCAGCTGGAGATAAAAACTGCAACCTGCAGGAGGCTTCCGCCAGGTATGAACACACACACACACTCACATCTTTTTAAACTTTATGTATACATAATGATAAAGTTATTTACTCTGCAACTTTCTGCATCTGTCAGTTGTCTAGAGAGGAGCCGTCATTGCCTGTGCTTCATTCTGTGCTTCATTGTCTTGAAATCCTCCCTCTGAGTCATGCCGAATGTTGGTGCATTGTCTCCAATCACCGAGCTCCCTGCTGCTCCAGCTGATTAACCTCTTGCATATTCATGAGGATTATTGGCATAGCTTGCAACATTACATCACCTGTGGAGGGAAAAGTCCCCGACAACAGGCCACACAAATGGTAGATTTGGTCATTTCTGGTACTTACGCCTTTAGACAAAAGCATTTAATAAATCAATCATGTTTAAAAATTGCCTGAATTCAATTCAATACATCCTGACGAAGTGGTTGTCGTTCGTGTGTATGTACCATTGATTTCCTGAGTGTAGTGGGATCAGCCTAATCCCGCCCTGTGACTCACGCTTTCTACTTACTGTAAATCAGGTGAAATATTTGCAGCAGGAATGTGTGTTATGTAGAAACACTCCCACTCGGCCGCCAACAGAAACATGTGCCGTCTGTCTGCCAGGCTGAAGGCTCGGACCGGCCGCATGGGCAGTAACTCCTCTCTTTCCGTGAGCGGCCGGCCTGACGTGCAGGACTCCTGGGACCTGCTGAAGCCCGCCTCGCTGGTCTCGTCCGCAGGGACCAGGTGTGTGTGTGTGTATCTATTCAGAGTGATCGATTCACAAATATACATTGAACCTTTATTTCCTCACAGATTAGCAGATTATGGTGTTGAATTCTTCTGCATTCTGGTCGCCACTGTGGTTCCTTAAGGAAAGGTTCTAACCATCCAAACTCCACCCAAAAACCTGATGAGGAATCAAAGATGCAGTTAAATGATCCGCTGTGCCAGGCTGGTGAATTTCCAGTGAACTAAATCAGATTGTACTTAGATGTTGCTTTGGGTTGTTGTTGTTGTTGAAACCTATTTTGGAAGCAAATTACATGGAAAAAATCTGAACCTGGTTTGTTTACATGAATATCACTGTCATCCTGAACATCTCATCAGAGCTCGATTATTTAAAAAAAAAAAAAAAATCTGTTTCATCAAAAGCATTTTGTGTCTATAAATACTGTTTGACTTTAGAAGTTGCACACATAATTTTGAATGAGTTGTTTTTGAGGTGTTTTTAGTTTTGGAATCTTTTTAGTTGCTTCTGCCTCACAGACCTGGCAACGCCAGGGTGGAGGCCGTCTGGCACGCTCCTGAAAATATAGATGTAGCATTAAAATGAACTCCACCAGAGAGTAATCATCCTGACATAACATCATCCAAACAGCAGAAAGAACCAGAAAAACTCATCCCACAACATAGATATATCAAAAAAAATATTTGCTTGTTCTTCATAGTCTTTGCTGCCATCTACTGGTGTGTTTCAGTATTGCACGTGAGGTTTTTGCTGATCTGCCTTTGTGGGTCACATGACCTGAGTTCTGCCTGGATACAGCTCTGCTCAAGATGTGTTTACAGTAGAATGACACAGAAAAACCAGACGCACACAGATGCTCCAGCAGGCACTGATTGATGCGGTCATTGATGCAGTAAATGCTCACGGCGGCCAGCATGCGGCTTGTTTTCCTGCTTCACACTGAAGAAACCCACAGAGACCCTGATAATGACCTGCTATTCAGATTACCGTTTATTTATTAGACGTTTATCTTTAAAAATCCTGTATAAAGTTAACAGTTAAATAATAGAAGAAGAATATGAGATGGGGGAGGGTCAGTCAAATACTCTTAGAATGAATCAATCTTTAACTAGAAAAAGGTGAATATTCCTGACATTCCTGTTTTATCAGTCCGAGTCATTTACTGATTTATGTTCTGTCTGTTCTGCAGTGCTGAGAGGTTAACCGAAGATTTAAACCCCGCTCTTCCCATGATGCCCTTGGAGTGTGCCAGCGAGGTCTTGGCGCCGAAGGTAACGGATCAGCCGGCTTCGTGATTGTTGAGTTTATGGCTGTTGGAGTCCACTTGGAGGGATCTGATAATGACATTTACACAACTCACAGAGAGTAGGAAGAAGATGTAGATGTGGGTTAAAGCCAGGTAATTTGACACCAGGATGAAAAAAAATACAATAAAAGATAACAAATTAAAGTTAAACTGCCAAAATAACACCATGTAGATTCATAAAGATGGAGCTAAAACAGGAAAAGAAAACCGCTTTAAAAAAGAAAGATCTCACTGTTTTACCAACACTGGAAGGTTAACATGCTTCTGTGTATAAAAGGTGTGTGCAGCAGCGTGCTAGTTTATCACAGCAGTGTTTACAGAAGCTGCTACACGAGAGGAAGGCCTGTTTGTTTTTGCCTGTTTGTACCTTGAAGCTTACGTCACGTTTCAGGTTAAAGTGGAAGAAGTGGAGCTGTCAACCAGAGCCTCACTCTCCGACAACCTCATCGACTTCAGCGATCCGACCCCCGTGGTGAGTCTGACTCTGCTACAGAGCTCTTCTCCTCCTGTCACCGTTTAAACGGCCTCTGAGGACGATTCAGCAGCTCTAACTGCCGCTTACTGAAGCTTCAGCCGTTGACTAGTTTAAATAGAATTCAAGTGAAACCTTGATGTGATGTTGGGGTTCAGCTGCATTGTGTTGAGAGTCACAAGTCTGATCTGGGATCAAAAGAGGATGAATTGGAGGATAAAATCCATTAATTGTAAAATCAGCCCAGTAACCGCGGTCCTCTGCTTGTGTTTCAGCTCCCACAGGTGCAGCAGGCCAAACCTCTGATCACCCCCCGCTGGATCATTCCCACCACCGCTGTGAGTTCTTCTTCTCTGCTCCTGCAGCTCGCTGGCGACGTCCAGTCACTTTGTGATCTTGTATTTTCCCTCAGACTGCTGCCACTGAAGGGTTAAATGCTCGTCTTGTCCGTGTGCAGATGCGTAGCTGCAGACGCTCGGGCTTGTGTAGAAAACTGACCTCTGACCTTCTCCCCTCACGCCCTTCTAACGCAGCCTCCCGGCGTCTTTACTAACGGCCTGCTCGACCTTGACCCCCCTGCTAAGGTCACCCCGCTCCTCCCCGCCGACGGGGCCGCAGCTCTCACGCCAGCCCTCCCCCACCTCGCCCACACCCGTAACGCCGCCTCCGCCAGGTAAAACTCAGAAAACTGCACCTTGCTGGAAGGAAGCACACCTGAAAGGGTCTGCATCGAGCCGGAAAACAAAAAGTGATGACAAGTCTGAACATTATAGATAAATTCAGTGTTTTTAATCTGTTCAGACTAAAACTGACCAAAATCACATGATTTTCATCAATTTTAACTTAAATTAAATTGGGCTCTGCAATGTCTTGATTTTCTCCTATTCCAAGAAGCTGTTCCTGTCATTACTTTAAACCTGGGATCTGGAGCCCGGGCCTCTGTAGAGCAGTGTTAACATTTAGCTTCTTATCTTGAAGACCAAACAACACTCGTTGAGCAAAGTTGGACCACTGGTGAACAAGGAGTAACCCTGCTCTTATATTAATGTTTACAGAGCGCAGTAAATGTATGATAACTGCATGACAATTTGACATATTTTGCCTCTTGCCAGCTAAATGAATGAGTTTGGTCTAAGCTTTGGTCGATAAATAGTTTCTGAGGGCATCATGATACAGTATCACTGAAAAGTTCATGGTTTTGTCAGATATTTGAACACTCCTAGCATAGAAACTAAAATCTATTAAACAGATGATTCAGATTGTTGTGTCGGGGGGAAAAAAAGAGGTCACCTGATCCATTGAGATTTATGAGTTAAAATTATGAAGGTCCAAAACCAAAATGTTTCTTTTTACATGTAATCTTTTAATTAAAAAGAAATTGGGAGTTTCAATCTTTGAAACAAGATACTGATAATGTAAACTTTAACTTTCTTTAGTTATATCATGAATGTGACGTGTGTGTGTGTGTGTGTGTGTGTGTGTGTGTGTGTGTGTGTGTGTGTGTGTGTGTGTGTGTGTGTGTGTCCCCTCCCCCCTCCGTCCTGCAGCACTGTGGCTCAGCCGCCGGCCTCGGAGGATGGAGCCAAACCCAGAGGTCTCTTGACCACTGAGCTCTGATGCAGAAGCGAGCCTCCACCCATCCACCCACCGTCAGAACATTCCTCCTCCGCCTCCCCAGAGCTGAGCGCGGTGGGGGGAGCGGAGAGGAGGCAGCTCACGTCTTCACTCCTAAACACACTAAGAACACACACCAACAGCTCGTCAGAAGTGTTTTCTAAAGCCAACACTTACCACCAGAGTAACATCCGTGACGTTCCTAACCCCTGAGCTACGTTGTTTAGTGACCTGCCGCTTCCGCCAGCGGAGGAATACTGGAAGTCTTATCTGAGGAAATCGTCGTCTCTTGAAAACATGGACTCAAAGTGGGATTATTGTAGCTCGTCTCTTTGTAGTGCCGCCACATCTCCGTCGCTGTAACTCTGTCTTATCACTGGATCTCTGCAGCCGCACACTGGACGAAGGACCAAACGGTCTGTTGAAGAACGAGACGTTAAGTTAAGCAGCCTTCTGCTGGAGCCGAGACGGCCTCTTACTGCCACTGGATTATCTCTGCAACACTGGACCTTGAAGGAATAACTGGCTACGGACGGTGATACTGTTATTTTTTAATTGTTTTTATGATCCTATTCTTACCTCCATTTTTTTTTGTTTGTTTTTATTGTTTTAATTTGCCCATTACTGGACTTCATATGGACTTAACTGAACACCACTAATTTTAATTTTGAACCCTTCGTCTTTCGGTAACTCCAGATGCATCGTATCGTACGAGACACTCTTATTTTTGTTGATTTGTTCTCACACTGTTAGATTGTCTTCAGTCACGTGGGATTGATTGGCCGTTTCATTGCCAAAAGTGACGCCAGCTCAGTTTCTGTTTGACACACTGTGATCAGAACATTCCTTAAAAAAATGATGTAGCTCCTGCCCTGCCTTATGGAAATGAATGTACTCGTCTAAATACGCTGGAGAGGAAGCAGTATGAACAAGAGCAGAAGAAAAGAAGAAAAGGTTTGGACTCCTACACTTGTTTTACATCGACTCTTAAATGCTAGAATGCTAGACCTCAGACGTCATCCCGTTTCTCCAGGTGAACATGTGAGTTATTTTTCTGTGTAGCTGAACGATGATTTCATGAAGGAGCTGGATGTTTCTACAGTGAAAAGTATTTATCTTCTACGCTGTACCCGTTAGAGTGGGACATGCTGTCCAAACGTGTTGTAGCATTCGAGTATTTTCAGTATTCGGGCGTCAGCCGTCTGTAGATATGAAGTAGATTTATTTTTTTTTTTTTCTTTATTGGGAAAGTCTGTCGGCCCAGTAGTTTCTACATCCTGTGGGGAGTTTCAGCCTCAAGGTGTTTTTCTAATTACAGAAGAAGTAGACGACGTGTTACTGATCAGACCGACCGGAACAACAACAGCAGGGATCGTCAAGTCTCAAATGCAATTTTATATAAACTTTAATTTTTGGCTGGAACACCTGATCATCATGACTCAGTAAAGCTTCACTACAGTACAAACAAGTCCATTGTTTTTCATTCATTTCTCGAAGCGTCCAGAACGCCGCCGCCGCTGCTGCTTGTACCTGGAGAGCCGCCGGCTGATTGGGCTGCACCTGACTGCAATTAGACAGGCTGCATCCAGCAACACCTGAGACCCCACACACACACACTCACACACACACACACACACACACACACACACACACGGTGCCGTCTCTGAGGTAACGCTTCATCTTTTCCTTCACAACTGTGTCAGTTTGTAACCGAA
This sequence comes from Salarias fasciatus, assembly GCF_902148845.1. Classification (NCBI taxonomy): domain Eukaryota; kingdom Metazoa; phylum Chordata; class Actinopteri; order Blenniiformes; family Blenniidae; genus Salarias; species Salarias fasciatus. The sequence goes on from NC_043760.1 coordinate 15,503,706, forward strand.
GTCGACCCCACAAGGACAGAAATTCAGGGTCTCAGAGAATTGACAAAGAAAATGTGCAGTTTTCATACAGAAAGACACAAACCACGACTTCCTTTGTAACTACAATTGTCCAGTAGTCGTGTAACTCAAATGTGGATGTTTTTACACTTCAGGTTAAAAATCGGGTGGTAAAGCCTGTGAATGTCCAACTTTTACCTGGAATTAAATAGAGCTGATTCACTGGAGAGGATTTTCTACATTTTGCCAGCAGATGGCAGCAAAGTTCTATTATTGGTTTACTTTCTGGCGGAGCAGGTCCATGATGCTTCCATTGGGAAAATGTGGAAATCAAGTGCAAATGGCGAGTTCTGTGTGAACTAATAAAAAGCATTAGCGTAGGCACATATTGAGCGTCTTTACTGAAGGCAGTACAGGTTCTGACATGTACTGGGGTTTGACATGGATCATGAACTCTACTGAACTGCTATTTTTCAGGAATTTGAGCGCCACAATAAACACAAGGTATAACTCGTTCACTAATATTCATCAGCATTTATACAGAAGATTATGAATAATCTATTCGTCATTATTGATGTAACATCATACTGAAATATGTTCATGTTTACACTGCTTTTGAGGATTTAGTTAGTAGATGTAGATATATTTGTATTTAAATGAGTGAAAGAGGTCAAATTAACTGTCGGAAAATGAAATACTGAGGTTATAACCAAAACACTTTGTTGTCTCTCTCTCTGGATATGGACTGCCCATATTTACTATGTGAATAAAATAGAACACTTAGAAGGTCGTATGTGATTTGTTCCCTCAGTGGTGATCCCTGCTGTTCAAGACAAAATCCTGAACATGGTCTGGTCCAGATTGTTGGATCAGGTGAGCAGCAGAGGACAGTCCAGATCATCGTCCTGCACGTCTCAGCCTCTAGAGTGTAGTGCAGCTCCAGAATGAGTCAAGCAACCCGATAATGAACTTCAGTGGTGGAAATCTAATCAATTTATAGAATTATCGCTTTATTATCTGATATACAATATATAATCTACAAGAACAGAATGGTCACAGACTTAAGTAGGATTCTGGGGAGTATTTCCCCCTGGATGGTCTCTGCCTTGGCTATAAATCTGCCTCTAATATCTCCAGGTTTGAGATTAGTGTCTTGTTTGCTGTTAATCAGATTCGGCGTTCCGGGGTGGGTTTGTGACGGCGGGCTGGCGTCGGAGGAGCGTACCCATCGTAATGCTTCATCAAGAAAAAACAAAACATCAGCTTCCTTCACGGCGAGACAAACAATCTGCCCCCAAGTATCATCAAATTAAAGCGTCTTCAGACTCGCATCACTTCAGCTGATCTTTCATCAGTCCTGGAATGAAAGCAGAGGCTCGTTCGGGGGGAAAAGCCTCTCTGGTTTACGTTTGCGTCGCAGACCGAGCGCGGCCCTCGCTCCAGAGCGGCGCGGAGCTGGATGGCTGTTAAGCAGCCGTGCGGGCTGCAGCTCAATAACTCAGCCAGGACTGCTCCCCTCAGCAGATGGGCCGACTTTCCCCCACCTTCCAGATGAATAATTGATTACGTACATGGACCTTATGCCAGGTCATGATTGCTTAAGCATGCTCGGAGCTCGGGGTGGATTGGTGGAGATTTGGCGCCGGGCCCGAGCCCTGATGTCACCGAGCAGACATTACATGGCATCTCTTAAATTTTAATGGTCTTTGAGGCCGGGACGTCCGTGTTGTTGGATTGAACGCCAATTGCATTTATTAGCATGGCCTTGTTTATAGCTGGATGACCAGCTGTCTGATGAGACTCAGTGAAGACAGGTTAAATGGAATCACACACACGTCTGCATCTCTGACAATCAAAAAGTACAATGTCGGCCATTTCATGGTTTTTTGTTTTTTTTTTTAAGGAGGAATTGTTTGATATACAGCATGTGTCTGTAGTCGAAGTGTAATGTCCTCTTAGTGTTTTAGGCGGTGCTCCATCAGTAAAGCTACAAATCAGTTTCAGACATGCTCGTAAATCTGTTCGGGAATCACCACTTGTACTGAGCATGAGTAGCCTGCTGCTGCTTACTTTCTGGTTCAACTGACTCGCTACCCCACCTTGTGGTACAAACTTGTGTTACAGCTCTGTACCTATTGGAAGATCAATGCACACATGTCTCAAAGGTAAGTTTCTCTCTTTTTTTCTTTCTCAGATTCTTTTATTTTTGAATTCTGCAATCTAAAAATGTTTCATGCTGCAGCTTTAACCTCTCACTGGACAACAATTACCATAATCTGTTTCAATGCAGAGGAAGCAAAGAGCAGAGTATGATTGCTATCCTACTGAAAGAACCTGGCAGAAATTACACAAATGTATTTCTGTGCTTTTGTAAAGCTATTTCCAGTGCGTCTGACTTGTACAGTGGGTCATTTAACTTCACTGTAAAAAAAAAAAAACAACAAAGAAAGAAAAGAAACATCTTTTTATAATGTACACCTTGTAATATGCTCACTATGATCTTTCAGTGCTGAAGGTCAGAGGTCATGTTAGGCTTTCAAAGCTAATCCAGAGTATTGATTTGTTTCCCAGTGAAGAATAATCCCGATGGTGGTGTGAAAGCTTGTGCGTCTCCATGACCTCCAGATCGATGTTGGCTGGAGAATCATCCTCCTGGTGGGACCAAACAGGTCAAAGGGCAAAGCGCAGACGGAGGGAGATCCCACCTCAGGTTGATGGTTGATGTGCTGATAGCAGACATGCTGGTTACAGGAAGTGTAACCAGTGACGACTTGAGCAGAAGCCACGTTCTGTTCCATCCGTCAAAGGTTGGTGAAAATAACTAATGTGTTTTGTTATAAACAATGCCAGTGCTCCACCTGCTGTTCGCCATCCTAATCAGGTTTTTTGGGGAAATTCAGTGGGAAATTCTATTTTAAGCTTGGATGCTGGAGGACTTCATGGTAAACTGCACAGGGCTTAAAAAAACAGACGACACTAGTTACAATCAAAATTTCACGTTAGTCTCATTTCAGTTAAATGTGATTACAGATCAGCGTCGCCAAGCATGTCGTCTTTCAGCACAACTGTCAAAGTGACTCAATACACCACCTTGAGGTACAATGTAGCATGACAAGACCACACAGGTGGATGTTGGTTAATATTCTAGACTTCTCTGAGACATAACCTCTGATCAGTTATGATTAAAGTTTATTTTTGCTGAGGATCAAAGCTGTTTAGTTGCTTGTTCAAAACTCTGCAACATCATCTGCAATTTTTTTTATTTAATGGAGTAAAATTTAATTAATAAGAAGCTTTTGTGTGTCACTAATTAAAGTTCCTTTCTGTGTGACATCCAGATGTTGATGAATCCTCTTCTACATGAGGCTTCGATAACATCTGGCTCCGCCGCTCTCTGCTTCCTTCCTGCTGAAGTTTCTGCCGACTGGACGGATTTTAGCTGGAAACTCAAAAACTGAGCCAACGGAGGAGCATCTGGAGAACCTGGGAGCCAACGCTACTCTGTGTGTGTGTGCGTGATGTCTCAGCTATCATCCAGATGTCATAAAGACTCAACAGGTACACACACACACACACACACCAAAGAGATTTTCTGCCCATCATGACAATAAAAGCCATTGTGTTGTTTGGCCAGCTGTTGCAGGAGATATCTTTATCTGTCGGGGCATTAGGAAAGTCAGCTTACACGTCTCAGTTATCAAAAAGTGAGTGAGTGTGTGTGAGTGTGTGTGTGAGCATTCACTGTGTGGTCAGTGCAGGGAGGCATTCATAGACAAAGCTTTGAGATGATAAAGACGTGAGTGAGTGGTAATTGATCCCTAAAGAGCTGTATTGTGTGTGTGTGTGTGTGTGTGTGTGTGTGTGTGTGTGTGTGTGTGTGTGTGTGTATGTGTGTGTGTATGTGTGCCAGGTGAGACTGTGATGTGCCAGATTCAGTAAAGAGCCTCATTATTCATACAAGAACTGACACGTACACACACACACACACACACACACACACACACACACACACACACACACACACGCACGGAACCACAGTCACTTTAATTGGCTATTTTCATGTCAGCAGTTTGTCTCTCTTTAGGAAAAGCTTATTATTCATCTGTCATGTGTTGAGTATCCTGTATTGTGCTGTGAATTAAGGCCCAGACAGCTGGACAGAGGCAGTCACGTGCACATTCACAGGGGGCACACAAACAGGCAGTGGAAACCCGCCAATAGGGGGGGAAAAGGAAAAGAAGAAATGTTGTGTTTTGTTTGAAGGTTTTCATGATTCAAACCTTTAAAATAACTTTCTAATTTTTGGGAGTATCTTCCTTCAGAGCATTTAAAAGAAAAAGCTGAATGACTAAGAATATTTGTAAGATGTTGCAGATGATACTCTGACATGTAATCCAGGTGATCATATTTGGTAAGTTGTTCATCTATTTAGGTTTTTTTTTCCCCCTAATGTAATATTGTCATATAATATCAAACGGACTGAAGAGGAGGCTGGGCTGGACATGATGCATTGCTTTTATGAAAATATGAAAAAGGATAAGACATCACTTTGTTTGCATTGTTGCAGCAGAAAATGACCCGTCGATAAATGATAATCATGACAAGCAATAATAATAGTGATATTCAAGATGATAACTGTGTCTTTATTTGCATTGTTATATGATAATGTTGGTAGTAATTTGTTGGCTATGATTCAGATTAATTTCATTTTTGTTTATTCATTCACATGTCAGTTAAAAAGTTAAGATGCTGATGTAAAATGGGAAATCAGTAGAAGCTGTGGAGCTTATTGTAGTGATTCTGGACACATTGTTTTCAAATGGAATTAAAAGAGGTTTGGATGTAACCTCCCAAAAAATTCATAAAAAGACACCAAAGTAAAAGTAAACCTTTTGTACATTTACTTTTTGGACTGAAGAGAAACATTTAGAGTTGATGTTATTTGTCAGTTATTTATCATCATTATTTCAGTGGTTCAGACCACAGACCACAGTGGACTGTAATGAAAGTGAATGGGACACCTCAGGTTTAGACCGACCTTCAGAAACTTATGGTGTAAGTTCAGCCCAAGAATCCAGCTTAAAAATCTAAGTTTTCAGCTTAAACAGAGATCAGCCAAAAAGGTGAAACTAAAAACCAGACATTTATTTACAATGGGTAAAACTGGGGCGACAGTAGTTGAGTTGGTAGAGCGGGTTGTCTTATAACCGGAAGGTTGGTGGTTCGATCCCCCGCTCCCGCAGGCGTCAAACTGGCGTTGTGTCCTTGGGCAAGACACTTCACCCACCTTGCCTAGTATGAAAGTTGTGAGAGTGAATGGTTGGTGGTGGTCGGAGGGGCCGATGGCGCAGATTGGCAGCCTCGCTTCCGTCAGTCTGCCCCAGGGCAGCTGTGGCTACAGTAGTAGCTTACCACCACCCAGTATGGAGTGAAAGGGTTGATGTGATATTGCAGTGTGAAGCGCTTTGGGCTCTGTCATGCAGGTAAAAAACAAGTATATATGTATACAAGTGTGGGTCACGGTCCCCCAACAACCCCTTTAAGACGGTGGGAGGGTGACAACTCAGGAAAAGACAACAAAGAGCAATCAGGTTAAAAAATGTCCCATTATGACGCAGTGGTTCATTGAACTCTGTCAGAATCAACAGATTCTTACCTGAAACTTTGAGGAACTTATTGCTAAAAATGTCCAGATTCTTTTAACAACTCAACAAAAAAAGTGTCAGAACATTATTTCTTCCTTGTATTTGCAGAAGTTTGTCAAAGAGTGTGAGGATGAACCACACCGCACCACCAATAGGCCCAAACAGCAGGCTGATAATGCTGCTAAAATTTTTAAATTTTGATGAGATACATGAGCAGCAAAAACCCCCGGCGAGTTTGATGCTTTTATATCAAGCTTTGACATGTAGTCTGCCACTCCTCACTGTTACATTCAAGGTTTTTCCCTAAAGTCCATGTCAAACCTCGAATGACTTCACTTCTTAAAATCTCCATAAAAATGCTCTGCTAAGGCCACAGACTTGAAAAACCCCTGCTCCGCCGAATGGAGCCTCGATTTTTCAGGCTCCCACGAAAAACTGACAGAAAGAAGTGGCAACATCCTCCAACGTTTCTCCCAGTTCCTGTGGTCTGACTGTGAACGTGGCAGAAACACCACTTCCTTTTTCGCCTCTCTCAGCGGCTGCGCCGAAATACACTCCTCTCCCAAATGTCAACCTGCTCTTTTCAAGACATCCGGAGCCACAAATAAAAGTGACAGAGATTCCCCCACACATCAAAAGATACATATAAATGAGACAGTTTCCTCCCACTGAGAGGACCGTTGTTGCTGTTATCTGTATACCAGGTTCAATGGCTGGCCATGGGCAGGGCTGACAGCCCGGGTGTGTGTGCGTGTGTGTGTGTGTGTGTGTGTGTGTGTGTGTGTGTGTGTGTGTGTGTGTGTGTGTGTGTGTGTGAGGGAGAGAGAGGATACAGAGCAGAGAGCAGAGGGAAAGTCTCTGTGTGTTAAACACAAACAAGAGTCAAAGCAGGAGTCACTGTGAAAGGAAGGGAGTTGTGTGTGTGTGTGTGTGTGTGTGTGTGTGTGTGTGTGTGTGTGTGTCTGTGTGTCTGTGTGTCTGTGTGTGTGTATGTGTGTGTCTGATGGGCAGACAGCTTGACAGAGCTCATCTGTGGCAGCCGCCCTCCTGTGTGTTATCAACAATGCCCAAACGGGTCCTGCCAATCAACCCACACGCCACCGGGAACGCACATCAACTCATCAAGCCAGATCGCACACACACACACACACACACTCACGCATGCACACACATACACGTGCACGCACACCTGGCTCCAGGTCAGCATGAGTGTCTGCTTCCACGCGAGGCGGAGGTATCCTGTTCGAGCCCGCTGCTTTCTGCGGCTGTCATTTTGTCTCCTCACGCTGGGAGCAGGTGTCACTCAGAGGAGACAGAGGTGGCACACACACACACACACACACACACACACACACACACACACACACACACACACACACACACACACACACACACACAGAACACGTTTTACCTGTAATGCGCCCACATTGGGAGCGGTGTCCCTGCTGAAAGTGTTGGACCGACGCTGTGCTGCATCAGTTTCCCTCACTTCTCCTCGCGCTGGACCCTTTTCTTCCAGTTGTGTGCTCGACTTAAATCACTTTAGAACAACACTCTTATCTCCAAGTCCTCAGTGTTCACAGCAGGCTGCCGGCAATAACGAAAGATTTGAAATTCAAGAGGCATAAATGTGTATGGATTTTACAGAGAACGCTGCTGTAAGTCAGCCAGGTAATGAAAGAAGCTCTGTGCACACGCTTTGTGCTCTTAGAAAGTTTCAACAAAACCTTCATGTTATGATTGTTTAGCTGATTGATCTGTTAGTATAAAGTGTGTTTTGGCTGCTGGTTTGGGACTGTGTGTGTCTTCTGTTAAAGCTGTAATATTTAAGGGGATCACAGCTGCATTTGGAGATAAAACTCAGCCTGTATCAGTCTCAATATCTCTGATGTGGAAACCTGCGTGTCCAGCAGTTAAACTGTATGAATTAAATAGCTTTATGTATCCTTAAATGTAGTTGACACTGATACAGAAACTTGACACATGGATGGACACTTTAATTCACTCATGATGATCAGTGTAGAGAATTCCATGTCTTTTATGACATTCGTGATGCATTTGTTGTACATGAGGACCGCTGCAGAGCTGCTGTCTCTATCGCTGAACCGGAGAGGTTATCCAATTCAATTCAGTTTAATTTAAAGAAGTCCCCTCAAGACACGCTTACAGAGAAAAACCCAACAATTCAGCATTGTGGGACAGAGATGGAGAGCAACAGACAGACAGATAAATCCACTTCCTGCAGACACCAAAAGTTGTCTTAGCTGTCACTATTTTACTAAACTCCTGTTTACTGAAGGAGTCTTTCATTACTCCTGACCTAACACGCTCCATCTGACAGCCACATCAAACATTCAGTAATATTAGCATTAGCCTGAGACACATTAGGCTTCACATAAACATGAACTCATGATTATTTACGTGTTGATCCATCTCTGATGCTGACGACTCCTCTATGAGGAAGAAATAACTGTAATCGAGTAACTTGCTCAACTCACTTAAGTTATTTCAAACCAGGTCAAAAAACTTTTCAAAGCCCCCGAAACCCGAGACGAAGTAAGTTTTAAACAGGTGCGCGGGCTCGATGTTCACGCTCCGCTGTAGGGTTTACGGTGCATTTGCATATCTCAGCAAACTGCCACCCAGTAATTAAAATAACAGAGAGAAATCTGTGTACGCTTGACTGTTTCATTCATTGTTCTTGGGAATCATATGATTCATAAAATTCACCCTTAATTAAGTCTTTAAGTCTCTAATCAGGTGGAATAACACTGCAGATTGGAGCATTCATTCCAGATTGTTGGCATTTAGTAATCCCTTTTCATTTTGCCGGCGTGTTCATCCGCGGTGTCCATTGTCGACGCGCCGCATTGTGTTTTTACTCCTTTTCATTGTTGGGCTATCTCTTCGCCAGCGCTTCCTCCAAATCCGTGTGTGTCCCTTGTGGTTTTCCGTATCCCCGGTTCGCCACAAACGCATCTGTCACACTGAGCCCCGTCACCATGGCAACCATTATGGAGACAGGCAAGTGCAGCCTGTGCAGAGTGTCAATTAATTCAAATAAAAAAAAAAAAGAGAGAGAAAGATGCACACATACTGTCCACTCAGAAATGTTCCAGGTCACCTTCGGTTAACTGGAAATGTTTCCCCGCACAGAAAATATCTGTGACTTTCTCATTACCCGGTTTGTTTCCATTCGCTCTCTGTCTTCTGTTTGACTCTCAGACACACTTTCTGGACAGAGAATCAAATATCTATTCAAGTTAATGAGGAGGAAATCTGTCAGTCTGCAGGCTCGAATACAAAAGCATTCTGCTCTGTGAGCGACTCTGCTGTGGCGATGCCATCTGCTGAAACAACAGCAAAACACAGTTTTGGTTCAGTAGAATATCAGAAAAAGAAAAGTTCAACATGCAGCAACAGCTCGTTCACAGACTTTACACTGCTGAAGTACAAATAAGACTGTATACAAAGTTGAATTGAGTGAAGACTGATCACAAACAAAACAGTGTGAATAAATATAAATATGGCTTCTTTTCTTCCTCCAGTGGAGAAATAATTATTCTCTAATTGCATTTCTTTCAATGATCCAGTGGTGAAAAAGTAATTGTGGATCTCTTTATGGGAGTGAGGTATTGGCTCCCAGAAAAGACAAATCCTTTCGGCGGGCCCAAAAGAGCCCAGCTCCACGCTTTGAGAACCACAAATGTCCACAAGACAACTTTTACTTCCTATTGTGCATACAACAGGTACTTAGAAATAATCCCAGCCATTTTCTGACTTCTTGCTTCGATGAAAGAAGGCGATGTTGATTTGTGGAAATATGAACCTGTACACACCTGGCAGTCTGCAGATGTCTTCTAGCAGTGTACAAAAAAAAAATGTACAAGATTTATAAACATATGGTGCCTTAATTTGCTATAATTACCCTGTCTTTATTAGTTTAACTTTTTTTGTATTCTAAATCCTGCATTTACCAAATTTCTTAAACTCTGGGAAGTAGAAAAAGAGACATTAAAGTGAAAACATGACTTGTTTTGGCTTCATTTCACACTCAGAAGAAGACAAGTTAAATAATTTAAAGGTTGGCATCTTTTCCAGGGATGTCAGGAGCAGAAAAGTGTACCGGAGGGTTGAATCACACTATCTATTTCTATTTCAATCACACTATCTATTATTATTCCAATATGTAATTCGGGAACACTTTAATAGAAGGACCTCTGTATAATACATTATAAGTACATTATAGCATTGTATAATAAACACTCATAAATGATCACAATGCTTTATGACATCAGGACCTAACCCAAAACCTAACCCTAACCCTAATCCTATGCTGTATAATGAGTTATAAAGCATTATGATCATTTATGAGTGTTTATAACTTCTTATACCGGGTGCTTCAAGTAAAGTGTTACCTGTAATTCTTTAGCATTTTAGTATCAGATGTGATTAGCTGAGTGCAGTCCTTTTGTCATATAACCTTATTTCACTGTATGAATGATAAAAGTATAAGTAGAGAAGGGTATCATTTTCATTTCCCATGATCCTATGAACCAGTCCACATGTGTTTTGTGGATTTGGAGAAGGCATTCGACCATGTCCCTCGTGGTGTCTTGTGGGGGGTGCTCCGGGAATACGGAGTCCGGGGCCCCTTGTTAAGGGCCGTCCGGTCTTTGTATGACCGGAGTAGGAGTCTGGTCCGCATTGCCGGCAGTAAGTCGGACCTGTTCCCGGTGCATGTTGGACTCCGGCAGGGCTGCCCTTTGTCACCGGTTCTGTTCATAATCTTTATGGACAGAATTTCTAGGTGCAGCCAGGGGCCGGAGGGGGTCCGGTTCGGGAACCACAGGATTTCATCTCTGCTTTTTGCAGATGATGTTGTCCTGTTGGCTTCATCGAACCCGGACCTACAGCATGCACTGGGGCGGTTCGCAGCCGAGTGTGAAGCGGCAGGGATGAGGATCAGCACCTCCAAATCCGAGGCCATGGTCCTCGACCGGAGGAAGGTGGCTTGCCCCCTCCAGGTTGGTGGAGAGACCCTAGCCCAAGTGGAGGAGTTCAAGTATCTTGGGGTCTTGTTCACGAGTGGGGGACGGATGGAGCGTGAGATTGACAGGCGGATCGGTGCAGCGGCTGCAGTGATGCAGTCGTTGTATCGGTCCGTCGTGGTGAAGAAGGAGCTGAGCCGAAAGGCGAAGCTCTCAATTTACCGGTCAATCTACGTTCCCACCCTCACCTATGGTCATGAGCTTTGGGTCATGACCGAAAGGACAAGATCCCGGATACAAGCGGCCGAAATGAGCTTCCTCCGTAGGGTGGCTGGGCGCTCCCTTAGAGATAGGGTGAGGAGCTCAGTCACCAGGGAGGAGCTCGGAGTAGAGCCGCTACTCCTCCACATCGAGAGGAACCAGCTGAGGTGGCTCGGACATCTGTTTAGGATGCCTCCTGGACGCCTCCCTGGGGAGGTGTTCCGGGCATGTCCCACTGGGAGGAGACCCCGGGGAAGACCCAGGACACGCTGGAGAGACTATGTCTCTCGGCTGGCCTGGGAACGCCTTGGGACCCTCCCAGAGGAGCTGGAGGAAGTGTCTGGGGACAGGGAAGTCTGGGCATCCCTGCTGAGACTGCTGCCCCCGCGACCCGGCCCGGATAAGCGGTAGAAAATGGATGGATGGATGATCCTATGAACAAGCCTGCGAACAGCTGAGTTCCTTTCATAATATCATTGGAAATGTGGTAGTCCAATGATGTTTCAGTTCTGTAGAGATATGGAAATATCCATATACTGTGAGTGTAGAACAAAATTCACACACATTAGAAAGCAGCACAAGTCAGTTGAGTGACAAAGTTGCTGCGTCTGTAAGTACAGCACAAAGTCAGAGAAATGTGAAGTTAGGATAATGTCCCACTCCTCCTCAGACATCCAAATGAAAAAAAAGTTGTTGTTCTGACGAGACTTTCAGGAGAACAAAGTGAAGAAAAGAGCCGTGGATATCACTCACTGATAGTTATGGTGTGTGTGACCATGTGTTTGTGTGTGTGTGCAGTTTGTTTTTCCTTGCTGTCCTTGTCATGTGTTTGTTTTCGTGCTTCAGACGCCCCAGTTTAAGCTCTTTGCTGCTCGTGCCGATACACACTGCGGCGCCTGTGTGTGAATCTGTTAACATATGCAAATGCAGGTGGGAACACTGCACGAGTCAGGGCTATCTGAGTTTACATGATCTGATGAGGGGAGCAGGGACGGTTCAGAGACTTATTTACTGTAACGGCGGTAGTTTGAGTTTCCAAACCCGCGCTGTGCAAGTCAGAGACGGAGGCCTGCAGCGCCGTCTGGTCTGAGGCTGTCAGAATTATATCGTCACAACTCAGACCTGGGAAAGAAAGCTGGAGAGAGGGCTTGTAAACTGAGAAGTTTCAAATCAGAGATCAGAGAAAAGATCCACAGCCTCGCTTATATGCAATCTGGGGCTGTTTCCTGGGAAACAAATTGTGAATCAGTGCGTTAATGTCTCTCCTCCTGTGATTCCTGTTTAATGTTCATGTTTATTTACAAGCTAAACTAACTGTCAATTACGGAAACAAAGCAACAACATCGGCATAAAGAAGGTTTTGGTTCGGATGCAGTCTTTTGAATTTGCATGAGCTGTGAGTGTGATAGTCATAAAACAGGAACGCTGAAATTGTCAGAAGTGAGTAATCTTTTTAATATAGTTGGTGTGTTTGTGTGTGTAATGAAACATGCTGAACCATTGGCAGGAATAGAAATTATTCTCTCTTTTTTTTTTTTGGGGGGGGGGGACTTCAGGGCGAGCATTATATTTCCACAGCCCCAACAGAATGATTCAGACTTCAGTGACATTTCAATCTATCACCAGAGCGTGCATGTACGCATGTACGGGCCTGATAAAGCATTGTTTGATGCAAAGGGAATAAATAGTCCGCCACACTGCCCGGAAACTTTGTGGAAAGCATTAAGTGAAACTCAAAACATTAGTATGTGAGGAGACAGAAGCAACTCAAGGGCAAAACTCAGAGTGGACATAATCCATCAGCGTGATAATAATGAGATAAAAGTGGCTGCGAAGGAATGTCTGTCAAAATGAAGTGTCAACGTTTCTACTGCGTCTTTTAGAATACATTTCAATCACACAGAGAGCAAATGAAGAAAGGCATCAGAGGTCAGCAGGTCCGCTTTACAAATACTGATGAGCTATTTCACTGGTGATAAGCTAAAGAAAGAAATACAAGCCTTTCAAGTAAGTATTAAAATATTTCTTTCACTTGAGTCAAAGGACATTATGAGGCCCTGTTGCATGAATCTGTGACTTGATCACAGTTGTTATTGTTATTACTGCATTCAATCTTCATGGAGTCATTTTAACAGCATGTTCTGTGTGTAGAGAAGTGTGGTCCTGGGTGCAACTAGATGTTACTTCACGTTTTGCCTCCAAATTAAAATCAAAAGCGATTCAGGAATATATGAAATCTGAGCTTACACATAAAAGAAAAAGGCTAACAGTCGCTGGTTTCTAACTTTCTCGAAAATCCTCCATAATGCCTTTAATATGCAGATGGAACTATTAATATTTAGACCTATGATTTAGACCAACTGATGCACATTTAATTCCAAAAATGTTATTATGGTCTTACTTTTACTTATAAATGGAGTTCATATTCAGTTCCCTCTGTACAAAAATTCATTTAATTATTACCTCCTGCTTCATTTGAAAGACCAGTATAGAAAATAGTTAAATCTTGGATTTATATAATGCTCCATTGTGTCATAAGCTGAGACTATAAAGTTTGCAGTTTGTTCCTCTGCAGCTGTAGCATCAGTCTCTGGACTCTGGAGCGCCCCCTACCCTGAGACAGAAGAACTTAAACTTATTGACTGCCTGGTGGTGTACCGTTATGTGGTTTATTCTGTGGAAATTTCTGATCATCCTTGGCAAAACCTATGAATTAGGTCTGGCTATGAATTAGGTGAATTAATTTAATCAACACAGCTAAAGTTATGTGGAGATACACATTGTTTCAACCTGCTTGACGCCACACCAGGCGGCTGGATAGGCAAACAACACTGGCAACACTTTTTTAAATTTGATGCACAGACTGACAATTACGCCGACAAACACCCACAGACAACCACCAATCTGACCTGACCAATGTATGTTTGGGTTCTTAAACCTGATGCGTTTAGTGACCGCTTCCAAGGTGTTCAGAATGATTTCACGATGACTGAAAAGTCTGTTACACCTGTTGGTGGGAGTCTTGTCGCGGCCTGATTTCACAGTGAAGCAGATCAATGTCGGTTTCATGTTTTAAACGCATGTTTGCCTCACAGGAGCAAATGAGAAAAAAAAAAAGACAAAGTTTTCCATAGGAGTTAATTGTGCAAACATCAGGTCAAATCGAGCTGACCTTATTGTTCACTAAGCCGCCTAAAACCCATTTATTTTGTGGAAGATACACACACACACACAGACGCACACACACACAAGGTCGGGGTTGTGCTCTGTGGTGAACCAAGCGGTCCTGAGAATAATATCAATTCTCCACGGGAAACTAATGAGCGGTGGACATGCCCACCGATCGCAGGGGGGACAATTCATTCCTTCAGACTGCACGTCTGCGGAGTCTGGTGTGTGTGCGTGTGCATATGTGTGTGTGTGGTGTGTGTGTGTGTGTGGTGCTGTTCATTCAATGCTCCACCATATGGCCACTGTGTCAAACATTTCTGGAGAGTCTTGACTCCTTGCACCCACAAGTGACCCCCCTCACGCTCGGCCGAGTCAGAGAGACAGTGAACCTCCGGATGACAGAGAGAAGAGAGGATGGAGAGAAATAGAAAAGAAACAAAAAAGAAGAAGCGTGAGCATGTGGCTGGATGAGGAGTGAAGATCCGAGGTTGTGATTATCTCTGAGGCAGAGAAAGAGAGGAATGAGAGGGAGGAGATGGCGATGTCAAAAGGCATGACGTGACTGTCGGATCGAGAGTGGAGGAAGACACGCGGAGGAGAAAGAACTATTCAGCAGCGAAAGAGAGGGAAAGAAAGAAAGGAAGAGGAGGAGGGCACGATCTGGCAAAGCGAGAAGAAAGAGAAATGATGAGGAGAAGAAAGAGAAAGGAGTGAAAGAGAGGAAATGGGGTGAGAAAGTGAAGAGGCCAGGTGCAGCCGGGGAGCAGATGGAGAGAAGGGAGAGAGGGAGGGAGAGAAAGAGTGATGGCAGAGGGGAAAACAGAGAGCGGAGGAGTTAATGTCTCGACTGTTGTGTGATGGGGCGTGTCTGTTCCAATGCCAGGACGTTTTTCTCCACACTCATTTAAAGAGCCTGTTTGGAGGGGAGACCCCCCCTCCTCCTCCCTAAACCCCCTTAACCTCCGCCTCTCTCTCTCTCTCTTTTCTCTTTCCTTTCTTTCCCTCTGCTTCCTGCTCTTTGCGTTGCTGATTCGGTTGAAATGACTGTAGATCACAAATGGCAGTCATAACCATCTCACAAAATGTAATTTGAACTACTTTGTGCACAGTTCAGTCACAGTAATTCAGCATTTTCACGACAAAAAAACTGCATCAGTACTGAACATAATTCTATTTTGCTTCTATTTTCATTTGCTCTGCGTTTTTTTTTTTTAAGACAGTTTGAGGTAAGTTATTGTGGAAATAGGCTTCAGGAAATGTGAGACAGTCAAAGAGAAACATAACACCAGGGAAGAATCACTGACTGATGATCCAGAGAGCATCGAGGGTCTCAAGAAAGACACATAAGTTTGTACAACACAACAAAAAATGTGACTGTAAGTGAACATGAAACAACCGGAAAAAAACGAGAAAAAAATCTTTGCTTAAGTCACCAAAAACAACAAAGAGACACAAATTAATCATAATGACACAAAAATTGATTACGGCGAGGCAGATGACTTCTGTAATAGAGACTATAAGAGTATTCAATAATGTAAAACAATCACAAAGTGATGCAAAATACCTAAAATGGACACAAACAGACGCAGATGTGTCGTGTGTGATGCTGACGAATACAGACACACAAACACAAGAATGAAATCCAACTAAAAACTAGAGTAAATGATGCATTTCTTCAGAGAGGAGCCTCCTCGGTTTCTGTTGTTTCAATGGTACAATATGTTAGATCTGTAGCTTATTAAGTGTCTATAGATGTGAGTTTGATGCCAACATTCTTCACACACACACACACACACACACACACACACACACACACACACACTGAAGTGGCTGGGTGGAAATGGCGTGAGCAGTCTCTTTTCCGATCGCGGAGTCGCTGGAGCAGCGCAGACAGAACCATAATAATCCCTTTGAGGGCCATGGGGGGACAGGATGCCCATGTTTGGAAGCGAGGAGAAAGGGGGGCGTGGCCGGCTCCACGGGGCCACGACGAGGGGCCTGACATGGCGGAACGGCTGAATTATATTGGAAAGCCTGAGAACGGTCGAGCATCCAGACTGCTGGAGTCACACGACTGTCTGTCTGGCATAGTCTCTGTCTCTCGCTCTCTCTCTCTCTCTCTCACACACACACCTATACACACACAATATGCTTGTCTGTCTCCTTTTCCTCTTCCCGTTTCCCCCTCTTCACGCCTCTGTCCTCCATGCCCTTTTCCCTTTTGAAACACTTACTTTTTCTCACCCATCTGTCATCCACGGCAGCTTCCACGTCCTTTATTCTTTCTTTATTTGTGACTTCTCTCCTTCCAGTCCAGCCGCTGTTCCATCCTTGATGTCTCACACCTGTTAGCTCTGTGCAAAGTCCAGTGTTTTGCATCAGCGCTGGCCAAACAGTGAACGATCAAATTTCTCTCCTCCTGCTGTTTTACTTCCTTCACCATGTAGAAAATTTTAAAAAATACATATATTTTGCACCAAAAAACTGGTTCCAACAATAACATCTTAAATGCATTTCTCTGGTTGCTAATGAGTGACTTTTGTTGTTGAGTACTACAAACAAAAGTTCATTCATTTGCTCTGCATCTGGATGGGAGACAAGAAACTCCCCTGTGGACAAAAGGCTCTTTGGGACCTTTCACTGCAGCTCCAAGTGACTCTGCGAACTGACATTTTATCATTAAAAGTTCACACAAATCGTCTTGGAGCTGTGAGACCGTGCGTAGAACATACAGTAAAATAAACTGATGTGTAGGTGTTGTACCTATATAATAGCTGAAATTCAGATGTTTGGAAAAGTGTCGTAAAACATTCACAGGGAGTTCAAAAAGTCCTGGTCTGAGTCGCTGGCCATTACTGTAAAAGCTGCCTTTTTAATGCACTGAAAAAATCTTGTTTTTCTCTCTCTCTCTCTCTCTCTCTCTCTTTTTTTTTTTTTTTTTTTGCAAATCCATCACTAATCAATCAACCTAGTTCACACAAACTGAAAGCGTTAATTGATAAAGCTTCACCCGGCAGTTTCTGCTCTTTCTTCATGAGATACTCTCTGCGTTGCGTCTTCATGGACTAGAGAGAGAGCCCGCATTCATATGACGAAGAATTTTAATTTGTTCAGCAAAACTGTCTCATGACTGCTGCACGACATTCGTTTGCTGCAAAGGTCACAAAAAGTAATGTGCTGTGACATACACTCCAACTCCACTCACACGCAATACACTCAAAGTACAAATTCAGTGTGATTTAAGTGAAAAGTGGTTCTGATTGGATTTCTTTCCTTCCTTTTTTATAGCTGATGGGATCGGATCTTTAAACCAGGTTTGCCAAAGAGAAGCTGAAGTTTTCCCTGTTAATCTATCAGCGAACGGCAGGGTGAGTACAAACGTCCGTCGCTTTCAGGGCCTGTAATACGACGGCCAATCAACAGTGGAAGGAATCTAGGAAGGGACCAATCCGTCTTTCAGTATTGTTTGAAGTCTGTTGTTTTGGCACAAAGCTGAAAAGTAAAAGATAATATTCACAAATGCAGTCAAAGAGAAATGCTTTTAATCAATCAGATGTTAAAGATGTAATGCCTTCCAATAGATGATGCAGGTAATCAGGTGGAATCCCTTCAGCACTATCAAGGAGGGCAAATCCATTCCAAGGAGAGTCTCTCTTCACACCACTATTCATTTCAAGCTGCTGCAATTTAATTATAAACCCAAATGATCTGCTGATACAGTCAAACTGGACCTTTAATACAAGATCGAAGTCTTTACACGAACACAGCTTCTTCCTCTAAACACTAAAAGGTTCCAATACTTTGCTGTAATCATGTTCTTGAACTTGTGGAGTTTTACACAACACAGCTAGTTAAATCAATGATAAAACGGATCTGGGTCTTGTAGGTAAATTGGAATTCACCCAACTTTCACTGCACATTATTTCTTTTCTGAAGTTCCTGAAGGACAAATGTAATACGATAATTTTATTTCATTATAATTAGTGTCAGTTCTTTCTTTTTAGAATAACATTTTAAATGAGTTGATGATTGTCTGGAGAAACATTTACAAAAAAAAAAAGAGGCAAATTTCCTCCCACCCGAGATGCCACAGGAAGTTAAGTTTTCGGTACAGCTCATGCAGCATTAAATGCATCCTCCTTTCACTATATATCCAGCAGAACTAAAAAAGGCCCAGTCAAACTTTCAACGTTGTCTCAAAACCATCACCATTCAGAGCCACACTTATGCTGATGTAAATATAACACTTGTAAATACGTCTCCATGCTCGAATTAGTTTTGTTATACCAGCCCTGTCTCCACAAAATGACCTTCATAGAGGAACACATTTTGTCCTTTAATTACATTCATCTCTATGCAACTGTTGATCTCATGCTTCAAATACATTTCACTGTAAAAATAAAGAATCTTTAAAAGAGGCAAAAGCTTCTCACAGTACGGATCAGTTATTTTCTTCAGCTTCTTTAGCTCGGTCCATTTGATGTTATTTAACTGTCTGCGGTTTGATTCTCTTTTCGTTTGCCTGTAGCAGTTCCTGCTGGCCGGAAGGAAAAGGCCAACTGCTTAGCCCGTGTCGTTTAAACAAGTTCCCATAATGCTTTGCGTCTTGGTCACATGATCAAGCAATCTCAGCATCTCACGTGGCTGATGATGAGCTTATTGAAAGAGCCTGTAGAATGTATTTTACTCTAAGAGTCAAAGCTCATATTTTGTCACAGATCAGCAATAGTGATCAATAATACTGTTGGGATCACTTTCAGATCGATCTCAGAACTGCGTCTCTCCGTTGCCATGGTAATGATTATGCTGTAAAGTGTTCCTGCTGAGGTATATATCTGTTACATATGAATGTAATGAGGGACACGATTCAAAATAAACATGTTGACAGAACAGTTGTTCACTGAACCAAAAATCATCATAAATAGAGCCAATCTCCACCACTTAGGAATAAATATGTCACATTCCATGTTTTTTTTTGGTATTTTAGCAGTTGCTATCATGAGCTAGTTTAACTGAATTTCTGTGTAGAAACTTTAAATTGACTTTCCTCATTAACAGAATGAAAGACTTGGACGCCGAGGCGGATTGAATGTGATCACTGAGAGCATGTGCGGCGTATCTGTCTTCATCTTCATATCTTTTCGACCTCGTTGTGCTCTTCTGCCCACCTCCCCTGTCCTGGCAGATTTTAAATGTTTAAAGAGTGGCTGTGGTCAATCATCAATCACACACACACACACACACACACACACACACACACACACTGACATTATACACTCATTCAGGCTCATCAGCCCCTCTCTTTCACTTTATCTTCCGTTCGTATCAAATCCGGTTGCCTCCATCTCTTCCTCACTCCTGCCAAAATAACACCTCCCTCCTCCATTTTTTTTTCTTCTTTTTTTTTCTTCTTTTCTGCTGGATATTTGCCATCGATGCTCCCCCTCTGTGGCACATTTCTGTCTTTATTTCTGCCCAACTGCATCTCCATCTCCCTTTGTCTGTCCTCCCACCACCTACGCAGGGCGTCGTCCTCTGTAGTAAATCTTGTTCGCCGTCCTCCGAGGCTGACGCTGCCTGCAGCTCTATGCAGAGTGATAGATGATACAATATTGAGCCACTGTAAAGCTGCGACTGAGATCTAGGGTTCTCATAAGAAAAGGGCCTCGGTAGCCTGTAGGGAGAGAGAGGGAGGCAGGAGGACGGAAGTATGCAAGAGCAGGAGGGAAGGAAGAGACAAAACGAGGGAGAGAGAGGAGGACGAAGGCAGCAGGAGTCTGAACAGAGGAAGAAAGTGTGACTGGCAGAAATAAAGCACACTGGTAACTGTGAACATGAATAATTAAGGCTCCCTGGCAAATGAAAAAAGTATGATAATTTATCTCTGCAATAGAAAACTAATAATTCTTACAGAGAGCACAGCTTATGACAAAAATGTTTCATCTTCAAGGGGAAAATAATATAAAAAAAAAAGCAATAAGCACACATGAGAAATATGTTGTTTTTAATGTGATCCCTGACAGGACAGAAAGGGAAACAAGTGTGAGGCGATCTAATGAGTCAGGAAGAGCTCATGAAATATAATTAATTACTTCAAGGAAAACGTTCATTTCTTTTCAGTTCAGAACCCCGAAAACGTCAAAAACCAGAGCAAATGTTTAACCTGCTCCTACCTGAGGTATGTTATTGACGCAAAACTGAAAAAAAAAATCTGCCAGAAATGAGGAAAAACAAGCAAACAAGAAGAAACACAAATACACAAATAGTTCAGTTTTTTTCCAGAGTTTTGATTAGATTTTTGGCGGATTCCATCCTTGAAATCACTCATCATTCTCAACCTAGGGTCCGGGACCCTGTTGGTCGGCCGCCAAAGATCACATTCTGGGGTTTGGAAACCACGACTTTAAACCAGTTACTTCATAAATGAAGTAACTGGTGTGAACAGTGATGACAGTTTAGTGTTGTGTGTGGCGCCTCTGCTGTGTCAGAGATGTAGTGAGGAGGAGCTCTGAGCATTTAGTTTAACCTCCATATAAGAGCCCCAATCATCCATTAACCCATCGTCTACATCAGATCCGCTCTGAGTAGTTCTGCAGATGTTTCTAAATGACATTGGGCAAAGGTCACAGTCTGCCCTGGACCCATCCAGCAGAGTACACAAGGTTTTTACATGGAAAATAGCATTTCTGATTTAAACCTACATCATCTTCAGTCCAGATAACAAGATATCATTACCCAGACAGGCTTGGCCTTACTTGAGTATTTTAATTGGCAGAGGACGGATTGATTGAAATGTTGAAGGTCACGATCATTGAATTACCACAACGTGCCTGCGTTTATACTGTCCAGGCACTATCAGCATAATTTAGTCAGTTACAGCTTGCTACCAGTAATTGAAACATTACAAACATGAACAAATGGATCCTCATTTTATTTACTGGCAGTGTCATTAGATGCAGTGAGGTTGCTGAGGGTGTGTATGGCGAAGTGAGCAAACCTTCCACTGACCTCACAGAGGACGTGCAGAGACACTCCACTCATGCATTTGTTTAGAGCTTCGTAGTAATCTGCTGAAGGGCAAATCCTGATATGTTCTAAAAGACATTACTGAACGGTGCTTTGGGTCCGCGGACGAGGCAGAGTCTGCTCACATTTGGCAGTTAGATGCATTTACAGTGACGCATCATATGAAATATTGCTTTGAGTCGTCCCAAATGTGACAGTTATGACTTTGTATCATAGCTTATGTTATAGTCTTTTAAAAAATGGTTAAATAACATTTTATGTTTGCATCTCTAGTTTACATTGTAGTTATTCTTTCTTTGCTTGGTCAGGGGGTTCATAAGTGAACTTTTGAAAACACAAAACATTTCAAGTCCAATTCGGACTTCAACAGTTCTAAAAGAAGAATATAGGTTTGCTGCTTGGTAAACTATGAGCACTCAGGCTACATTCGAGCTATCAGGTAAAAGTAATACCCCGACACATGCTGGTGTTTCACCCAGCGGATGAGCAGTACTTTGTGGTGCGTTCGGCCTCAGGTGACGTTTGGATGCAACCAGTCTGATAGTCATCAGGTGCAACGTAATCAGCCAGAAACTCCCCAGTGTGCACCTCTCTGCTGTAATTACACTGCAAGGGAGTCTGTATGAACCATATTTTATTTTTCTTAATCAGGCGAAATTGACAGGATTTAGTGACTTTGAAGATCGGCGTCTCTGCGACTGTGCTAGAAAGCATTTTTGCAGCTCCGGGCTCTTTGTCTGGCACTGTGCAGGCTCTGTACAGTGAGTTTATCAAAGCCCGCTCCCCTGAAAACAATTGCCCGCAGAGCTGAAGGTAGGACACGAGGTGTTAAGGCCAAACTCATTGGGAGCTACTGCTTAAATCAAAAAGAGTTTTTATTGACGGCTGCACACCGGGGTTCCTCAGGTCTGAACAGTTGCTGCACAAAATCACCAGCTGTCATTCAATGCATGCTGGGAGGAGACCAGAGAAGGACACACAAAGGCACACACAAGGTGCATTATTCGCCACACACACACACACCCGCAGAGCATGCTGTGAGGAGGTGTTCGGAGTCTCGTAACCTTCTCTTAACTCAGCGGGACGCGGATGAGCCTCTCCTTCCCCTGCTCTCTTTCTCGCTGCACGCTGACGGGCGATTCTTGTGCTGAGTGCACGCTGTACGGGATCGATACTGTAAACGTATTAGGAACTGTCGGGACTTTAAGTGACTATTTCAGAGAGCGGGGTCTCATGCACTCATAAGTGGATCCCTCAGTGGTGTTCAAGTGACTGCAGATTAGCATTTGGAGAGTTACTAGCAGGCTGGAGCCGATCTGGACCGACCCGAGACCAGCAGGGACTGGAGCAGAAACTTCCTGCTGCCAGTGCTGAACAGAACCACCGAGCAGCAAAGACAGCGTCTTTCTAGTTTTTTATTGATTTATTTTTTAACGCTTTTCCAAAACTTGAAGATCCTCTGATTCCTCTCACCCTCCCAAGAGTGGCACGGACCCCCTGATAGGACAGTCTTCAAAAAATCAAATATTCTGATGGTTTAACTGAAGAATTCTCGAATAAAACAAAACAATAACTATAAATTGAAGAATTCCGGCATATATTCTTATTTATGTGTTGTTCAATTTCAACATCTTGATTCAGAACATCTGACAATGAAATCTGTGGATATCAAAGCAATATGGGTAAAGGTTAAAAAAAGATCATGATTTCGGCTAAACTTTAATAAGGTAATGTTGACTTTCTAATATTTAACCAAGGTCATGATCTTCCCTAACTTTGAGCGGGAAAAGATTTTCTTACTTCAATTACTAAGAGCAGATATTAAAAGTAAAAGGAAAAGCAAAACAAAATTACTGCAAGTGGATATTTTTACTTGATCTGTTCCTCGACAGCTTGTTAGGTGTATTAATTATTGCAGTGTGTTTGATGGTGTTCATTAGTAGTGTATGAATGTAATTTTTTTTAATATTGTCGTTGATTAGCTGGTGAAAAGTGTGTTTGGCTGACTGGTAATTATTGCATGTATACAGAAGGGTAATAGGAACAATATTTTCCACTGAAATGTGCTGCAGTATAAAGAAGAAATACAACACATGTGCAGAAAATGCTGGCAGTAAACACATATCCTTAGTTTCCTCAGACATTTGAAGAAATACAGAGAAACATTCAAACATTTCTTCTTCTTTCCAGCTGTCTTTTAATATGCCACTGTGGATAAATTCAGATATTTTTCCACAGCAGGATGCTCAAAACTGTTTTTTTTTTTTTTTTTTTTTTTTTTGTCTTTTGCAAACATAAAACGAAGAAAAGCACAAAGAAGTACACAAATGCAACACCATCTACAGCAAAACCACATCCAGCCGCCGCCTCCTCTTTATTTCTTGTTAAAATGAGCACGTCGATACACATGCACGCTCCGTGAGAGGGGGTCATCTGTCACTCTCCATCAGGTGATGAATAATACACCAATCTGTCAGCGATCCAATAAGCGCACACCGCCCCGAGCCGCCGGTAAATGCACAACATGGTGAAACACACACATAAAAAAGAGCCCCACACCCTGACACACATGGAAAAAAACAACACACAAGTAAGTGCAAATAAGCTGCCCTGCACACACACACACACACACACACACACACAAACCTAAAAAAAAAAAAAAAGAAACCCAGAGCCTACTCGACACACTCACACACACACACACACACAACACACCCGGAGCTGTGATTGATGCTGTGCAGCTCTGCTCACATGTGAAGCCACGGGGGCATTATTAGAAAATTATTGATAGTGGACTTTCATCACCCAGAGAGGTAAAGGCACACGGGCAAACTCACGCATACACACACACACACACACACACACACACACACACACACACGCACACACACACAAAGAGGAAACCAAGGGAGGCATTATTCCAGACCAGAACCAGCCGACATCATACATCATTACTCGGTTTTGGGGTTTTTTTCCTCTCTCTGCTTTCATTATGTGACATTTTTCATTACCGAACATCACAGAGCTGGAGAAGCCTCTTTTTCACACTGAGAACAAAGACGACTATTACAGCAAATTGTTGCCGTCAGGTGGTAAGAGTCGCTTTAAGCCGAGCATGCAAATTGACCACGGAGAAGTTCATCAGGAGCCCGTCTTGAGGAGCTTCCTGATGAATTCATCATCATCTCCACTGCCATTCAGCTGTTTTCTATCCATACAATAAAAATATCAGTGCGTTAGGAGATGCTTTTTGCTGCAGGGGTTGAATAATATATTTTCAGCAGGAATGTTGAATAGTGTTTGTTTTGCTGTAAATGTTTGGGATCACACATCTACAGCTGGTGATATTGACATATTTCAGGTCTCTGATCATATATTTGAATAAATACATTTATATTTGGATTATATAGATCATGGGAGGATCTACCAAGGGAGGAATCGACGCATGCTCAGAAAAAAACATGAATATTTCACAAAGAAAGGCCAGAACCCATCTGCAAACCTGGGCGGAAGACATAAAAACTGACTTTTTTTCCCCCACATTTTCTTTTCCTTTTGTATTCTAAATTCTTTGCCTATCTATGACATTTTTCGTAGACAGTTGCTGCATTTCACTGCCATTATGTATGCGTGTGTGACTGATAATAATGATAGTAAAAAATTCTAATCCAATCTAACAGTGTGAAATTAACATACTGCATATGAATCAAAGAAAAGGAAGAAAAACAGTATGTTTTCATCTCTTTACATTTTTCGCATGTTCTTCCTGCGCCTGTGTGGGTTTGTTCTGCCGGTACTCTGGCTTCCTCCCTCAATCCAGACTATTTCCTGTTAGCTATGAGAGCCTCTACGATCCTGCCCAGCATTTAAAACTGTGGAGGCTCGTTACGGATGTGAACCCATTCACATCAGACTCCCGTCTTAAAAGCAGTCCTAATTTAAGGGCTGTATTCAAGTCTGTCCGTGCATTAGGTAAACTCGCCCTGAGAGCTTTCACATCACATATGGCGTTTCTGAAAATGTTCCACACTTTTAATGCAGTTGTAATTACGCCATAGCCGCAGTTTGCATGTGTCCTTTTTTTAAAGTGTTCATCTCTACATTGGAAAACCGTCATTTTTTTTGAGCCCACTTTGACTCCATTAAGACCTGAAGAGATGCGTTTGCGTGCCACTCTCTTTAAAGTTCAATGTGTTTTAGGTGACGCAATCATTTTCGGGGCCGGTGAACGAGAGAATTTGTCTCGACTCTTTGAAATGAGCTTGGAAAGAATGCTAGCTCACATCGTGTCCAATCCTAAAGGGATCCTAAATGGTGGACTTCGTCTCAAGAACATACGTGTGAATGTTTCTTCAGATCTAAATGGGCTGAAAGACAGAAATAAAAGTCAAATGAAATCTGATCTTCTGAAAGTCCAGGTGGGCAGGTATGAAAATCCTAAAAACAGCCGCAGTAAGCGTTGTTTCATGTAACTCTGAGCGGCGCTGAGCGCGAGGCCGCTTGGTGGGCAGACCGAGGCGGATCCAACGCGTATCGACGGGGATGTGTGGGTACACTCGCCTTTGCAGTGAGGTAAAGTTAGCTGTGTGGGTTTGCACGGGGAGAACAAAACTCATTCCTTTTGCTGATGGTGCCAGCAGCACCTCCCCGAAACGCACGTACACACACGCATGTGCAAAAACACACACTCCTGTGCCACCTACCCAGATGAAAGAGTTGGCTCTGCAGCAGACCCCCGTGTGGCGCCCCCTCTCCCTCAGAGGTCCCGTCCAGGGCTATTTCTGGGACAAAGAGTCAGCATGCATGCCAGCGTGCACGGTGCTGTATGTTCTGCCTGTTCACTGTCGTATTTATCAGGTGTTTAAGAGAGTTTCATAGCTGACTTTAATGCAAGTCGACGGCAGAAATGTATTTAGCTGCGTTTGCTTTAGGACTTTTTTAACTTTGTACACACAAACACACACACAGGAGACAGATTGTGTTTTATGCTTTTGCATTTTCACTCCTGCCTGATCAGTAACGACTTATATAATCTTAATAAAATTGTGTACACTGGGGGTTTCCAGCCTTTTGTCGGACATGTGAGAGCTACTTTAAAAAAATGAAATTGCCATAGAGCTCTACATGTTTTGTGACTTTTATTCATATAGTCAATTTCCACAAAGTCAATATGCTTGTTTTCAGATGCAGGGTGATAAAAGGTTACAGAGCACATAATCTGAATATTAACTTAAATTAAACATCCATGTGTTCATTTTATTGAGAAATAGCTGAAATCAAGAAACTAAAAAAATGCATTTCTAAATAGTTTGAGTATTTTATTGAATGGGACAGTACTGTAATCAAAAAGCAAAAGAAAAGGATGAGGATTTTAATCCTTAAAACCTAAAAAGATGATTTGCATATAAAAGCTGCTTCAAACATAAATGACAGTCACCATGCTGCACTAGTGACCACTGTTATTTGAAGCATGGTGCAGATGTTTGATGGACGGCCTGCTGATTTTACTTCATCTTGGGGCAAATGAAATTTTGATTGGATGAAAATTTAGAGCAGATTACTGAATGACAAATCAAATTTCTGTTACATCATTCACAACCCTGTGAGCCACTGTAAAGCCCCTCTCCAGCTCCGTGTCGGAAACCGCTGGTGTAAACCGAATTGAGTGCAGAAACCGTAATCCTCAGTTTAACTTCTCTAATTAAAACAAGTCTGATAAATGAAAAGCTTTGCTGAAAGAGACTCCTTTCTGTCCCTGCTATAACAACAAGTGCTGACACCGAGCGTTCAATCAGAGTCAGGACCCCACAACTCTAATGAAAACCAGTCCACACACACACACCTGCACACACACACACACCTGCACACACACACACACACACACACACTCCTCTGAAGAGGGGAAACCACAGCCTTGGATAGTTTAAGAGTCTTAATGTCAACAAGCACCTCCAGGAGCAGGAGTGTGTGTGGCTGAGCAGCAGCTCCAGATAAGCCAAAGGCCACCGAATCATGAGAGAACGCGTTCGCCATCACGGTGACTGATGAAGTGCTGCGCACGCCGAATTAAGAGGGATGAAAACTCAAATAAGGAGGATGCAGGCGGAGGAGACGCTCATGATGAAATGTTTCATAAGGGAAGCGATGAAGGAACAAAGAGGAGACGTTTCACGTGATTTACGGCGACAGAGAGAAGCAAGGAGTGTCACAAGATGATGGAGGAGAAAGAAAAAAGAAGCAAATGAGGAAGAGAAGGATGAATTATCTGGAAAATTCAGAATAAACACGGATAAAAGACAGGGAGAGAAAATCTCCATACATGAAAGTTATTTTCCAAATTGAAAGTTGTTTTTTCAAACTTTTTCTCAGGTAACCCTCTGAGCTTCAGTGTAACTTTTTAATTGGGCAAAAATTTTTTCTGGGACAGTTGCCAGCACCTGGAAAACAGCCAAACAAATGAAAAGCCCCGAATCAGAAAGCAATAAAGCTTATACTGTGATTAGATTTACGACAATCTTATTTGTACATGTGTAGTGAGAAAAAAAAAAAAGAAAAGAAGAAAAAAACAGCTTTTGTCTGCTGAAATGTAATTTGATTTCGCAGCGTGCAGCCGAGGAGGTCAGGACTTCAGCAGAGCTGGGGGGTCTGGACGCCGCCAAGACCATGTCCAAGTTCCCCCTCCTCCCAGAAGCCCACCCAGGTGGGCAAGAAACAACAAATGGATTTCATACAAGGAGACATTTGGCACTTAACATACTTTGTGTCTTCAACAAACTGAATAATGCCACTCGGTATATTCGGCTGCGAGCTTGCAAATCAGATTTGTAGCCGGTTATTTGAAGAATGCTTTTCAGTTTTGCCTGCGTCGCCACGATATTAGTTCAGCCGTTTCTCAGCTGAGGCAATAATTAAAGTGCAATGCAGAATATTTGGTCAATAAATTGATAATCTGTTTGGAGGACGAGGGGAAAACTGTTGCAAACGAGCCAGGCAGGAAAGTGCAATGTGCATTCATTTGTTTCCACTTACAAACCATTGCCTTTAGCTGTCTGTCTCGGCTAAAGCCAACATACAGTATTTATTTATTGCTAACAAGGTTGCAAAAATACACAAGAGCTGCATTTTTCCTGTTAGCAGCACAGTGTGGAGTTTACAGCCCGTTACTGTATATTTCAGACTTATTAGATTCGTTAAATGCAGCTGCTGTTTATAATATCCATTGTAAGGAAGATAATCTATTTTATCCATGACTATTAGTTCTTAACAGATAATTTTGCACTCAAATACTGACTATGTGGAGTTGGCATGTTCTATAATAAATTGAATTTAGTTCAGCGGCTCCATACAGTTTAAATTGATCATGAGTGAACCGGACCAATAAAATGATCATGCATAAGCATTTAAATAGTGTAAAGAAGTTTCAAATACCAACATTTCTATATGTTTTAAAGCCTTTCTTTGAATCTTGAACAAGATTGTTAGTAAGACAAATAAGTGGAATTTTAACTGCAAGGTCTTGTTTTATTGAGAAATGTTGTCATAAAAATAATTAAACAATTGAAAAGGGAAATGAAAAGACATTATTTTCATTAAAATACGACCTTTTTTTTCTTTTTCAATTTTGACCCCTTTTTTAAATTCTGCCATTGTTTCTTCTCAGGCTGATGTTTCTCGAGACACAGGATAATTTCTATAGTATTACAGTCAAGTCAACTTTGTATACGACTCCAAGAATTGCGAGGTCAAAAAGCGTCCTCTTTTCATAGAAATCACAATATGGCCACCAGACCTCACGCAAATGCTGTGATATTTTGATTTGACTTTGGTTTTTCAATGCTGCTATTCACTTCCGGGTTTCACTGTTGCGTTACGAACAAACTAGCTACAACTCTCACAGCTCTGATTGACTTTTTCTTCGCTTATTTGAAAGAACGTTGTATGTATTCACCTGGAAAGGCTGTCGTGTGTGTGTGTGTGTGTGTGTGTGTGTGTGTGTGTGTGTGTGTGTGTGTGTGTGTGTGTGAACTACAAAAATAATTGTGAAGTGGAGCAACGCCACCTTTGTAGCGCGTACCAAACAAATCTTTTGAATAGAAAGTAATCAAAGAATCACCGCTACTTTTCTCTCTTTCTTTATTTTTAAAGGGGAGAAACTATTTACATGGTTAATTAGTGAAAAACTAATTACCTTCACATGTTGTTTCCTCATATTTTGGTAAAATGTACCGCAGCCTTTGTAAATATCAAACTAACTGGCTATTATCATCTAAAAATCCTTTTTTTCTGTTTTGTTCTTTAGTTTTTTTAATGTGATGTGAACCCTTTAATAGTGCCGTCAGTCATCAAAACAGCGCCAATAATTTCCATCTCGAATCTTTTTTGTGTTTGATCTTAGAAGAAACAAGCCGAATCTGTGTGTGTGTGTGTGTGTGTGTGTGTGTGTGTGTGTGTGTGTGTGTGTGTGTGTGTGTGTGTGTGAATGATCACTAATTTGTGCTACTAAGCCGGGAGTTATAAATCTGTGTTAGTAGGTTACACTCTCAGCAAATACCAGCCACAGGAGACCTTTCTGAAGTGTGTTTGACTCTGCAGGCTTACAGACGTCCGTGCTCGACTCTTTGTGCACAAGTTTTGATGCCTGCGTTCACGTTTGCGTTGCGCGTGTGTGTGTTCATGTCAGTGAAAGCGTGAGAACCAGGTCGGCCTCCTGAGGAAGATGAGTAGCAGTGAGATGATGAAGCGATGAATAAATGAGGGCACAGATGATGAGAAAGAGAAGAGAGAAGGTGGAGAAACGCTGACAGGTCAGTGTTCACGGCTGTCGGAGCTCGTCGGAGCGCCGAGGCTGAACTGCGGTTCTAAACTCAGCTTCAGCCGGATGAGAAGCACCACAAAGTGGAGCAGATGCCCGGGATTGTGGGAAGTCTATTCTGGAGTTTCTGGAAGAAATAAAACATTCTATATTGGACTCCTTCTCATTGTGGTCGGACATAAACTACTGCATGTTGTTTATGGTTGTTTACAATGGGCACGTGCACATGGTTAGACATTTAAACTGCACGCCACAAACACACGTTTACTGGAGCTAAAGTACAAACACCTGTGTTAAAGTAAAAGTACTGATTTGAACAGTTCTACTGAAGTTACATAATACGACAGGTTCTGTGGGGTTGTTTTTTACATCGCTACACAATCATGCATGTAAATTGTGCATTATGCCACATTTCAATGTGTTCATATGTATGCATACACATGTATGAGTTTACACACTAGATGTATGCATATAAACACACACACTCAAAACACAGAGAGGATGTTTATCAGCGTGAATGCAGCAGCTTCATTAGCAGAGCCGCGGATTATGATTCCACTGTTATTTCAGTTTGAATTGAACAGAAATGAGTCATAACCTGGCGAGACATACTGTGAAAAACAAAGTTTTCAGTGAAAGTATCGGAAGGACTTTTAAACATTTTAAACCGGAAGTCTCGGCAATCAATCATTATTGACGTATCTGCGTTAATGTCACCTTTTCAATGTGACTGACTTCTTTTGGATTGAAAAATCATGCAGATGAGGAGGGTTCAACTGAGGGTCACACTGCATATGTACTTTGGTTAACTCTTATTTATGATTCGTCTGCAGGTTATGCAGTGTTTTCTACTGTGTTGACCAGTGAGGATTCATCGTGTGGCGACGTTACAGAACAGACAGAGGCAGAGGGAAACGGTCTGATGTGCTGTTTGTATAATCATTAACATATATAATCATTAACAAGATAACTCTGACTCCTCCGATCGGATCATAATTTCAGTCTCGTCTGGTGGAAAAATGAGTTGATTCATTTCATAATATGACTAAAAACTAACAATAATGCACACAGTTGATTGCAAAACGCCTTGATTACTCTGTGTTATTCTTTAGGACTCTCTTACAGCAACTTGTCATCCACAGAGGTTGAATTCAGAGAGTTTTATGTCAAACATAGATACCTCAAAAGTGCAATACTTTACTTTCCATCTTATGTCCAACAATGAGCTAGAATGTTTGTTCTGTCGTTGCTCTCATAATTTCAAGAGGAAATGTTTGAGTGGACGACAGGTGTGAGCTGATATCTATCAGGCCTGAGTGCTTTTTATTTTGTTTGTCTGTTTTTTTTTTTTTTTTTAAAGGTCTCAAAGTGAGCAGGCTTTCCACAGCATGATGAAATGAAGACAGTCTTTGATCCCTCTGAATACCGGCACAGACACAAAGAGAGCGGGAAATAGAAGAGATAGCGAGCAGGAGAGACGGCCGTGTCAGTCTGCCAGTCACACTCAGAAAGCGCTTTGACAGTTACACACAATGATAGTGTGCAAAGGACAAATCCAATCATTCTGCTGTTGCTCTCCTCTCGATCAAAAACGCTCTCAGGTCGAAACTGAAGAATGAGAAGCCGATTCAGGAAGCTCACTCTTCTGCAACTCCTTCCACTGCAACATACACCCACTTTTAAACATGGTTTTATGCACAGTCTGTTTTTGTATCCATCCATCTTCTTTCTCGCTCACTGCATGTTGGGGTCAGTAGTCAGGAGTAATGTGGATTTAAAATGTTAATTTTGTTGTAATCAAATAGTAATTAGCTCGTCTAACTCCCAGCCCTGGTTATATTGTCCGTCAATGTAGCAATCTGAGACACAAACAAAACTGAACAAGAACGTACAGTGACATGAAAAGACATCACAGTTCTTATGCAGATGCGTCACACAGACTTCAGAGAGGAAGCGACTTCCTGGTCTCTTTTGATGAGAGTGCATCGGGTTTCAGCCCTCATGGA
Organism: Salarias fasciatus; assembly: GCF_902148845.1. Taxonomy (NCBI): domain Eukaryota; kingdom Metazoa; phylum Chordata; class Actinopteri; order Blenniiformes; family Blenniidae; genus Salarias; species Salarias fasciatus. The sequence goes on from NC_043760.1 coordinate 15,535,615, forward strand.
GAACTTCAAAGCTCGTCCTCCAGCTTTCAGCTTTCCAAACTTTGGAACCGCCGTCCCATCATCCCTCTGGAGGCGTTGAGTATAGGGGTCATCCTCACTGCCGGGGATGCATTCGAGGAAAGATTGGTCCCTCAAAGCACAGACAAGAGTCCTTCAACCAACAAATAATGGATCAGTCTACAGACACTGCAAGAGCACTTTTTTTTTTTTTTTTTTTTTTTTTGCAGTGATAACTTGCATCCAGACAGAAACCTTATCTATGTAATGTTATAACATTCATGTGTTCCACCGGTCTTCAGGATTTTAATATTTTATACCAGTAAATGCAGTGCAAAAATATTTTTTGCTAATAAACAACACTATAAAGGTTAATGGCTGCATTAAGTCAACGTTTCAAACTCAGGCCCATCTTTATTGAATTGCTATCATAGTCAAATTAAAAGTTACATGGTTAAGAAATTTAGACAAGATAAAAAAAAAAAACTCTGCATTATTTTGCGAAACTTTAAGTATAAATTCAGCAAGCAATGTTCAACAGCAGCCATGTTTGATTATGTGCCCTGACAGTAGAAACTCTGATGTCCAGGTAAGACCTACTGGCTTGGATATGTCATTTTGTTAATACTGAAGTATTGTCCATATTAACAAAATTTACTACTCGTGATTTGACAGCAAATCAGCAAGGGGGTTA